>NW_021604622.1:5345388-5371643 GCF_004785775.1 Grammomys surdaster | reverse complement strand
TGTGTGTGTGTGTGTGTGTGTGTGTGTGTGTGTGTATGTATATATTACATATGTATGTATACCCACATACATAGCTTTTGAATTTATATAATGTGTAACATATTAATTATATTCTCCCGTGGATTTTGAATGCATGTCAAAATGTATTTCTTTTTCTGTCTCTCTGTCTCTGTTCTTGCCTCTGTCGTCTCTTTCTCTCTGTGTCTCTGTCCCTGTATGTGTATATATATATATATATAATGTGTGTGTGTATGACATATGTGTGTATGCATTTCTTTTTGCATCTTGACTTAACCATATACCATATGATTCTTATTTGTATGGTATTTCCTTTTGTACAAAGGGAACTATTTGCCATTCTTATACTCCATTAAGAACAAAATTTCCCTATAAATTTCCTACCTTCATTTTCTTGCTGAGAATTATTATTGTGCATGGCATTAGGCTATACAAGCCAACTAATTAACACATAGTAAATTATTTTAGGAAGAAACTGAGGAAACTCAAGATACACTGACTGTATCCACTAGCACTGAGGATAAGGAAGGAACATAGCAAACAAGGAGACAAAATAAACAGTCCCAAACTTGTGGAGTTTCTTATCTTTAAAGACAAATATATCTAACTGATAGCAAAGGCTCATGGGACAGTATAGCTTGTCCTAAACCTTTCCAAATACTACTAAGAGTGCTGCAAGTACTGAAATCTCATGCCCTGATCAGTAGTGAAATGGGAAAAGTTATGACTATATAAAACCTGCTCAAAATAATCATCTAGTTTAATTAAATTTCTGCCATAATTTTAAAGGATGTTTTAAAACCTGAGTTCATTGAGGCATTAACTTATTGTTATTCTTTTAGTTTTTTATGACTTCACTTATTTTTTGATATTAAATTATAATTACATAATTTCTCTCTTCAATTTTCTGTCTACAAACAAACCCCTCCTTTCTTTCTCCCAAATTCATAGCCTCTTTTTCACTAATTGTTGTTACACACACACACACACACACCACACACACACACTGCTAAGTACAACCTATTAAGTCTAATTTTTCCTGTATATATGCTTTCATGAATTATTCTTTAACTTTTTATTGACTCTTTGTGAATTTCACATCATGTAATGAAGTTCCACTCATCTCCCCGACTCTTTAGAGCCAGTCTTCACTCCTTCACTCTTGCAATCCCCCCCAATAACTCTCTCTCTCTCTCTCTCTCTCTCTCTCTCTCTCTCTCTCTCTCACACACACACACACACACACACACCACACCACACACCACACGCACACACACACACACACACGTGTGCATTTGCACACGTGCGGTCATACATACTCTACCCATGTATGTAACACAAGGCAGTGACAATGATGTGCAGGCTGTGAGCAGAGAGATGAACTTCAGCAGAGATCGTCACTCAGCATTCTGCTTTGGAAGCTAAAAGTGTGGTGCTGCTTGAGGAAGAGACCAATGAACAAAACGACTGTAATTAATTGTCCTGAAAATGCCAGTGCATTTATGGGAAATTATAAAAGCACCATTAAAAATCGGCAGGAAAGGATAAAACATAGGTAATAAATGCATGCAATGAAAATTGCTTTTTTTATGAGGAAAGAATTAAAATCAAACATAAACGACACCATAGGGGAAGAATTTCCAGGTCTCATTCCTCCACAGAAACACAAATCTACAACACTCAATCAGAGAAATCTCATGAGAGCTGGATACTAGCTGGAGCATGAGGTATCCCAGTAAGCTGTGAGCAGGAAAGAACTCCAACTCTAAAAGGTAAAGCAAGGTTGACATAAAGGATGCTGCTCCACGTGCACCTCACCAGCTCTTCCTCCAGGTCTCAAGCACCAATGGAACCGGCGTAGTTAGTACGGACTTCCCCAGGAGGGCAGAAACAGAATATCGAATGCTGTGGCTTTTCTGAAAGCAGCCTGAGGGATTGGTTTCTGTCTCGCCTAACTTGAAGTACTACTGGAAATGGCATATGTTAGATGCCTGCAGGTCCCAGAGCAAGCAGCCCCATGGAAGTTGCAGGATCCTAAAGAAACACCAAACAGAGCACGATGTCTTTAGTACCTACAGAGAAATTGAGAAAGCACAAAATAGAAAGCTGTATACACAAAAACATCCTCACAAGTGGTTTGAGATGTTTCTACACTTCAAGTGAGGTTAACTGGATGAAGTTACACAATGCTGGAGGAACTAGGTGCCTTATTTTTCACATTCAAACATTGTAACATAACTTGTAAGGCATGTACACACACAATAAGGAAATATGGCCCACTGTAAGAAACAAATGAACCCAAGTAAGTCATTGATAAATGAAAATTTGTTAATTGTTAACCAAACACTTAATTCTTCATCTCAGTAAGAATTCGAGGCAGTTTGATCTTAAGCTAAATATAAGTAATCATGGTTTTGTAGCAAGCATTCAGGTTGCTCCCAATGGCATATTCTAGTGTGGAGGTGGTTGCAGGAGAGTTTTTGTTTATAAGACAAAGGAAGTCATAAATCAAGGCAGGTAGCAGGTTGCAGCAAAGGTGGAAAACTGCTATAGATGTTTCAGATTCCATTCCTAGCTTTCAGGTGTGAGTAAAATAGTGATCTGGTTAGAGCACATTTTAAAAGTTTTGATAGGAAGATTAGGTCAGACTTGGAGTGAGCAATTAGCATTCAAAGTAGCTAAAACTACCCCAAGGTAGCTGGCCTCAGGTCTGTAAAACTTTGGTTCTCTATAATCATCAAATTCAGTCGTTTAGTCTTGAAACATAAAACTCAGGTGCAGCTCTTCTGTTTCTTTATGAGGCAATTCTGGTTCACAGAATGAATTACATTACAAATCATTCATAACAAATACTAAAGAGGCTTCCTACACCATAAGAAAACAAACGATATAATCAAATGAATTTTAAAAATTATATGTTAAAAAAAAGCACAACATTAGTAAAGAGAAATTATAATGAAAAGTGGAGAGCAAAAATTGTAAAGCTGAAATTACAGTAGAAAGACTCAACAAACGCCATCAGGCAGAAGAAAGAATTAAAACCCTGGGGCATGGAAAGGCATCTGTCAACAGAAGATATACAAAGGCACCAGGTAAATGTAACAATGTTAAATATTTCAGTGTTCAACTAGTGGTCAGGGAAATGTAAGTAAAACTCCAGAAAGTTACAATTTACAGCTTTGAGGTGATTATTACCAAAAACAGAGTACAATGTAGCAAGTTCTAAACAAATAAAAGACAAAACTATAATATGCCCCAGAATTTAGGGGAATATGTAGCTGAAGAAAATGAAATTAGCACCTCCTGGAGACAAGTATGCTCAGTGTTCATGGAACTGTTATTCATAATAGTCAAGTCATGGAAAAGGCTAATAGTTAAAGAAGCTATGGCTATATACACAAATATGATACAGATATGCATTTACAAGTGTAATGTATCAAGACATTATGTTTTATGACTTTAAAAGAAAACAGAATATGTAACATAACACTAAAAATTTAAAGAACCAATAACACATGAATAATAAAGGAATTATGCATGTGTGCATATATATATTTGCATGTACACACATGTATACATATATGTATACATATATACACATAAAATATGAATATTTTGGTCCAAATGTAATCATATTATATATGAGAAGATAAATGAATTTTAAGAATCTTAAGAATAATGTTTCTTCATTTTAAATTCCGTGTGTGTGTGTGTGTATCTCAGGAGGGATCTGTGTGAAAGAGAAAGCAGAAAGACTGTAAAAGCTAGAGGACATGGATGAGTTCAAGAAAACAGTGGTTTTATAACACAAAAAGATTCAAATCCATATGAATTCAGAGGTTGTGGTAGCATGCAGAAGACAAGCCCAAGTAAAAAGTTGACAAAATCTCAGCAATAAAAAACAAAGAAGGTGTGGTTATTTGAATATGCTTGGCACACAGAAAGTGGCACTATTAGGAGTTGTAGCCTTGTTGGAGTAGGTGTAGCTTTGTTGGAGTAGGTGTGGCATTGTTGGAGTAGGTGTGTCACTGTAAGGGTGGGCTTTGAGGTCCTATGCTTAAGCTCTACCCAGGGTGGAAGTGATCCTCCTCACACCTTTAGATCAAGATATAGAAATCTTGGCTCTGTCAGCATCATGTGTCCCAGCATGATGCCATGCTTCCAACCATGATGATGCTATAAGCCCCTATTAAATGTTGTCCTTTATAAGAATGGATAAAAAAAAATGTGGTGCATTTAAGCAATGGAATACTACTCAGCTATTAAAAACAATAACTTCATGAAATTCTTAGGCAAATGAATGGTACTTGAAAATATCCTGAGTGAGGTAACCCAGTCACAAAAGAACACACATGATTTGTACTCACTGATGGATATTAGCCCAAAAGCTAATACCCAAGATACAACTCACAGACCATATGAGACTCAGGAAGAAGGAAGACCAAGATGTGGATGCTTCAGTACTTCTTAGAAGGGGGAACAAAACACTCACAGGAGAAAATATGGAGTGGAGACAAAGTGTGGAGCAGAGACTGAAGGAAATGCCATCCAGAGACTGCCTCACCTGGGGATCCATCCCATATACAGTCGCAAAACCCAGACGCTATTGTGGATGCTGGGAAGTGCTTGCTGATAGGGGCCTGATATGGCTGTCTCCTAAGAGGCTCTGCCAGAGCCTGACAAATAGAGAGGTGGATGCTCGTAGCCAACCATTGGACTGAGTACGGGGTCCCTGATGGAAGAGCTGAAGGAGGGACTGAAGGAGCTGAGGGAGTTTGCAGCCCTGTGGGAGGAGCAACAGTGTCAACTGGCCAGATCCCCCAGAGCTCCAGGGGACTGAACCACCAACCAAAGAGTTGGAGGGACCCATGACTCTGGCTGAGTGTGTGGCAGAGGATGCTCTTGTTGGACATCGTGGGAGGAGCTACACTTGTAGAGGAATGCCAGTGTGGGAAGGCGGAAGTAAGTGGGTGGATGGGTGGGTGGGAGAGCACCCTCATGGAGTCAGGGGAAGGGGAGACCTGGGAAGGGGATAACATTTGAAATGTAGATAAAGAAAATATCCAATAAAAGAAAAAAATTTAAAAAGGAAAAAAAAGTGTTGCCTTGGTCATGGTGTCTCTTCACAGCAATAAAACCCTAACTAGGACAGAGGGCAGAAACTCCCAGTATTAGGCAAGAATCTATTTGCAATTGATATCTGCTGGGAAAAAGGAAAAAATAAGTTTTCTGCAAAGAGAGGATCACAGATATATCAACCATACTCCAGGGCAGGCCCCATGCCCAGGAGTAGTTGCCAACACAAAATACTCTCCATATTGCCTTGTTTTCTTTTGTTTTGTTTTGTGTGTGTGTGTATTATTTTTTGTTCTTTGCTTTGTTTTTCTTGATAGTAAGAACACAAATTATCTGCATATCGAGATGGAAACAATCGCATAAGATTGGGGAAGGGAAAGAAGCACGATCAAAATATATGAAAAACATTTTTAAACAAAACATTATGTATTTCTGCAAAATATGGAAGTAATAAAAAGATTGTTTTTGATTTTTTTGTTACTTTAGATTGTCCATCAATGATTTCAAAGAAGAACATTACAAGTGAGTTAGCCAGTTGCAAAACCCAAACATAACTGCAACCATGGACCCCCTAAGAGCCATGCCTGCACTGGGCCCACGCAAAACTGGTCCTGTCCATAAGCAGCCATGGAAGGAACAGAAGCTCATGCCCTCCCCTCTCCCTGTGCAACTACTGGCTTTATGAATTCTTGAAGTGGTTGTCTCATTGTCATTGACTGTGCATCTTCTGCTGAGACATCCAACTCCAACAGCTGTGGTTAAATTCAGTGGGGGAGGGGGGAAGGAGAAAATGAACAGGGTTAGCAGGGAGGTTAAAGAGGGTGGAGATAAGAGTGGTTAGTACACGTAGGTACATGTCTAAAATTTTGGAAGGGTACACTTTAATATAAAAAGAAAGCCATGCTACTCACCAAACTGCACAATTACATTTATACAAGGTATCTGAGAATTAAGAATGTTACAAAACAGAATGTTGGTTGTCAGGTGTGTTATGAGAAGACAGGAAAGGAAAATTTTAAGAGACATGTAGAGTTTCTGTTTTGTAAAATAGAAAGTTTCCGGAGACCATCAAAAGATATTTAGTTAACCCTATTATATCATGTGTTTTCATCATTAATATGGTAAAACTTTATTATTGTTTGAGAATTTATTATATGCATATATGTTTCCATATTCTTACATGTATATAATTGATTTCACTCAATCATTCCCTACTCCCTCTCCTACAATGCTTCCTATACTCTTACATCATCTTCCCCTCCAACTTTATATGCAGTTTGTTAAAATCCCTGGGTCTGCTTAGTTCTTCTTTTATATTCTCTCTCACTATACAGAAAGTGAAATTTGTCTCATAAATGGCATGAATAAAAGTTCTTCCTCATTTAAATATTTATTTGAATAATGCAATGAGCCTATCACCAGTATGCAGCACACATGCACATAGATTCTTCATCTCTGTCACTGCCATCCTTCCTCCTCCCTCCATGTATATATGCACATGCACATTTCAGTATGTACACATATGCACATAAGTGTGTGTATGTGTGTGTGTGTGTGTGTGTATGTAGCAAAAATTATAATTTACCACAAAAATGGAAATGTGAGTACAGTGAGTCTTTATGCTTCTCCGAGAAGCAAGCAGTTGTATCAGAGAAGCCTGTTAACAGACTATTTTACTGTTAGCAGGATTGGAGCACTTAGCCATCAATAATTTAGCCATTTATGCTTTCAACATCGCTTGCTGAAAAATTGATTTGACCTTTGTCCAGACTGCTGAGTCAGACCTGCGAATGATTTCTTAATTTTTGCGGTTCCCGTGTAACGTATGACCATGTAACAGCTTCAGCATCTTGAGAGAAGAATTAGTAAATCAATAATTACTTCATATGTATTTTCAAAGAGCTACATGCTAAAGATTCAAACCGGTCATAGTATAATAGTAGAAAGCTTTTGTACAGCATGCGCAGCCTGCAGTATGATTTGATCCTAAATGGTCTCATGCCAGTTTGCACAAAGGACCATAAATTTTTAGCACTGTTCCCATTTCGAGATGGTGTCTATGTTTTCGTTTCTTGGATTTTAATGGACATGTGTCTGTCTTACCTGAAAATTGATGCTAAACGAATACCAGGTGATTTCTGAGGCCAGGCAGCCAAACAGGCTTACAGGCAACTGTGGATGAATCCTTTCCTCCATAATAGGCTTTTGCCCTTTTACTTCAAAGGGATTAGGTTGGAATTAATCAGAGTTTTATTTAAAAATCATTGAAAGATTCCTGCCTGAAATTACTTCTTTGTTCTGGCCTAAGATTAAGATTCCTGCCTGAAATTACTTCTTTGTTCCAGCCTAATAGGACAAAGAAGTAATTTTAGGCAGGAATCTAAATTTTAGGCTAGAACAAGGAAGTAGGCTTCAGACAGGAAAATGACTTTGGGCTAGGACAGGGAAGTTGGCTCAGATATTTTGGTCATCCTAATAAGCCCTTAAAAACAGTGATCATAGGAGTGTTCACAGAATTTTGTTTATTTCCTTGCTTGTTCTTTGACTATTTGTATTTGTTGCCTTGCTTGGTCCTTGACTATTTGCATCTGTTGTATTGTTAGTCCCTCAACCTAGAACTGACCTGAATACTTGCTTATAATTCAAATGGTATAAAAGCAAAAAGGAGGAGGGGGGATGGGATAGAGGATTCTAGGGAGGGGAAATGAGGAAAGGGGATGACATCTGAAATGTAAATGAATAAAATATTCAATAAAAAATTCATTAAAAGATAGGTACTTCCTTCTGGTTAGAGGAAAATCCTCAGGTGGTAGATCTCAAAAATTAAAAATCTATTGTCTCTTCCCATAGAGGTTATCCAGGGTCTGGAGAGATGTCTCAGGGCTAGGAGGGAGTGACACATTTACAGGTGCCTGGATTCTGATTTCTAGATCTTATTCCTGTAGCTCACAACTATCCATGACCTCCATTCCAAGGCACCCAGTGCTCTCCTTTGGCCTTTGAGGACACATTTGCTTATCTCCACATATCCACACACATCATTAAAAACAAAATAAACCGTAGAGGATGGTAATCCAACTAACCCTGCCAATCTCCCTGTGAACCATCTCCCAGGAAACCAGACTGAACTAAAATAAATGAGGACTAATTATCCCATTATTGAGACAATATGCTCATATCACCCCAAACCAAAGTCCCAACCAAAGTGAAGTTTATTGTAGATTTTCACCATTAACCTTGATAACTTTTCTGCATTCCAATACAAATACACTGTTTATTTTTAATTTTCTGCTCTTTATTTTTTATTAAAAATTCAGAAACCAATACATAATGTTCTACTTAAGCTAGTGAAGTGATGTTCTGAAGGTAACAATGAACTTAGTAATATAGTAGATGGATGAGGAAAAAGAACATACACACACAGAGAGACACACACAGAAACACACACAAAGACACACACAGAGAAACACACGTACACACATAGAAACAGACACACACAGACATATGCACAAAGATATATACACACAAAGACAGACACATAGACACATGCCAAATATACACACAGACACACACAGATATATACACAGACACACATACAGAGACACACACAGATACACACACACACACACGCACACACATAGAACTGGAAGGAACTAATTGCCAGAGTCAGTGAAAAATTATAAAATAAATGGACAAAACTATTCATCTTAAATAAAGCATTTCATAATGACACATATGTAAACAATTTGATCATTAATATTAGCAATGCACATTATAACTATAAATAAAAAATTCAAGATCTAACTCTATAGACAGTATAAATATAATTATAAAGCTAAATATTTAGTAATAATTATTTCACCACACATTCTCTGGTACTGCTAACTAGAAAATAAACAATAAATAATAAATAATGAATATTTAAAACAATTTTGAAATAACTTAATGTTTTACAGGCTTCTGATACATTTTTATTGTCATTAATTTAAATTTTGTGGTGCCTCAGCACAATAAGTAGCTTGTCAGCTCCATAATTTATACTCAAACAAGTTCTTTCAAAGTTTTATTTTGTAGAACTTGTAAAAAATTTTAAAATGTATCTTGAGAATTTTATACTTGAGTATTGTATTGATAGCATTGCCACCTCTCTCTCTAAGTCTCTCCAACTCTTCTCATGTCTTCCCATGCTCTCCACTAATCCCTATATCAAATCTATATCCTCTTCTGTAGTTATTGTTGTTATAAACACACACACCTATATTATATACTTATATATTGTCACATATGTGTCTACACACATGTATATGAATTTACAACCTGCTGTGTTTAGAGTTGATCATCTGGGATTGGATAACCTATCAGAGGGATCATTCCTAGAGATTCCTTCTTTCATCTAAGGATAGTTGCTTGTGAGATCCAATTGATGGTGTCATTATGGAAGTCTTGGTTAGGTCAGCACATTGTTGAAATTGCATGGGTGGAGCTTCCCTTTAAAGTATAGAAGACACTATCTTGCAGCAGATATACTGGTCCTCAAGCTCTTAGTCTTGTTCTACTACCACTTCAGTTGTATATTCTGTTCCTTAGGTCTGAAGTTTGTGTTATAGATTCATTAGTTTAGTTGTAAATCCCATGATCTGTTCCTTGCAGTTTGGCTAGTTGTGGATTTCTGTAATGTTTCTTTTCTGGATACCATGCTTGGCAGACAACCTAACCCTAACCTAACCATGCTTGTCCTGACACTTCAGATGTCCTCACTCTTTATCTGAAGACCATCCTTACCCCCATATAGCTTCTTGCTAATGTCTACAGTAAAACCTGCCTGTTGTCTTCTACCCTAACTCAAAAGATGCATTTCCTCCTCCCAGTAGCTTCCAGGATTTATATCTTGCCTTTCCCCATGATTTTTCTCCTAAACCTCTAACAAAACAGTCCTTGAACTTCTTTCAGTGTTCTGTAAAGTCTGAAGGTCATCTATAATAGCCAAGTCAGGTTTCAAATTAATGATTTTACTTTTTATTAATTATTTTATTTATTTACATTCCAAATATTGCCCCCATTTCTGGATTCTCCTCCACAAATTCTTCATACCCCTCTACCTTAATCCCCTATGGACACACCCACTCCTACCTCACCCCAATAACATCACCCTTCCCTGGGTCATCAAGTTTCTACAGGATTAAGTGATCTTTTCCCGCTGAGGCAAGACAAGGAAATCCTCTGCTACATATGTAGGCCATGGAACAGCCCTTGTATGCTCTTTGGTTTATGGTTTAGCCTCTGGGAGTTCTGAGGCGTAGTTGACAATGTTGTTCTTCCTATGGGTGTGCAATCCCCTTCATCTCCTTCAGTCCTTCACCTAACTCTTCCATTGGATTTCAGTCGAACGATTGGCTTTAAGTATTTGTATCTGTCTCAGTGAGCTGCTGGTAGAGCCTTTCAGAGAACAGCCATGCTAGGCTCCTGTTTGCAAGCACAACATGGCATCGGTAATTGTGTTAAGTTTAGTGCCTGCTCATGAGATCGATCCCAAGTTGAGCTGGGCAATGATTGGCCATTCCTTCAGTCTCTGTTCTATTTTTGTCCCTGCATTTTCATTAGACAGAAACAATTCTGGGTCAAGAATTTTGAAGATGGGTGAGTAGCTCCATGACTCAAATGGGGGCCATGTTTATCTACTGGAGTTGGTCTCTTTAGGTCACATCTCCTCACTGTTGGGGATTTTGGTTAATGTTATCCCTGTTGGGTCCTGGGAACCTCTCACATTCCTGGTGTCTGGGACTTCTAGAGGTTCCCCCTACTCGACACTGCTGCATTTTTCTACTCATTCTCCTGGCCCTGTCAGCTTCTCTCCTATCTCTCCCCAATACCTGCTCCTGTCCCCCTTTTTCCTTCCCCCTTCCTGTCAAGTCATATTATTTTCCTCAAGGACTTCGGACTGAGTCCAATCGCTTCAGTCAACATCTACTCTTAGCTGGATAGGTGTAGTACAACCAATTTAAGCTTATCCTCAACTAGCTTACAAATAAATGAGACTCAGACTATGGTTATTTTATTTGACTTTGACAATTACTGGGAGATAACCCCTAATCTACTCTTCCAACTGCTATCCTGGCTACCTCTCCAGTGTTGTACTCCAGATATTTGCTGTTTCTCCTGGCCATATGCTCAAGGTCCATCTTCCCTCATGGCAGCTTCCCTTCTCTCTCTCTCTCTCTCTCTCTCTCTCTCTCTCTCTCGCTCTCGCTCTCGCTCTCGCTCTCGCTCTCGCTCTCTCTCTTCCTCTTCTCTGTCTCTCTCTGTGTCTCTATCTCCCTCTCTCCCCCCTTTCCCTCTCTCTTTCTCCCTCCCTCATTCTTCCTTTCACTCCTCCTCCAACCAGGTCACTCCAACCCCACCAACCTCTAATCACTCCAGTAATTGATTGTATTTATTTTATTTCATTTAACCAATAGTTTTAAATCAAGGAACAAGGTTTGCACAACAAACCTTATAAACATATAAACATGAGAAGTCACTTGTAGGGCTAGACCTTTTGGTATAGAATTTAGCATTACAATACACAGTAATAGACCAAACCTTAACAGATAGGAATGTTGAGGTAGGTCTTGTTGAGACTTTCTATGAGGGAAGTGAGATGCATGGTGTTATCTTAGGAGATTCAGTGAAACTCAGAAGAAGGAGATGTCCACAGTGGTCAAGGGTTTATATTGCTTAGTATTAGTTGACAGTTTAGAGTGTAAAATCGATAAGGCAAAAATAAACAAAACCAATAGAAACAAACAAAAAAGTAAAACATTAAGATTTATGGTAGAGTATTATGTCTCTAGATTCAAACTGGGAAAGACAGACCACTGAATTAGTCAGGGCTCTGTAAAAGAGCATAATTGATAGAAAAATATTCACACACACACATACATATATATATACATATATGTATATATAATATGTATACATATATATGAGATTATTTTATATACATATGTACACATATATGTGTTATAAATATGTGATACATATTTAATATGTATATATTATATACATATTAATCACAAATTATATATATATAATATATATATATATTATATATATATATATTATATATATATATATATAGAGAGAGAGAGAGAGAGACTGGTTTACAGAATGTGGTCTAGGTAGTCTAACAATGCTGTCTCATACTGGAGAGTCTTGAGAATCTGGTAGTTTTCAGTCCATGAGGCTGGATATTTTAACCACCTCATACTGGAGCTGAATGTCTGAGAAGTTCCTGGAAAGTTGTTGGTTTCCAGTCTACAATGGCATCCCAAAGATACTGCTTCTAATGTCAGAGAAGGGATTCCATAGCAGCAGCATAGATGGACTCACCGTACACATATTATTAAACTATTATGAGTTAACAACAATCTGGGAAAAGTCCTTAATCCCTGGATTTTTATACCCCCTCTTTAGTCTTACCGTGCCTGAGAGCTGGAGAAAGTATGGCATTCCCCCAAGATCTTGGTGAGATAACAATGACCTTGTGCAGTGAAGACTCTCTGTAAGGAAGATAAAGCAGAAGAGAAAGTTCACGGAGACTAAAAGTAAGCGTTTATATGTAGGCGTTATGCTTCCAGTTTTAAATACAGAGAAATTGATCCCTGTCCCCTCGTTAATTACAACTGGTTGTCTGGGAAGCCAGGAGTCCATGGAGTTTAACTTTTCTACCATGACCATTCCGTTTATCACAGGTCTTATCTCATTCCATACACCTCACTTCACTTGCTTTAATAACTATTGCTCCTCAAAACACAAACTGTATCTGTCAGAACCTATTTGCCTTGCCAATTGTCTTCTGTATGGTCCTGAGACTAACCTGTGACAGGTTTTTTGTTTTTTCAGTTTTGAATGAGTTGGTTTATTAAGTACATAGCAAACAAAAGCAAACTCTTAAATAAAAAGTAGAAGGCAGGGAGAAATAACATATAGATAACAGACGTTCATGAAATTTGATGCTCAAAACCTCAGGCAGATCGCCACCTAGCTGAGGGAGCAAACAAAAGTAACATTGACTCAGAGGATGACAAGCAGCCAGCCAAGTGGAATGCACCTTGGAGGTGTACGGCTGCTCCTTAAGTGGGAGTCTCCAAGAAAAAGAACAAAAGCAGCAGACAGATCGCATCACCAACTCAGAAGCTGGAGATCCTCCAGCAACAAAGGTCTGGAGAGCCTTCCAAGGTAGCCACACTGGAGGGCAGACAAAGTGGAGTCCCCATGGATAGATAGTTCTGAAAGTCTTGGTGGCGGCCTTCTGCAGTAGCCATGTGGGAGGACCCACATGAAGAACAAGTTGTATGCAAGGAGTGGGGAGGGGCTCTCCTTCTCTGAGGAGAAAGGGAGGGGATTTGTAAGGGTGGAACTAGGAGGAGAGGAGGGAGGGGGAGGGGGGCGCAATCCAATGTAAAGTGAATAAGTGAATAAGTAAACAAACAAACAAATAGATATGGGCAGAGCAGAACGTTTTTCTCTGTGGTTGTACTTTCCACATTTTCTTTCCCACTGCAGGTATTTTTTATTTCATGAGAGAAGCAATACTAAGGACCAGTGAACCTGTTAGCTGTTCTCAAGGCTGTAATGCTTTTTAATATTTGCTTCCTGTTTTCCTTTCTTCCAGTTGCAGAGTTAGGGGGCCAGCCTGCCCTGGGACAGGGACTTTTGCAGGACATTTGGCATAGATATGCTTAAGTTAGAAGTCTGAGCATGCAGGGAGACAGCCACCCTGCTTCCAGAGCCTGCTATCCAAGGGAGCTCCGACAGCATTTAACAACTTGACAGGAAATGTTTGTTAGGAAGCCACAAAAGGAACCCCAATTCCAATTAACAATGGGAGACCTGTGGTTCCTGCTTTGTTTTCTGGATGTGCATTCTAGGACACTGAGCTTTGTGGGAGGGTGGACCTCCCCAGAGCATAAGCATCAGAGGAGCCTACAGAGTAAAGAGGCTCTGCTCTACCCAAGAGAGTCATACCAGCCAAGTGCTGACAGGAACAAGGGGTCAGGTCAGTTCATTGCCAATCAACACACAGCAGCGTGTTTTTATAAACAAATATTCACTTTTTGTGATATTTGCAAAAATAAAATAGTTCAGTTTAGTTGCGGGGAGAAATTGAAAGCTATAAAAATCAACTTCTATTTGCCATTCTTCTTCTTCTTGCTGTTCTTCTTCTTCCTCCTCCTCCTCCTCCTCTTCCTCCTCCTCTTCCTCCCCCTCCTCCTCCTCCTCCTACTCTTCTTCTTCTTCTTCTTTCTTCCTCTTCTTCTTCTTCTTCTTCTTCTTCTTCTTCTTCTTCTTCTTCTTCTTCTTCTTCTTCTTCTTCTTTGTTTTTTTTTTTACAAAAAGGCCTCCCAAGTGATCAAATTTTAATGTCATTCAGCCCTGATCCAACCTACTGACAATATACAAATATCCCTGTGTAGCTGAGAACATGTAATAAATATTATTAGGGATCAATGTGTTTGACAGGTGGATAAGAATCACGATTTCTCACTACAAAATGAGGAAACTGATTCTTTGGCCTTAGATGCTAGGATCTCTCTGACCCTCGTTTATTCATTCACTCACCGTTTATCTCTTCTTTCACTGCACATACTCTTTCAAGTCAGCCACTGTCAATCATGGCTCGCGTTTCAGCTTAGGCTGAAATTAGGCCCCCACTCCCTCTTTCTAATTGGCTTCTTTTCTAGATTTGTAGGGTAGAGGAAGATATTCAGATATAAAAAATAAACGAAGCAGTTAACACTCCCTCAGAGCAGCATGTGAAAGATGATGAGATAGATCTCCAATAAGGTAACGATTAATGTTCCCCATCCCAACTCTTGGGCCTGCCCGCTCCTATCTTCCGCACTTCAGTGTTAGGTGAGCTCTATAATTTTGAGGCCCACTTGCTTCCCATTCATTTCTCACACATTTATTTCCACACAGTGTTTCTGTCTTCTACAATCTCTGCCCTAAATTAAGGCATGAAAGATGGAAATGTCTCAGAGTTACTAATATAACCATCAAGGGAAATGGAGGTCAAATCTGAGGTCTTCCATGTAGAGGAATGAATTTAAATTCAGACAGCAAGTTGGCATGCCATAGAGAAGACCCACAGGAACAGTAAAACAGGGATGCCCATCTTTATCCACAGGCCTCGCTACACATGTTTTCCAGTATAAGTTTGCAGTATCTGTATGCATTTCTGTCAGTTGTGCACAAGAAACCTACCAAACCTCTCCTGGGGTTTTGCTTTAATTTGCTGATTAGTGAGTTGATCTAGAAGGAAAACCTACAGTTATTTTGAGAAACAAAGGAATCATGCCAGTTTTATTATGCCTGTCATATGCCGCCATAATTATTTTCGAATATGTGATTATTCGGATTTAAAATAAGTGCTACATCTGCCCTCACTCAATCTTTCTCTTCTCTTCCTTCCAGTCCAAAGTTGGAGAGAAAAAAAAAATCAAGACAATTTTCCTTAAATACTATTTATACTTTGTTGTTATTGTTGGTAAATAGCAGTTAGTGAAACAATTGATTGCTTTAAGGAAAGCAACTGTAGGGCGTCTGTGTGAGGAAATACATCAATAACGCTTGCTTTTAGGTGCTTTTTAGTTAATTTAGCATACAAAGTAATGGGTTTCCTGATGGCAGTTCCCTGTACAGTGTTTTCATTGATCTCCCTCCCACAGTCCCCTTCTCAGGCTCACCCTTCTTTATAGTAGGCTCTCTCTGCTTTCACATTGTATATATATTCTGTTACCCTGCCTTTTATTTCTTTACCAGCTCTTCCTCTCTCATGATCTCCTTTCGATCCTTATAACCTGCAACTTCCCACATATGCAAATCGAAGCATATACGATTTACAATATGCCATCCACAAATAAGAGAACATGTGATCTTTCTGAGTTTGGTTTTGTCTTAGTTAGGGTTTTACTGCTCTGAAGAGACACCATGACTAACATAACTTTTGTAAGAATGTTTGATTGGGGCTGGCTTACAGGTTCAGAGGTTCAGTCCATTATCTTCAAGGTGCAAGTATGGCTGCATCCAGGCAGGCATGGTGCAGGAGTTGCTGAGAGTTGTACATCTTCATCTGAAGGCTGCCAGCAGAATACTGACTTCCAGGAAGCTAGGATGAGAGTCATATAAACCACATCCACAGTGACACACCTTCGCTAACAGGGCCATACCTTCTAATCACGCCACTCCCTGGGCCAAGCATATACAAACCATCACAGGTTTATTTTACTAAACAGAATTATTTCCAGTTCAATCTTCATTCCTGTAGAAGTTATGATTTCAATTTTTATGACTTGATAAAATTCTATTGAGCATCTACATGTTTAAATCTTTCTTTTATCCACTTCACTGTCGATGGCCATCAAGATTCAACTTTTTAGCTATTGCGAATAGTGTACCAATAAACCTGGATGTGCTACTATCTCTGTGGTTGGAGTTAGAGTATATGGGGTTTAGATGCAAAGTTGGCATACCTGAATCACACAGTAGTTCTACAATTGTATTGGCTGCACAGTTTGTAATTTTCCCAGAATTTTCTTTCCTGCTATTAGTCATTCTGACAAGAGTGGGATGAAATCTCGAAGCAAGTATAAGTTGCATCTCTCTGATCGCTAAGGACAGTGAGCAATGTTAAAAAGACTTGTTGACCATTTGTTTTCCTCCCTTTGAGAGCCCTCTGTTCAGTTTACATCATTGTAGCCTTCTATCTGACATGTAGTAGGCAAAGAACTTCCCATTCTGCAAGCTGTCTCTTCACTCTGTGGTTCTCTCCATTATTACACAGAAGCTTTATAATTTTGTGTAACTCCATTCACTGATTCCTAGCATCATTTCCTGGTGTTCTTTTTAATCATATAAAAAATGAGAACAATATGATCTGATGAACTTCAGCATATTTGCGAATTAAGGTTGGTTGTATGAACTTACTAATAAAGAGAGAGGATGATGATAGAAATTAATTGGGTAAGGAGGCATAATCATAGTCATTCATTACCTATTTATCCCACTGAGGAAGTGATGTCAACAACAACAAAAAAAGTTATGGGCAGAATAGAAGAATTAATGTTTATTGAGCACCCACTACATGGGTGGTATGCTATAATTCCTATTTTATTTGGTCCACAATTACAATCTTTAATGTAAGTATTACAATTTGATTTTTACTCTAAGTTTAGTGAGCGGAACTGAGTAGGGGGAGAGTAGAGAGTAAAATTAAATTTTTGTTACATAAACCTTATTACCTTTACAGAATGGGGTCTTTTAAGAATTTGAGAAAATATTGAAGCAAAAAAGTATTCAAAATATGCATGTGCAAACACATATAACACATGCCTTTGTTAAGTTTTATTAGAATTAGCATCCTTGAGTATTAAACTCTCAGTTTCAGTCTCTCCAACTTGGGGCTTGTGACATTCCAGTGAAAATTTCAAGGAACTGAACATAGAAGGGTCACTGAACCTTGAGGTGATTGGTGTGAAGTAGGAGCTGGACAGAATAAACTTAAGGACTAACTTTATGAGCTATAACCTCATTTGGCAGGGTTAGCAAACAGAAACCGTATAACTAGGAAGCCGAGTGCCATCTTCCTGAAGGAAAATGGGGGAGAAGGAAGAGCTGAAAATAACTGAGGGTGTTTAATCTCCTCCATCTTAGAGGTTGGGTCCACAGCAGCCTGCACATAGGCTGTGGTCAAAGCGGCAGATCGCTCCCTTCCTGCTCATCTCGTGACTGTTGACTATATTTCTTAGGCTCTGTCAGTACCCAGTACTCTACCCACGTGAAGAAAGTGGGAGTTTCAGGAACAGAATAGACACAACAGCAGGGCCAGTATCACGGGACTATCTCGTGGCTTCTTAGTACAATTTCTCAGCCAGGACATTCAGTCTGAAGAGAGTTTCTAGCATTGTATATGAAAATCAAAGCAGTAAGAGTTGGAATACCATTTTTTCCAAATCAAAGACAAATAGAAGACAAGACATGGAAGTGCTCTTGGTTTTTGTTGTTTTGTGTTTTGTGTTTTTGTTTTTTTGTTTGTTTTGTTTTTCCCACTGCCTGGTCTATAAAAACAAAATTTTTTTCTGAATCTCTTTTTTGTTTGTTTTTGTTTTTTTAATTAATTTTTTATTGGATATTTTATTTACATTTTAGATGTTACTCCTTTTTCCCATTTCTCCCCCACACAGAAACCCCCCTATCCCATCCTCCCTCCTCCTGCTTCTATGAGGGTGTACCCCCACCCACCTACCCACTCCCACTTCCCCACCGTTGAATTCCCCCACACTGGGACATCCAGCCTTTATGGGACCAAGGACCTCCTCTCCTACTTACTCCAAACAAGGCTATCCTCCCCTACATATACAGCTGCAGCCATGGGTCCCTCCCTATATGCTCCCAGGCTCCCAGGTTTAGAGCCTGGGAGCTCTGGTTGGTTTGTATTGTTGCTCTCCCCATGGGGCTACAAATCTCTTCAGCTCCTTCAGTTTTCTCTCCAACTCTTCAATTGGGAACCCCATGATCAATCTTTATCTGAAAGATTTTCCTAGATTCAGGAATCTCGACATATATGAGATGGTCTCTATAGATGGTATAAAACCTGTAGAGGCCACTTCCAGTAGGTAGGCACGGCTCCCAGTAGAGGGATGGGGCTACCCAAGCATCTCCAAATTTTTAACCCAGAAATGTTCCTATCCAAAGTAAAGACAGAGATAAAAAATAGAGCAAAGGCTAAAGGAAAGGACATCCAGAGACCACTCCACCTAGGGATATATCCCATCTGCAGACGCCAAACCCCTACCTATTACTGACACCAAGAAGCACTTGCTGACAGGAGCTTGGTATGGCTGTTTCCTGAAAGGTTCTACCAGCACCTGACCAATACAGATGCAGATACCCTCGGCCAACCATCAGACGGAGTAGGGAGACCCCAGTGGAAAAGGTAGGAGAAGGACTGAAGAAGCTGAAGGGGGTTGCAACCCCATATGAAGAACAATATCAGCTAATTGGACCACCCAGAGCTCCCAGGGACTAAACCACTATCTAAAGAGTATACATGGAGGACCCATGACTCCAGATACATATGTAGTAGAGGATGGCCTTATCTGACATCAGTGGGAGAGGAGGCCCTTGGTCCTGTGGAAGCTCGAAGCCCCAGCCTAGGGGAGTGCTAGAGCAGTGAGGTGGGAGTGGGTGAGTGGGTGGAAGAGCACCCTCATAGAGGCAAAGGGGAAGGGGAAGAAGGGTAACGCGATGGGGAGTTTGTGGAGGAGTAATCAGAAAGGGGGATATCATTTGAAATGTAGATAAAAATGATTAATAAAAAACACAGAAAAAGAGATACGAGATGGTAAGGTTTACTGGCTTACTGCTAAATTTTCATAACTCTGAGTCATCAGCTACTCTTAATGAGAAATCCTCAAGGTTTCAGAGCTTTTGGCTATATCTTCCAGCCATATACCCAGCCTAGAAACTGAAAGATGCAGTGGACATGAACTCTTTGATAGACTCTCCATAGATTAAATGTATGAAAGAGTAGCAAGCAGAAGTTACCACTAGCCACAGGGTAGGTATGCATTATTTAGACTTTGGAGAGTAAAGATTTTCTCTAAACTTCAAGTCATGGATGGCTGACAGAGTAAAATGAAAATTTTAAACTCCTAGTATGGACTTAATAAAAATATATTCATTATTGATTTACCTTAAAGGAGAAATGTATAACATGTGTTAAGTCTCTAGTGACAGCACAGAGGTCAAAGATAAAATTCAGTCCTGGGGAAAACTTAACAAATTAACAATACTGAAACAAGAAAGAATATTGCTAGATCTTTCCATGGTTTTACCATATGCTGAATTAAGTAACTAAAATTCTTAGATTCTAGAAGTGTCATAACTACAAATGAGCTTAACATGCTTGTACAATACATAATAAGCTCAACTGGCATTTTTTTCAAAATACATTCCAACGTCTAATTAAAAGGACACGATCCCAATCTCTATAAAAATGATTCAATTCAACTCCACAAATAATCCACCTAGTAGTTGTGTATGAATTCAAAATCGCTGTCCCCTTAGGGTGCCAATAGCTCTAACTTATGGTGGCATGGAACTGATGGTGTTCAGCACACCACTGCCTTGACATTTATGCAGTTTCACAGCCATCTGAAAAAGGCTTAAGGACACTGAAACAGGTTATCAACCCGTTCCCAGCTGGAGGAAACCTAGATGGAAAGTCTCAAAAAACTGCACACTAAGGAATGCAGAGGAAATAAGAATGAAGTTGACCATCTAGAAAGCTCATCAAAGTCAGCCTTGGATAGCTTATTACTTTTATATTTGTTGTTTATAGATTTTCTCATACTAAATTTCATATATATATATATATATATATATTATTGACCAGGGCATAGGGTAAGAGTTTTTTTCTGATGAAAGTATTTATATACTTTCATCCAACATTTCACAAATTGGAACTTGTTTCCATCAGATAATTTCTTTGCTTTCAGAGACAAACCCAGTTTCTTCGATGGGAGCGTCTGTGAAGCATTTGCATTTAAGGTATGCAACTGATGTGAACAGGTTTGCAAAATGCAGGGGATATGCAGCCTTCCCTCCATCTGGAATTTAAGTGGAGCCCCCAAAACTGGCTAATGGCCTACAATAAAATGAAATACTGAAAGTAAAGTGAAAAGATGTGTGGCTGGACCATTAATAGTTCTTAGGGAGAATGGTTTTCGTTTTCTTGTTGCTGTTTTGGTTTTGTTATTTTCATTGTCCCACCCCCCATTTTTTATTTTTACATTTCTTTCACCTTTATTTTCATTTTTATTTTTTCTCCATATCTTATTTTTTTATTCACATTACATCCCAATCTCAGCCACCCCTTCTTCCTCTATTCCCAGTCCCTCATTTACAAATCCCTCCTTCCACTATCCCCTCCTTCCCTCCTCAGAGAAACGGAAGCCCCTTAGTGAATTTTTTGATTCCTATAAAATAGAGAAGACTCATAAAACACTCAAGTAATAAAAATATATAGATTACAAAAATAAAAATATTCTTCACTCTTCCCCAAGTTCCATTTCTTTCAACAGTGGAAACCACTTTCGATAAGAGGATATCCATTCTTATTTCTTTCTGAAAAATTATACATGCACACATCTATATGCAGTTTAAGTATTTTTTATATAAACTTCACTTAAAGTGTGATATGAACTTGATGGAAATCACTAAGATATCATGTGTAAAGTTTTAAGCTACAGTAGTTTCACTTATTTTACCCAAATAGAAACTATTGTTTCAGTCAAAAATAATTGCTAACTAATAAACACAAGATTTCAATGTTTCCTACAGAGCCTTAAAATAAGACTATGGCTAATGCTCTTGGTTACACTCCAGAACTTGATGATAAGAAGAAATCAAGCTAGTACTAACCCAGAAATTTCATCCTTACAAGCCAGTTTTCATAGCACTGAAAGACACAATGCATGCTACCAGAAAAGTAATCATTACTGTAACCTAGCTACGACCCTCGTGTGCTACAATAATAGCCAGACTGCCAGTGGAGGGACAAATGTCAAGGGAGCAAAAAAACCACTTTCTGGTTAGACTTGAGTCCTGCTCCATAAAATGAAGCCCATATCTGCCATGGCTATGGGGGTCAAGGGCCTGTAGCTATCAGGTCCTAGGAGAGAACTTACCTTAATTTTTCTACTAAATGGACAGAGTATTTATTAAACAAACTCTTAATGACTTATTATGTTCATAGATCAGTATATCTCTCAATTCTCATCAGAAAAGCTTCTCTCTCTCTCTCTTTTTTTTTTCAGTAGATAGTAATTACCATAGAGACCCACAGTTACTCATGGTACAGAGAATTGACTGTGTAGTGCTCAGCCACAAATGAGACATTGATATGACAATTCTCCTTACAAGGCTCAAGGATCATGGGGTAAGAAGGGATGGGATACAAGAGTCAGAGGAAGTGGGTGATTACAAAGAAATAAAATTTCAAGCATAGCAGAGCAGTTGTACATATCAGCTTATAGTACTTGTGATAGCATGGAAAAGGCGCATGCAAGCTCAAGCCAGGCAAACACTAGACTGGAGATGGTAGGTAGACACGAAGCTCCACCCCTAGCTGAGGTGCTATTGACTAGAGATAGCTGCTGGAAGTTTGAAAGTTGTTTTTTTTTCGAAGAACATGGCCCCTGGTAGGTCAACTATGCTCCAGTGGATGGCCACACTCAAGAATACACAAGCAGCACAAATTGGACTAGATTCTTTTTTTGTAAAAGATTTACTTATTTATTTTATGTATATGAGTACTGTAGCTGCCTTCAGACACACCAGAAGAGGACATCAGATCCCATTACAGATGGTTGTGAGCCATGTGGATGCTGGGAATTGAACTCAGTACCCCTGGAAGAGCAATCAGTGCCCTTAACCACTGAGCCATCTCTCCACAAAGTAGGATGGATAGTGAAGGGCAATTAGATCTGAGAAGAGATGCAGTTGAGTACAACCAGAATACAATGGATAAAATCCTCAAAGAACTAATTTAAAAAATCTAAGAGTTTATAATAATTCATAGGTAAGAAGATGATATCAAGATCCAGTCCACTTTTTTCCTCTTGGTGATGTCTTGTATTGTTAATGCCAGAGGAGTTGGGTTGGGTTCTTTCTCTCTTTCTCACAAGGGAGATGTCACTCACCAGTTTAAAGGCAGCACCAACACGGGTAGCCATTGGCATCCTTAACCCAGTGCTATATGGGGAATGGAAACTCTGATTTGTAGCATTTGTCAGTATCTGAGATTGACTTCAAGTGACCAATCTGATCACTGAACCCAGGACAGAGGACAGATAAAAACATTTAGTTCTTATCACTAGCTGCAATGTCTCTAACACATCATTGCCCTCTGGTGCCCTTACCTAACAGAAAGCCACAAACCTACAAGAATAAAAATCAAATGATAGGTGAAGGAGGGCTAGCTTGAAATTTAACACTAACAAATAAAAGAACAGTAGAAATGGATTATCTAAAATATTTTTCAAGATAGGAAGAAATGAAGAAATCTTATGGGAAGTATGGTGAAATTGTCCTTTGTATCTTTCTTCATTGGTCAGTATTGAGAATAACTATCCACATTCCACACACAGAATAGCAGAAATTAAGACAGAACAATTGGACAGAACATCTCCCCAAACTAATTTCATTCGACATGTTCATTGATGTTTAGAGAAACTGGAAACCAAAAACAATGAAACGGGAGAACTCTGGAAATTCAGCCTGTGCAATTGTCTTAAGAATTCATACAGAGTGGCTTAAACAGGCGGAAGATCGACCTCCTACTTCTGTGAGGTAGTCTGGATTGATTCCGTTTGGCTGGTTTCTTTGTACTACTTGTCACAATGATAAATCCATGCTATTATATTGCCAGAATCTTGTTGAGAGGCACTGGCAAGATTGCATTTTCCCAGTCAAGAAGGCTTCCATGAGACTAGTTTTCAGCTGCACTTTCCTTTCCTTGGTAGCATTCAACTAGGGGACGCTCAGCTTATGAAGGGCTCTATTCCCTCGCATGAGGGAGTCTCCACCTTGGAATCAACAATGTGTTTTTAAATATGTAATATGAGTCCACTTCTGAAAAAACAGGCAAAGCTTCCTCGGTTACATCTGTGAGTTCCCTTGCACTCTCGTCACTTAAAAAGACGAGCATTTTGATGACTCGGTACATGGTTAACTGTGATAGCATCTATAGGAATACTTAGAATTGTTCCAAGGAAGGCCTTTGGAACCATCATTAAACAATAATGGCAATAAATGATACTCATTTGGGTTTGGTTTATGAGAATTGTTCTGACATAATGATGCAGTGTGTCACTGATACTATTGCATGAGGATATGTGTTCTTCTGTTTGTAGGTTTATCTGATATCCTTGTAAATATCTATATATTATTTTTTCCTCCATGAATGCTGGACCTAGTGTTATCACCTATCATCCCAGCACTCTGGAGATGGGAGTAGGAGGTCATGCTTTCAATGTCATCTTGGATTATGTAAGGAATACCTTATTTCAAAAACGTTACAAAAATTGAATACTGTTTGTTTTAAATTTTTATAAATAGCAATGACCATTTAACATTATCTAATTTTAAATTTTTATAAATAGCAATGACTATTTAACATTATCTAATGGCTTTGAGGATCTATGATGATGCTTATTTCTTTGGTTCTATCTATAAGCATGATATATTTCTTTGTTGGTTATACTAACAACTTTTATTGTTTAATTTTCTGTATATTCTCCGGTTGTGTCTAAACCAATATAATGTAACCCATCCATTGCTTGTAGCAACAAGAAGCAGTCACGCTGTCCACCCTGTGTAAGAGAGAAAAATAAATAGAAAGTTAACAATGAATGTCAGGATTTTCCTGGAGGAATAGAATCTACTATGAAGCTACTTTCATTATATACTTGTACTTTCATTATATACTTGTACAGATTCTTACTTCATCTTTTTAATTAACTTATCTAATTTGTTATGGTCTCATAAGGTTTGAGATACCCTTTTTATATGCTGTAGACATATAAACATGTCTAATTTAAACATTAATAACTTTTCTTTAAGGGCTTAAAATAACACTTATGTAAAATCATTAGTTAGACCATTTGAAGAACAATTTAAAATGGATTTGTTAATTTTTCATTTTTTAAAATATTTTTAAATGAATGCCTTATTCAAAACTAGAAAATCTTCTGCATATGAGTATTGAAGTCCTTGTGTCTGTGGATTGTAGCATTTTTACCTTGTACTTTATGGCTAATGTGAACTTATAAGTGAGTACATACCATACATATTGTTCTGGCTCTGGGTTACTTCATTCAGGATGATATTCTCAAGTTCCATCTATTTGCCTGAAAAATTTATCATGTCTTTGTTTCTAATAGCTGAATAGTATTCCATTGTGTAGTTGTACCACATTTTCTTTATCCATTCTTCAGTTGAGGAATATTTAGGTTGCTTCCAGTTTCTGGCTATTATGAATAAAGCTGCTATGAACATAGTTGAGCAAGTGTTCCTGTGGTATAGTAGAGAATTTATTGGGTATGTGCCCAGGAGTGGTTTAGCTGGGTCTTGAGGTAAAGCTATTCTGTTTTCTGAGAAAACCCATATTGATTTCTAAAGTGGTTGTACAAGTTTGCACTCCCACTTGCAGTGGAGGAGTATTCCCCTTGCTCCATATCCTTGACAGCATATGTTGTCACTTGAGTTTTTGATCTTAGCCATTCTGACAGATGTAAGGCAAAATCTCACAGAGTTGTTTTGATTTACATTTCCTGGATGACTAAGGATAATGAATATTTCTTTAAGTGTTTCCTGGCCATTCAAGTTTCCTCTGTTGAGAATTTTCGGTTTAGCTCCATTTCCAATTTTTTAATTGGGTTATTTAGTGTGTTGGTGTCTAATTTCCTTTGCCATATATATATATATCCTCTAAAATATAGGGTTGGTGAAGATCTTTTTCCAATCTGTAGACTACTATTTTGTCATTTTGCTAGTGTCCTTTGCCTATTGAAAGCTTTTCAGTTTCATGGGGTTCTATTTTTCAATTGTATGTGAGCTTATTTCAGTGTCTTCCATTTGATTCCATTGATAGACCAGTATTTTTCTATACCAATACCATGTAGATTTTATTACTGTTGCTCTGTAGTACAGCTTGAAATCAGAAACGGTGATTCTTCCAGAAGTTGTTTTATTATACAAGATTGTTTTTGCTATCCTGGTTTTTGGTTGTTTTTGTTGTTGCTGTAGTGGTGGTGGTTTGGTTTTCCATATGAAGTTGAGAATTTTCTTTCAATATCTGTAAGGAATTGTGTTGGAATTTTGATGGGAATTGCATTGAATCTGTCGATTACTACAAATGCCAAGCTGAAGTGCAGAACAGAGTGAGCCCGGTGAAGCTCAGTCAATTACACGGACCTATACAATCTAGATTTATATCACTAGATTTTTGATTTCCTTAAGTGCAATTGTGTTTAGTCCCAAAATTTACACTTTGGAATAAAAATTTCTCTCTCTCTCTCTCTCTCTCTCTCTCTCTCTCTCTCTCTCTCTCTCTCTCT
>NW_021604622.1:5326793-5345378 GCF_004785775.1 Grammomys surdaster | reverse complement strand
TCTCTCTCTCTCTCTCTCTCTCTCTCTCTCTCTCTCTCTCTCTCTCTGTTTTATTTTAATTTTATAGGTTAAAGATACTTTAGGCTTTTCCAGAGACCTCATCCTTATAAAGTGTTGGGATTTTTACAGACTAAGGGATTGTGAGAAGTTGGATAGTGTTTTATATTAATATATTTACAAGAGAAGAACTGAGGACAAGTACTGAAAGGTGATGGTTAAAAGTCATGTGTTTTGTGGGAGTGGAAAAGCACTTTCTAATTGGACTTAAGACCCCTTTGATGAGATGGAGCCGATGCCTGACACTGATAAAGTGGTCAAAAACCCAAGAAGAAATACGTCATGAGATAAAAACAAAACAAAACAAATAAACCAAACCTAACACTATTATCCTGCTAAAGAAACATAACAACATAGCTCATAATAACATAATAAATCAAATAAAGATACTGATACTATAATAAATTGCTTTGTGTGATTTATATCTTCTACTGTTTATATCAGGAAATTAAGCCAACTGAGTCTTCATAGCAGAGCTTCTTTGATGAAAGAACTAGAATGCTAATATTCTAGAACAGCTTCTTAATACAGATACATAACCAAGCAATATATCTACACCAAACTTACAATGTTAGCCCACCATTTGTTGACAAAAAGAAACTACAAAAAGTGAGCTTTTTCATTACTCATATGCATTTGACTAGTTAGCATGTAAATGAATATTTTTGATGCTTAATAGGATACACATTTTATGCTTCAACCACTAGTGCGTTAGATAATTTCCTTTTGTTGATTAGTATAGAATAAATGTATCTCCTTCCCAACAAGTGTACTCTCTCTGTCTTACTCCTTTGTAACTGTACACAGTATCACATCCAAAATAATAATGAATCAGATCTTAGTTTTAATGCTATTGACACTGTCAGCTTGATTATTTGGGTTGTGGGTGAAGGGCAGGGCTGCCATGTATCATAGAATATATAGTGTCATCCATTGCTTGTAGCCACAAGAGATGGTCACACTGTCCACCCTGTGTAAGAGAGAAAAAAAAATAGAAAGTTAACAATGAAGGCCAGGATTTCTCTGGTGGAATACAATCTACTATGAAGCTACTTTCATATTATTTTCGAATTGCTATATGAGAGGACTTTCTTGGAAACCAGTTAAGGAGTGTAATTTCATCTATTAAATGTCCATAGAGATAAAAGCCTACAAAAATTTTGAAATTACTAGTCATTATTTCTAAGTAAAATATCCTTAGGAACTTTTTCAAATGGTAAAGTGTCTTTTTAATGTTTGACTAGATTCAATTTTTTTCTAAATGGATTATATAAAAATTGTGTTTGAATATATGTTATATATATATATATATATATATATATATATATATATATATTTGTGTGTGTGTGTGTGTGTGTGTGTGTGTGTGTCTGTACATGTTCATGTGCGTATACCTGTGTATGCAAGTGTCTGGAGGTCAATGTCAGCTGTCTTCCTTTATTGATCTGAATCTTACTTTTTGAGGCAAGGTCTATCATTAAGACTGAGCTCACTGATATGGTTAGGGTTGGTAGTCAATGATCAGAATCCTGCCTTTGTCCATCTTCCACACAGAGGGAGTTGTTACAGATGTGTGCTTCAATGCTGGGCTTTCTATATGGGTGCTGGGGATCTGAACTTGGTACTTCATGCTCACATATCAGACACTATTGACTAAACACTCTTCCCATTCGTTGATGGAGTATATGCATATTTATAATACAATATTACTTTTTAAAATATTACCAAACATAATCCTTTGGATGATGCATAATCGTAATTATGCTAAAAGCTAGATCATTAGATATTTAACAATATATATAAAATGTCAGTAACATAATTGTCTTTTTGTTATTTTCTATTCTAGTAGCTGTGTTGTGCAATTATTTTACCTTTAAAGGATGGTTTTGTAAATGGACTTTGATATAAAAAGCTTTGGCTGTAAAAGTCTTTCTTGTATAATTTAGAATATTAAATAGAATGAGTATTTCATGGAGCTTTGTGCATTGAAAAAACTCTAATTATGTCCTAAACTGCCTTGTAGTCAACCTTAATAGAAACAACAGATAGTGATTATCTATTCTGAATTCAGATTAGTACCAAGGGCAACTACAAAATTTTCAGAGCTTAAGATAAAGTGACAATTTCCAGCTATCTTTTCAAAGCTTACTAAAAAACTTCAGTGTAACTGAAGTAAAACATTTTTAACGTAGATAAGTGGGGGCCTTGGGGCAAGTACATTGCCCCTCACCCATGAGCTGTTTCTGCCCATATGAAATACTGTGCTGATAAAGAACAGATGGGAGCATGGGAGGATAATGAATAAGAGGCTTTAAATCAATGTTAAAAATCAGAAAGAAACTAATATTACGTCACGAGATGAGGGTGGGATGCAGAAAGCCAATTTCAGACAGTTGGAAAGCTTTTGTGACTTGAATTCTATTCATGATTGAAAGCAAGAAAATGAAAGGCCAGTTGTAATTTTTTACTGTGTTGATTGCACATGCATCATCAAATGGGTTTAAATTTTAAAGTACTTTCTTTTGTACTATTTAAAATAAGATATAGTACCAAAGGAAAATGTCCAAACTAGAGTGTTTAAAATTTTGGATGATTGAAATATCAACTTGAATGGATGGCATCTTTATAGAGACACTCATGGACATATACAGAGGAATAGATAGATAGATAGATAGATAGATAGATAGATAGATAGATAGATAGACAGACAGACAGACAGACAGACAGATAGATAGATAGATAGATAGATATAGAGAAATTATGCCATATGAACAAAAGAATATTGTTGTCAAAAGTAAATGAGTTAGATAAATAAAGAGAATCTTTAACACAGTAATGTATTTGGGAGCTTTGGTTGTTGACTGACTAGCAAACCTATGACATTGGATAGGAATTAGCCTAACAAATATTCTACTACACATCCCCAAACTCTTTTGTAGATGATTCTTCTCCACACATTGATGACTAACATCAAAGTAGACAAACAAATTAAGAGAAACTAACAAAACCAAGCAAAAGTTAATGATTTTGGTAAAGGTCTTAATTATTGAAATTATATACTAAACTGTATAAAAAGAGCAAATTAACAGGAAATACATGAGAGATGCGGCATATCAACAAAGGATTTCAAGGTTTATGTAGATACATAATTTTGTGATCAGATTAACCATAAAGATATATTATTTAATAGTAACTGTGATCACATGGCCCTGGTCAGTTCACACCTGCAGTGTTGGGTATCATCTTCAGTGATGCAATTCAAGTTGAATACCTGTAGTGTTACCACAAAGAGGTTGTGCATGCTGAAAATATCATGAGACCAATTCACAGTGAGAATGAAAAGAATTCATCCTTTCAGGAGATGGGAGCAAATATTGTAGAAAACCCCTCAGGACACTGCTTTAAGAGTCAGGAAAATACTCAGCTGCCTTGAGCCACATGCTCTTCCCAGTAGACCTCCATTCTCCCATCATCTCTCACCCACCTTCATCAGACTTGCTGATCCAGAAGCATAGAGGCAGAGTTCCTTCCCATACCCATCCTCCCTGCTCACAAGTCCTCTGGGGGCATTCATAGCTTCCCTGAGCAGCCTGATAGCCTTACTGGATCCGAGTTCTCATGCCACCTCTCAGTTCATCTTCATCAGTCCTGATGATCAAGAGCTATAAAGCCCAAGGATGCTCATCAGACACCGACCACACCAGGATCATCGAGGGTTGACCTCTTTCTAATAATACCTACTACAATAGGAACATCCAAAGACTAAAGCCATCCAGACAGCTAACAGCCCTCAGCGGAACAAAATGAGCAAAAACCAGGGTACTATGATACCATCAGAGCACACCTATTCTACTACAACAAAACCTGGATATATTACCAAAGCTGAAGCACAGAAAAATGACTTTAAATCCAACCTTATAAAGATGATAGAGGTCTTTAAAGAGGAAAGAAGTAGATCTTGTAAAGAAATACAGGAAAATACAATCAAACAGGTTGAGGCACTTAAAGAGGAAACACATAAATATCTTAAAGAAAAACAGGAAAATACAATTAATCAGGTGAAGGAAGTAAATAAAACTGTTCAAGAACTGCAAATGGAAATAGAAGCAAAAAAAGAAAACACAAACTGAGGGTATCCTGGGGATGTAAAACCTAGGGAAGGCAATAAGAACAATAGATGCAAACATCACTAACAGAATACAAGAAATGGAAGGAAGAATCTCAAGTGTAGAAGATACAGTAGAAGATATTGGTATATAAGTCAAAGAAAATGTTAAATCAAAATATTCCTGACACAAAACATCCAGTAACATTGGGATACCATGAAAAGACATAACCTAAGAATAATAGGGAGAGAATAAAATGAAGAGTCCCAGCTCCAAGAACAAGAAAATATTTTCAACAATTCAGAAAAAAAAAAAGCTTTCCCAACCTAAAGAAAAAGATGCCTATAAATATACAAGAAGCTTATAGAACATCAATTAGACTAGACCACCTCCTGCCACATAATAATCAAAATAGAACATCTATAGAACAAAGAATGAATATTAAAAGTGGCAAGGAAAAATGACCAGGTAACATACAGAGGCAAATGTAGTGAAAACAAAGGTTCTTTAGAAATTGAGTTGTGTCAGATGGTATTACACTAAGGCAGACTCATGAAGGAATGTTTTGCTGAAGCAGACACAGGAGAAAGGATGTTCTGCTAAAGCAAGCATGTGAAAGAAAACATGATAAAGGATTCTTTGATAACAACATGCAAATATTGGTCTGCTTTACATTGCATAGTTGAGGTCCATTTGTCATTTCGTAGTTGAGGTCCATAGGAACACACCAAAAATCTTCTGGTGATGTGCTATGGCAATGCCTCAGCAGACTGGGGCAGATAGTCAGAGTGATATCAGCTGTGACAGACTCACATGGAGTTTTGCTAAGTCAGACATATGTGCTGAGGCAAAACCCATGGAGGACATGTCATGTTTGGAAGGAGTATAAATATTTCTCAACAAAGTATATGGGGGACTTGGCTTGCTTTGCAATGCTTCTTGATCTCATGTGTCCCAGTCTTTGCTTATCTTTGCTTCAAGCAGTCAAGAACTTCTCCTGCAATCTCTGCTAGAAGGAATCTCTCCTCCTGACTCATGCAGGTTCTACTGAGTTGTAGATGTTCCTTCTGGGTCTTGTCACAGCTACTGATAACCTGACATTACTAAAATGGACTGCTGGTATATCTTTGAAGTGTTTACAAGTAGATTGAGCTGCCATTGCTGACCTATAAACTGAACTTCTGATTTCTTGACAACACAGATGGGATTTGCTCCAAAAACCATATCTACACAGGTCCACTTCCCCTATTTCCTAACAACCTTCTTTTCCATTCCCTCTGGTGAGTGGTGGGCTAGAAGAGAGGTTAAAGCATTCAAGAACCACCATTAAAAGTAGGCTTTGGAAAAAATTAAAGTTATAGGCAGACCTATCAGAATTACACCAGACGTTTAAACAGAGACTCTGAATGTGAGAAGGGCATGGACAGAAATCTTGCAACTTCTAAAACACCACAAATGACAACCTAGATTACCATACCCAGCAAAATTTGCAATCACCATAAATGAAGAAAATAAGACATTGCAAGGCAAATTCAAATGTAAACAATATTTACCCACAAATCCATCCCTACAAAAACTAATGGAAGAAAAACTCCAACCCAAGGAGGAAAACTATATCCAATTAAAGACAGGAAATAGGTAATTTCATACTAGCAAAAACAAGAAGAGCCTGCCCCCAATACACACACACTAACACTACCAAAATCAAAATAACAGAAAGTAACAATTACTGGTTATTAGTATCTCTCAACATCAATGAACTCAATTCTACAATAAAAAGACACAGGATACCAGAACGGATGCAAAAATAGGATCCATTGTTCTGCTGCATACAAAAACCACATCAGTAATAAAGATAGACATTACCTTAAAGTAAAAGGCCGGAAAGACATTTTCCAAGCAAACGGACCTGAGAAACAAGCTGGAGTAGCCATTCTAATATCTAATAAAATAGACCTTCAACCAAAATTAATCAAAAGAGACAGAGAAGGACACTTAGTATTCATCAATGGAAAAATCTACCAAAGTGATATTTTGATTCTGAACATCAATTCCCCAAACACAGAGCCACATTTGTAAAAGGAACATTGTTAAAACTTAACCCACATACTAATAGTTGGAGACTTGAAAACCCCACTCTCACCAATTGGTAGGTCATCCAGACAAAATCTAAACAGAGAAATAATGAAACTAAGAGAAATTATAAATTGAATGGACCTAACAGACTCCTACAGGATATTTCACTGAAACACAAAAAAAACCATACCTTCTTTTCAGCACCTCATAGATCCTTCTCCAAAACTGACCATAGAGTCTCAACAAATACAAGAAAATTGAAATAATGCCTTGTATCTTCTAAGACCACCATGGATTAAAGCTGGACTTTGATAACAACAGAAACACCAAAAAGCCTATACAGTCTTGCAAACTGAACAACTCTCTATTCAATGATCTCTGAGTCAGAGAAGAAATGAAGAAAAAATTAAAGACTTTCTAGAAGTCAATGAAAATGAAGGCACAGCACACCCAAATTTATGGGACACAATAAAAGCAGTACTAAGAGGAACGTTTATAGGACTAAGTGCTGTCATAAAGAAATTAGAACTTTCTTGTACCAGCAAATTAAAAGTAAACCTGAAGGCTCCAGAAAAAAGAAACAAACACACTGAAGAGGAGTAGAAGGCAGAAAACAATTAAAATTGGGGCTGAAATCTAATCTATTAGAAACCAAACAAACAATATGAAGAATCAATTAAACCAGGAGCTGGTCTTTGAGAAAATCAACAAGATAGACAAACCCTTACCCAAACTAACCAAATGACAAAGACAAATACCAAATAAACAAAATTAGCGACAAAAGGGAGACAAAACAACAGAAAACAAGAGAATTCAAAGAACCATTAAATTTTACTTCAGAAGACTATACTCTACAAAAATGAAACATCTTAATAAAACAGGTCATTTTCTAGACAGATGCCACTTACCAAAGTTAAACCAAGATCAGGTAAACTATTTAAACCATCTTATAACCCCTAAGAAAATAGAAGCAGTCATTAAAAGTCACCTACCCCCCCCAACAAGCTGTACTATAGAGCAATAGCAATAAAATCTGCATTGTATTGGTACAGAAAAAGATACAATGATCAATAGAATCATATCAAAGATCCAGAAATAAAGCAACATACCTATAGACACTTGATTTTTGATAAAGAAGCCAAAGCTCTCCAATGGAAATATGAAAGCATCTTCAACAAGTGGTGCTGGACTAGCTGGATATGTACATGTAAAAGAATGCAAATAGATCCATACTTATCACGCTGCACACAACTCAAGTCTAAGTGGATCAAGGACGTCAACATAAAACCAATACACTAGATGTCATAGAATGCCACAGAACACATTGGTACAGGAAACAACTTTCTGAACATAACACCAAAGGCTCAGCCTCTGAGATCAACAACTGATAAATGGAACCTCATGAAACTGAAAAGCTTCAGTAAGGCAATAGACACTGTCAACAGGACAAAACGGTATCCCACAGATGGAGAAAGGATTTTCACCAACCCTACATCTGACAGAGGGCTAATATCTAAAATTTATAAAGAATTCAAGAAGATAGACACTAACCACCCAAATAACCCAATTTATAAACTGGGATACAGAGCTAAAAAAGAGAATTCTTAGCAGAAGAAACTCAAATGGCTGAGATATACTTAAAGAGATATTCAAAGTTCTTAGTCATCAGGGAATGCAAATCAAAATAACTGTGAAATGTAAGTGACACACATGTTATTGAGGATGTGGAGCAAGGGGAACATTGCTCCATTGCCGGTGACAGTGCAAACTTGTATAACAACGTTGGAAACAAATTTTGTGTTTTCTCATAAATCTGGGAACAGTTCTACCTCAAGACCCAGCTACACAACTCCTGGACATATATCCAAAAGATTCCCTACTATTCTTCAGGGACACTTACTTGCTTGACTATGTTCATATCAGTTATATTCATAATAGCCAGAAATTGGAAACACCCTAGATGTCCCTCAAGTTAAGAGAGAATAAAAAATTCTGATACATCTATACAATGGAATATTATTCAATTATGAAAAACAAAGACATCATGAATTTTGCAGGCCAGTAATTGTAACTTGAGAATATCTTCCTGAGTGAAGTAACCCAGACCCAAAAGTGTATACATGATATGTACTCATTTATAAATGGATACTAGCTATAAAATACTAAATTTCCATGCTATACTCCACAGACCCAAAGAAACTAGACAGAAAGGCCCAAGGGATGATACTTGAATATCACTCAGAAAGGAAAATAAAATAATCATAGGAGGGAGATGTTGGGAGGAAACTGGATGGGAGAGGTGATGGGGAAGGGACTGAGGTTGGTTTCAGGGTTGAGTTTGGAGAAAGACAGAGGAAATGGCCAAATGGCCACAAGAATGAAGGAAAATCTGCAACTGGTAGGAGTGAGGGAGGTATGGAGCATCTCAAGGTTGTTCCAGAGACCAGGGATAGGTGAGGCTCCCAAGAATCAATTGGGGGTGATGTTATCATTATCTGAGACTCAAAGCATTGGGAATATGGAACCCAAAGAGGCCACCTCCTGTAGGCAGGTAGGAACTCCAGTGGAGCAATCGGGATACCAACCCACCACAAAACTTTTGACCCAAAGTTTATCCTGTCTACAGTAAATACAGGCACAGGGGAATGGAACAGAGACTAAGGAAATGTCCCAACAATAAATGGCCCAACTAGAGATTCATCCCGTGGGCAAGCACCACTCCCTGACACTATTAATGATGCTGTTATCTTTGCAGACAGGAGCACAGCATGGCTGTCCTCTGAGAGGCTCCACACAACAGCTGACTCAGATGCAGCAATCCAAAGCCAAACATTGGATGGAGCTTGGGGACTCTTATTTAAGAGTTAGAGGAAGGATTGAGGGTCCTGAAGGGGGATAGGAACTCTATAAGAAGACTAAGAGAGAGTCCACTAACCTGGATCCTTTAGGGACTCTGGGAACTGAACTGCCAACCAAATTGCATACATAGGCTGGACCTTGGCCCCCAGCACACATGCACACACACACATATATGATGCATATGTGATATATATCACACACACACACACACACACACACACACACACACACACACACACATATCGTATATGTACAGCTTGGTCTTCATATAGGTCTGAAACAACTGAAGCTGTTGCCTGTCTCTGGAAACAGTTTCAGCTCATCTTTCTTGTCTGGTCTGGCCTCAGTGGGAATAGTAGCACCTAGCCCTGCATGGACTAGATGTGTCATGGTGGCAGGGATAGTGGGGGGGGGGATTCTACTCTCTTGGAGGAGAAGGAGAAGAAGAATGCAGAGAGAGAAAGCAGGAGGGAGGACAACGATCAGGATGTAAAGTGAATTAAAAAAATTCGAAAGCCAGTTGTATATAGAATAAATAAAATTAATTCTGTATATTCATTAAATTAAAAAAGAGTCAGGACATTTGTCTTGGCACAAAAGTAAATAGGTAATTATGTGTATTAGAAATTTAGGGTCCTAGAGCCTGTTTTGTGCAAATTTCCCATTTTTTATTCTCTTATTACTTCATTTGCATGGTTGACAGCAACATGGTCATATGAGTTTCACCCCGTTTCCAACTCCTCTATTCAACTTCTGCATAGGAGATTAACAGAGAATATGAGATCCATATTGCAAGGACTTATTTTACTAGAAATTTATATTTAGGACCGAGTAGGACACTTGGAACTTACTGGTTAAGGTTCTGGGGTAAAATATTTTAATGTATAAAATATGTTATTATTAAAAATAAAAATAATGTTTTAGACCCACTTTCACACATGGTAAATCTTACAGCCTGGAGCCTGGAGAATCCAAATGTGTACTGAATGTTTAAGTGTGGAATAGAAATGATTGAAAATACAGAGACTAAAACAAACATGAAAATCTTGCAAAAATCTTAAAATTCAAAACATAAACCCAGGGTTAGTTTCACATGTAGCCTCTTGCAAAATTTGAATATCTGTCTCAAAACTGTTTTTTTTTTTTTAAATACGAACTCTTTAGTTCCAGGCAATGCCACTGGATGCATTTTGTTCATATGTTTATATGGGACACTTATGGCTCTATTTATTTCCACTTAGATCCTCTCCTATATTTTTATTTATGCAGTGACTCAATCATGAATATTTGTTATTTTCTGTTCTCCTTTAAATTCCCCAAATCTCTTTTCTTCTTTATTATTTATCTATTTGTTTATTTATTTATCTACATCTAAAATGCTGCCCTGCCTTCTGGTCCCTCCTCACAGAGCAGAGTTCCTCCTCCTCTTCCCACTCCCCTTCACCTCTGAGAGAGCACCCTCCTCCCCTCCAGGGAGGATTCCCTCCACCTTGGCACATAAAGTCTCTGCAGGATTAGGAGCATCCTCTCTCACTGAGGCTAGACATAACAGTCCTTGGCTATATACACCCTAGGGACCTCAGACCAGACTGTATATGCTCTTTGATTGGCAGCTCCATCTCCGGAAACTCCCAAGGGTCCAGGTTAGTTGACACTGTTAGTCTTCCTGTGGGGTTGCCATCTCCTTGAGGACTTTTGGTCCTTCTCCTAACTCTTCCACAGGGGTTCTAGACCTCCGTCCAGTGTTTGTTTGTGGGTATCTGAATCTGTCTTATTCAGCTATTGGATCCAGTCTCTCAGAGGGCTGCTATGCTAGGGTCTTTTTGTCTTTTTAGGTTCCATATCCACACTGTTATGCATTTTGGCTAGGGTCACCTGCGTTGTCTCTTGTGAGCCTCCCTCATTCCAGGTCTCTGAGACTTCCTAAAGAATGCCACCACCACCCACCCTAGGCAGCTGCATATTTCCATTCATTCTCCCGGCCCTCTGTGTCTGTCCCTTGTGTCTCCACTATAGCAAATACTGACCCCTATTCTCCTTCCCCTCCCCTCTGTCACCCAGGTCCTTAACTCTGTCTGCCTCCCATGGCTGTTTTGTTCCCCTTTTTTCCTGGAATTCAGGCTTCCTCACTTGGACTTTCTTTTTTAACTTCTTTTGGTCTGTGTGGTGTATCATGGGTATTCTTACACACATCCATTATGTTGTTACAAGAGAAAAAAAATGCCTTCTAAACATACTGACCTTGAATATTAAGACTATATTTTGCAAGATGAGATAGTAGGACTCCAGCTGAATAAATGGCACTAATTGTGAGATTTTTGTCAGTGTGTGGTAACTGAAATTTTTAGATCAGGACTTCCATTAGTCCATTGTGAGAAGACTGTGCTCAAATTTAGAATGTCACTATAATGATAAAAATTATTCCCATAGTTGTTGGAGGATGCATCACGTTCATACATTATTCAAAATAACTTAGAATCTCATTCAACTGAAGGACAGAAATTAGAGGAGACTTCTTTTTGTAGTTGTCTAGGGTGGAAGACTATTTTTCTTCCTATTTGATTTTTCACTCATTCATTACATGAACATAACCTCCAGAGTATTTAAGCGTGGAGTAATACTTTTAAACCTAGCATTTTGTGCTTGATCAAATTTTATTATCACATATCATTTTCAAAAGTTTTGTTAAAATATGATTTAAAAATGTATTGTTATGGTTGTTTATTTTTCACAAATGATTTACATATTTGCAATATTCTGGAGTTGTTGTTTAATATCTGAAATTAGAAAATTAAAGGGTAGAAATAGAAATGTTTGTGTTCTTTTGACTTTAGAATGAAATTACTTTGGTGGGAAAGTCATGAGCTAATAAGTAACATGAAAAGAAAATCTTAATATTAAAATATTTTTTGTGCCCCCATCAATTTGAACCATATTATTAGAAGTGGGAAGAGGGACGCTTAAGAAGAAAACAGATTATTAAAGGGAGAAAATAATTTAAGATGAGAATAAAATAACATAATGAAAGATAGCAAAGTAAAAGCATGATACCAAATTGAATTCATATTGCAAGAAATGAAAACTGTCTTGTAAGAAAAGCTGCAGGGGGGAATAGCTTCACCTTTGCAGCCACTAACATAAATGTCCCTGAGGACATTTGCATGTAAGAAAAGTAATGGCTATCTGCTGAGGCCATGCTAACGCATGATATGTATCTATCATGGTATCTTACAAGGGTAAAAGTAGACAGTACATTTAAAATAAAGGAAAATAAAATATGGAATATGTTACACTGATGGTAGAATGCTGGGGAGTCAAATGTGATAGTGATGATATCAAAGATGAAAAGAAACAAGAAACCATTAATAACCACAGGCATAAAAGACAATGGACTATTCAATTACTCAAATCCAGACTAGGGTGACCTCATAGAACCTGCTACATTTTAGGCTTGTCTCACAGGAACAAGAGTCATGGAGGAAGCTAGTCAGAGGGGTAGGGTTGAGAATTCCAGCAACGTATTTCTAACTCTCTGCCAGTGCCCTGTGATAGGAAGATCATTTGTAAGGCCATTAGTACAGGAGTCGGTATGTGGTCAATGCTGAGGATCAGAAACAGAGTCAGAGAAGTGTGGGGCCTTGAGGAAGTCATATTGCAAAGGCCTTGTGGGCCTTAGGAAAGTCTCAACCATACTCAAGAACTGAAGGGAAGCCTTGGAATATTTGAAATCCTAAACAATGTTGATGTGAGGTTGTGGAACTTGGGTGCACCATTATTTTTTCCCAGAGAAGTTTAACAATGTTTCTAAGTCTCCAGAGTCCTGTATCTTTGCAGAAGTTTGTGTCTACAGTTTTTCATTCCCCTTCAGGAATGCTGCAGTGGTTTACAATAGTGTAATAAAAAGTTGTCATTGACATTCTATACAACAAGCACATTCAGAAAACTTCTATGTCCTAGAATTTCTCAGTGGTTTTCAGTTATATCATACTAATCAAGAACATGAACTTCAACACCTAGCTATATCCTAGCTATCCTAGCTGGGTTAACTTCTAGTTACATGGCCTTAGGCAGCCCATTTAACTTCTCTGTGCCTTCTGCTTTGAAAAACAAGAATAGTAAAAGCACACACTTGAAAGAAATGCAAACATGGAATATTTTCACATATGAAACACCCCTGCGAATGTTACCAGGTCTAGAGAACATTGCTTACATGATGTCTTAGTTAGGTTTTTGCTACTATGAACAGACACCATGACCAAGGCAACTCTTCTAAGGACAACATTTAATCTGGCTTCCAGATTCAGAAGTTCCGTCCATTATAATCAAGGAGGGAACATGGCAGCACTCTGGTAGGCATGGTGTAGGAGGAGCTGAATTTTACATCTTCATCTGAAGGCTGCTAGCAGAGTACTGACCTTCAGACAGTTAGGATGAGGGTCTTATACCCCACACCCACTGTGACACTCCTACTCCAACACAGGCCCATACCTTCTAATAGTGTCACTCCCTGGGCTGAGCATATACAAACCATCACATATGACTTTGCTTATTCTCTGCTCTGGTGAAATACACATAAAAGTGAGGCTAGTACTAGACGGTATTTCAGGGAAACCTTTGAGGTGCTGGTTAATAGTCAAGCTTCTAAATGTCTGAAGCCATGATTTTCAACATGAAAACCTGCACAAGGCAACCCCCAAGAATTTGTTAGAAATGCCAGAATTTTGGCTTAGCTTCTACCAGCCTACATAGGGCAAGACCTTCTGCCTTAAGTCAGAAATCCCTTCCAACTCTGGCATACTCATACTTTAGAAAACGGTATGCATAGTATCACAGTGATGGAATACAATTCTCTCTCTTTAAATTATTTCCATGGAGAAATTATGCAAGATTGATTTTGGGGTGCCTAGTGTGAGAATTAAAATGACTTCTTTATATTTTTTTCTTTTTACATTTTCTACAATATCCTCAGTATTTGCACGGTATTTTAGAAACCAAGAGTTCCTGAGAAGGAACAACTTAGAAAGGCAGGAAAAGTTTTCTAAAGAAGCTCCATAAAACTTTCCTTTCTATTCTTAGCAAATAAGTGCTGATCTACAATGATGGTTTTGTTCATTAATCAGTTGTCACAACTTTCTTTTGAATCACAGTGTCTCTTTTCAAGTAGACCTCCTGAGGGCTAACATTATAATACAACCTGGTTCCTTAGGCTCCATGGATAGTTCTCCAACTGCTGTTTCCTCATGTTGCTGATAGCTTAGGGAATTTGCACCAGGACAGATCCTATTGCCTTTGTCTGGCATCGACAAAAACTTAATGAACTCTTTCTTTCAAAGACTTCTTAGTCTCAATAGTTTAAATTTTGTGCTTGAGGGATAACTCAGTGACAGTAGCATTGTCTGGAATGTGCAAGTCTCTGGATATTATCCCCCCATCACAGGGGAGAAAGGAGTTTGGTTTAGTAAGAGTATAAGAATCGGGATCATTGTGCCAGGATTGGCTACATACTATCCAGATACATAATATACAGGTATTATCATGCAAAACTGTACTAAACTGTACATTTTGATGTTTTCAGAATTATCAAAATTCATGTAAGCAGAGCTGTTGATGACATTTTAAGACATGCAGATTCCAAGCATTCTGTGAAATCAGCTGCATTTGAGTATACCAACCTGGAAAGTTATTAAGGTTTGTTCAGAACCTAACATCCTCACTAAGAGTGAATAATGCTGACTGTAATAAAAGGGAGATCAATAGCTTCTACAGGAAGCTTTTCTACAATTCAATCACAGAGAAGCAATAAGAAGAATCCCAATAGGATTTTGGGACCAAAGAAGTGATTTGAGTAGACTCAAAATACCAAGAAAATTGGTAAGAAATGCTTGAGGTAAGACCTGAAAGGGAATAGCATTCATTACTGAATCAGCGAGGGAAAAATAAAGCTTCACAAAGATATGTTGTTATGTAATAAAATATCACAGCTAGCATTCAACTTTTAGGGAAACAAAATGGGGGGTAGGTATTTGAAGGTGACCATTTTTGTGTAGAAAACTGTTCAAGAGAAACTTTAGCAGACTTCCTCATTTTGAGTATCAATTTTATGTTACACTAGGCTGTTCTTCCTATAAAAATTATTTGTTTTATTCTCTCTCACCCTTTGCCTGCATCCTCCTCTTTTTAAGTCAAGCTTACAGTGGCTGCAAAGCAGACTGGAACTCGTATGTTCCTTAAGGAATTTTCTTCAACTCTCAGTTAATAAGAAGTGGACAAGAAATTACCTTCAGCAAAACAAAACCCTGCATCTCACCTGCCTGAGAGGATGCATTTGTTGTAAGTGGATTCAACTGCTTCCCTTAGATGCAACAGAATTCCAGAAGATCCTTTGCTTTCCTGACAGTATTTTCATCAGCTAACAACTGAACTGTGGGCACTGAATAGGATTCCTGAGATTAGCAATAATAGCCTTTGACTCTAAAATCATACCTTTTCCTTTAGCCATTCTTTAAGCCATCAATTTCTATCAGTTTAAAAGTACTTCCACTATTTGCTTTTGTGCTTTTTCCTGGAAATCAATTCTATATTTTCATGGTTGCAAGTGAAACTACTTAGACTGAAGTTCCCTTTGTTCCTATTCAGAATCTATGCTGCTGACACCTCCACCCCTTAGTGTATCAATTCCACTAGTTTATGGAAGTTATTTAGGTGTCTTCATCATAATACAAATTCTCAGCAAACCTCTACCTTTTTCTGTACTTTAAAGTATATTAATTTTGAATGTAACAAAAAGGAGAATAATATCAGGCATATCAAAGTTCTGCACTGCCCCCACTACCTTTACGAGTTTTATCAGCAGGTAATAATGGGAAATAACTAAGTATAAATTATTTGCTAAATGAGTTTATGTTTTGACTCAGTTATTCCCTAGCTGCTGTGTGTAGAGGTCCTTGTTCAAGTGCATTTGGCAGATTAGGACATAAGGATGAAGCTATTAAATCATCTTTTCAAAGTCATACGTGAGCCTTCATGACTTACTATTGACCATATTAAATAGGATTGAATGCCTTTCATGAGTATTATCATTGTACAATGGATTTTAATTTTGCCAAAATTATAAGAGCAGGCTGAAGAGCCCAGGTACTAATTCTTGGAACCTATAAAGAGTATATGTCCTTATATAGGAGAAAATAAGATATTAAGATGGGACTTTGAATTTTGAAATGAAGAGGTTACCTAAGATCACCAGTATGGAGCCTCAAAGTACCATGCGAGCTAATCCTTAGGGAACAGACTTTCAAGTCAATTCCAGTTCAATTCCTCCAAGTCTTCTGCCTAATGTTTTCCTATCACTTTTTCAAAAATTCTTCCTGTTGTTTACCTACCTTTTCTCACTCTCCATCTCTAGGACTCATGGTTTTTCCAGCCCTAAGTACCACCCCATTTTGATGGGGAGGTTATTCTAGATTATTCATGTGAGAAGAATGAAATTACTCAAGCTTTATCAAAAGATGATGTGAAAGTTAGAGTCCAGGAAGAATCTCTCATAGTCCATGTGAGGAGGATGAGAGGAAGCTGCTGGAAGAGGCTATACTGCTTGGTCTGACAAAGCCAGAACGGCAAACTATGAAAGTCATAGAGGTGTCTTCAGATGTTCAGTAAAGCAAGGTTTCTCCCCCCAAACCTGTTTACCCTATGAGACTGCTTTTTAAAATTATTTTTTTACTTTGGAATTGTAAAATCTGTGTTGATTTAAGCCACTAAACATGAAGTATTGTATTCCAGCAATTCCAGCTGGAATAGGACATTGATAATGACTTTGTGAAAGAGAAAAGAGTCTAGATTATTCTGTCTTTCCAAAACTAGGTGCTGGATACCTATTGTGTCACACTATATGTCAATATGTAGATTTTTAGAAAAGAGAAGACTGGTGGAAGGAAGAAAGACATCATTGTAAATGTAGCAGACGGCTGACGTGAAGATTGCATAGGGAGTGCCTAGGGAGTCACGGGGACAGGAAATGATGGAGGTATCTCAGAAAGGTAAGAAGCAGCAGTGGAAAATTCATCACCAAAATGGTAAATCTTGACAGAGTCCCTAAGATTGTCTCTGAGATTTATTCAACAGGCAGCACTTTGAAGCCAGGAGTACATTCTCAAGGTAGGTGATTAATCGCAAGGCATCCTGGGAAACTAGTTGCCATTCTGGATTGAAACTTCTGATTTCCTAATTGCTCTGTGGAGCTTCTCTTAATATGAGTCAAGCTTTGCTCTTCCATATTATCCATTTAGAGAATCACACTTGGAAGAGCTTAACGTTTTAAACAATGTAAGTAAGTAGAATTAATTACTATTATCTAAATAAGCTACAGAATGTTACCTTTTGTTGTTGCTTTATGTTAGTTTTCCAGTATGCTATGTAAAGCATAATCTATTTATGAAATTTATTCCAATGAAAATATCTTAATAGCTCACTAAAAAAGGGTTTAAAGGCAGAGTGGTTTGGGTTTGGCAGAGGTGGGAAAATAAATAGGCATTGGAATAATGTTCATAAGAAATCAATAATAAGAAAGAGTGGGGAGTAGGATAGTTCAGAATGTGTTATATGTTCATATATAAATTTTTAAAGAAAAAATAAAGAAAAATCTAAATAAAAAGTTAAAATTGTTTTTAAATAGTTTGTGGTGGTTTGAATGAAAACAGCCTCTCCTGTCTCATGAATTTGAATACTTGGTTCCTAGATGGTGGAACTGTTTGGTCAGAATTAGGAGACATGGCCTTGTTGGAAGAGGTTTGCAACTGTTAGTGGGTGGGCTTTGAGGTTTCCAAAGATGCCACTTCCAGTGAGCCTCTCTGCCTCCTGCTTATGTTTGAAGATGGGGTCTGTCAGTTGTTACTGCCACCGTGCCTTTTTGTCACCATCATGGCCTCTAGCTGTAAGAGATAGAAGCCCAATCAAACATGTTTTTAGCATCACAATAGAGAAAAAACAACTAAAACATTTCTAATTCAAAATTACACAAAACATCTTGGCATCAAGGCACTTAATTTTTTGTCTTTACCAAGACGACAAAATGAGCATTTGACATGCTAATGTGAATGAGGGAATTTCAAGACACCAAACCTCCAAATAAAGAGCTAAAGTGAATTCATATCTGTAAAATAGGAAGAATTTGCCTTCTCCAGGTTGTGCATGTGTATATGTGAGTGTGTGCATGTGTGTGCTATAATAAAAAAGAAAAAGATGCCATTAACTTGAGTAGGGGGTCATGAAAGTAGTTAGTTGGAAGAAGATAGTGGTGGTGAAAGTGAATGATATTTTAATTAAAATAAAATAATTTATTGTTAATAATATAATAAATATCAGTATTTGATAATAAATAATTAATTAAAAAGATAAAAAAAATTGAATCTTAGTAGCCTCTACAATTTACCTCAAAATGTACATAGGATAGATTGGATGGTAGGGCTCAAACTGTATTCTTTTTTTTTTT
>NW_021604622.1:5297631-5326693 GCF_004785775.1 Grammomys surdaster | reverse complement strand
TGAGGTCAAGGTTCTCTTCTTCCACCTATGCCCAGCAGGGCCCTCCACTCTTACATATTCAACTGAAGCGCTGGATCCCTCGCTTAGGAATAGAGACGGTAGGAATAGAGACAATATCAGTGAGGTATTTTATTATTTGCTATTACCTGATTCCCCTTCACTGGACCAAAGTGCATGTTTCCAAGATGCTATAAGAATTCTAATTGTCCAAATTGAAGCTTCCTTGTGTGAAAAAGAATACCCTTTGTTCTTTGGGTAAGGGAAAGAAAGACATCCAATGGTCAATGAATAGCATGGCTGCCAAACATCTGCCATTTGCCTCATAACGGGACCAACTCCAAGATCCAATTTTACTATGCGACCAAGCAGAAGCCATTGTCTAACTGAAAACACATTCTTCATTGTTTTTCTCCCCACCCCATTCTTCTCTCACTCTTCTTTGCCAAAGAGTATACACTCTTTAAACCCTTTCCACTACAATCTACGTCTTGTTCTTCTTTAAGAAACTCAACCTAAGATACTATACCTGGGTCTCATTCATCTCAGAAGGCCCTTTACTCATTGCTGCCTCAATTTGCTGGGACCATTTCGCATGCATGATTCTGCCTAAATTTCACACTGTGCATCTGGAATGGAGCAGACAGAAAGGAAGCAATCGCTAATGGATAGGATCTGCTCATCTGACCGTATTATTTCTATAATTTTGGTATGGAATATCAGTAGATCTTGCATTAATGTTATCAGCATGAATCAGAATGTATAGGGAAGTGGAATAAGGTCACACTGAATTATTTTAATAACTCTATAAGGGTTTTTATAACACTAGAGAACCAGTGTTTTTCCAGTGCTTCAATTCTCAAGCAGTCCTAATGCCCAAAGTCTCTAAAGTAATTTTTAAAACTTTAATAGGAGAGTATTACTTCTTTGAGAGAGATGACTCTACAAAAGAATAATGCTACAATTCATGACTTTTACTACACAATGGCACATAGTTAAAGTTGACAAAAAAGCTTCTTTTTTTTTTTTTTTAGTACAATGCTAGGAAATCGTGCTGTGAGATTTAAAATCTTGTCATGAAGTAAAAGGTCACGACAAAACCTAAAAATCAAAGCAGCTCAATCTATTATAAATATACTTGGGTGAAATAAAAAATTTTGGGGTGTCTATGACATTACAAGGAGCAAGAAAACTATGAGATGTTTTGATTTGTGAAACTGTTAAAAACATGAAGTAGTTTCTTCTCTAGTTTTCTTTTTTATTCCTTCTTTTCATTTAATCTTTGTTTTACACTCTAGATTTTTTCCCCTCCTGATTCACCCTCCAATTGTTCCACATTCCATACCTCCTCCCTATCCCCTCCCCAGTCTCCACATGGATGTCCCCACCACTCTATGCCCCGCCCCACCAGACCTCTAAACTCCCTCAGGCCTCCAGTCTCTTAAGGGTTAGGTGCATCTTCTCTGACTGAACCCAGACCCAGCGGTCCTCTGCTGTATATGTATTGGTGGCTTCATATCAGTTGGTGTATGCTGCCTGGTTGGTAGTCCAGTGTCTGAGAGATCTCCGGGATCCAGATTAATTGAGACTGGTGGTCCTCCTACAGGGTCGCCCTTCTCTGTTTCTTCCAGCTTTTCCCTAATTCAACCACAGGGGTCAGCAGCTTCTGTCCATTGGTTGGGTGCAAATACTGCATCTGACTCCTTTAGCTGCTTGTTGGGTCTTTCAGAGGCCAAACATGACAGGTCCGTTTTTGTAAGCACTCTATAGCCTCAGTAATAGTGTCAGGCCTTGGGGCCTCCCCTTGATTCACCTCACTTTGGGCCTGTCTCTGGACCTTCTTTTCCTTAGGCTCCTCTCCATTTCCATCCCTGCAGTTCTTTCAAACAGGAGCAATTATGGGTCAGAGTTTTGATTGTGGGATGGTAACCCCATCCCTTACTCGATGCCCTGTGTTTCTACTGGAGGTGTGCTCTACAAGTTCCCTCTCCTCACTGTAGGGCATTTCATCTAAGGTCCCTCCATTTGAGTCCTGAGAGTCTCTCACCCACTAGGTCTCTGGTACATTCTTGTGGGTACTCCCCAACCTCCTACCTCCGGAGGTTGCCTGTTTCCATTCTTTTTGTTGATCCTCAGGTCTTCAGTCCTTTTCCACCACTCAATACCAGATCATGTTCCCCTCTTTCTCCCCCATTCCCTATCCCCTTCCCCTTTCCCTTCCCTTTCGTTTCCTTTCCCTTTCTCGCTACTCTCTTGTGATTGTTTTTCTCCCTCCCAGGTGGGACTGAGGCATCCTCACTTGGGCCCTTCAGCTTGTTGACCTTTTTGAGTTCTGTGGACTGAATCTTGGGTATTCTGAATGTTACTCGGGATGATATTTTCTAGTTCCATCCATTTGCCTGCAAAACTCAGGATGTCCTCATTCTTAATAGCTGAGTAGTACTCCATTGTGTAAATGAACCACATTTTCTGTATCCATTCTGTTGTAGGACATCTGGGCTGTTTCCAGCTTCTGGCTGTCACAAACAAGGCCTCTATGAACATAGTGGAACATGTGCCCCTGTGGCATGGTGGGGCATCTTTTGGGTACATTCCCAAGAGTGGTATTGCTGGGTCTTCAGGTAGATCTATTTACAATTTTCTGAGGAACCACTAGATTGATTTCCAGAGTGGTTGTACCAGTTTGCACTCCCACCAGCAATGGAGGAGTGTTCCTTTTTCTCTACATCCTCACCAACATGTGTTGTCACCTGAGGTTTTTATCTTAGCCATTCTGATTGGTGTAAAGTGGAATCTCAGGGTCATTTTGGTTTGCATTTCTCTGATCACTAAAAACTTTCAACATTTCTTTAGATGCTTCTCAGTCATTCGAGATTTCTCTGTTGTGAATTCTCAGTTTAGTTCTATACCCCATTTTTGATTGGGTTGTTTGGTCTTTTGGTGGTTAACTTCTTGAGTTCTTTATATATTTTTGATATTAGTCCTCTATTAGATGTGGGGTTAGTGAAGAATTTTTTCCAATCTGTAGGTTGCCAATTTGTCTTATTGACTAGGTCCTTTGCTTTACAGAAGCTTTCCAGTTTCATGAGGTCCCATTTATCAATTCTTAATCAATGAGGTCCCATTTATCAATTCTTGAGTGTGAGTCATTGAAGTTCTGTTTAGGAAAATTTCCCCTGTGTCAATGAGTTCAAAGTTCTTTCCATCTTTCTCTTCTATTAGATTCAGTGTATCTGGTATTATGTTGAGGTCTTTGATCCACTTGAGCTTTCTGCAAGGTGACAAATATGGGTCTATTTTCATTTTTCTACATACAGAGAGCCAGTTAAACCAGCACCATTCATTGAAAATGCTTTCTTTTTTTTTTACATTGTATATTTTTGACTTCTTTGTCAAAGATCAAGTGTGCAGATCTCCATTTTTTGTTTCTCATTGTAAGAGAAGTAAGAAATTAAGTGGACAACCATGAAGAAAAAAACCATATTATTTGTTGAAGATAAAGTATAGTGTTCGTTGAATAACAAAACAAACATGTATTCAGCATTTAGTCTTTCAGATCTTAAACTGTGGTTCTCTGATCTTTGGTTAGTTTACCACTTCTGTGATGACATCATGAGGTGATATTATGATGACTGAGTAGGAAAGCAAGCTTTCTAACAGGGAAGGTTAGTTAAAATACACTCTTTTTCTATCTTATTTTAGAAAATGTAGAGTTACAATCCTTTAGAGATCTGTTGTCACTGTAGGCTGCATATTGACACACAAATCATAAGGAGGATCCAGAAGTTCGGAGTTGTAATTTGAATGGGAATGTCCACCTCCCTTGCAGGCTCAGATATTTAAATCCTTAGTACCCTGTTTACCAAAGTGCTGAGTCGTTTAGGAAGAGTTAGTATGTGGCCTTATTGGAGGAGGTATGGCCTTGTAGGAAGTATTGATAAGGAATTTTGAGGTTTCAAAAACCCATGCTCAAGTGACCCAGTCTCTCTCTGTGCCTCTGTCTCTGTCTTTCTTATTGTCTCTCTCTGTGTCTCTCTGTCTCTCAATCTCTCTTTTTCTTCTGCTTGTAGATGTAAAGTTCTCAAATATAGCTCCAGTGCTATGCTTGACTGCCTCGCTCCGTGATGATCATGGAATAATCCTCTAGAATTGTAAGCAATCTTTTTTATAATAGTTACCTTGGTTATGGTGTCTCTTCATAGAGCTATAGGAGCTATATTCAAAAGGATATCTCAAGAAACAAAAAGTATTATTATGTATTATTAGTATTATTATGTCAAATAAGCAATTCTAATTCCAAAATCACAATGGGTCTTTGGGTGATCCTAAGTGGTTAATGTATATTTGTTTTGTTTTGCTTTGTTTTGTTTTTTTAAAAAAAGTCGATATAAAACACATCTTTCCTATATTTTAGAGCATGGGTTATTATGTTCTTGCTCATTAACAGCTTTTAACACTAGTCTACTGTACCACACCTTTAAGTTTCAGCTGGAAATAGAGGGCCCAAATATAGGACATTGAAAGAGTGTTTTTATGCTAATTATTAGGAAATAAAACATATTTTGAAAATATGTATCAGACATTTTTATTTTCTGCTTTCTACTCTGATTCCAAGTCTTTGATGTGAAGAAATAACGGGGTATATTTGAGTTAATTTTTTTTATCTTTTCCTCAGCCATTAGTGAGTAAAGTTCATTTGTGCTATCCTTCTTGAAATTTGTTTTTTTCTATACAGCTCAACTCCCAATAGTGAAACGCTTTACCCTAAGACCTGAGCCTTCAGCACGCAGCTTAAATATTTATTCCTCAGGCCACTCATGGGAAGGAATGTAGCAGAAAGTGTTTCCTAGGCAAGTGAAATATCTTTCAGGAGAAAATCAACATTTGTACTGAGCTAAGAGCAATAATGTATCAGAGTGTATGGTTGTCATCAGCTCTTTCTATTCAATATAAGCCCAGTATCTGTTGTTGTGGAGAAAGTAAGACTTGGCGCTAGAGAGATGACTTAGTAATTAAAAGCACCAGCTGTTTTATTTATTTATTTATTTATTTATTTATTTATTTATTTATTTATTTTTGGTTTTTTGAGACAGGGTTTCTCTGTGTAGCCCTGGCTGTCCTGGAACTCACTCTGTAGACTTCGAACTCAGAAACCCGTCTGCCTCTGCCTCCCAAGTGCTGGAACTAAAGGCGTGGGCCACCACTGCCCGGCAGCTGTTCTTCTTAAGGACTTGGATTTGATTCCCAAAACTCATATGGTGGTTCATTTTCAACACCCATACTGTGGTTCATGACCATCTGTAACCCAGTTCCAAGACATTTGATGCCCTCTTATGGTCTCCAGAGGCACTGTATACATGTGGTCTACAACATACATGTAGATTAGACCAAGCAGCTACACACATAAAGTAGAGATGGTGTCAATGATGACTGATGATGATGATAGTGGTGATGGTGATGAAGAAGAAGACAGATATGCTTTCATCCTCTTACTTCGTGATGAGAATACACATACACTCAAAATTACTACCTGTATTCCTCAATATAGAACTGTGCCTTATGGCTGATGATACCATATATACACTGACTTGAAACTACAACACTTCCAGAAATGACTTACTTTCTGTTAACGCTTATATACACCAGATGGACTTCTTCAGTATCTGGACCTATGATCATGTTTCAGCTGTTGAGCGTCTCACTCAGATAACACGGATAGGTGTATAAACAAAGCAGTGCAATCAGCAAACCACAGTGTGTTATCTGAAATAAAGCAGCAGCTTGCCATCTACTTCAGAGGTATATACAATTGCAGAGGGCTCAGAACTCCTGATAAGAATATATAGTAAAATGCATATCTTTCATGTCAATGCATTGGCTGCTCTTGAGCACTCTTGGCTGGATAAACCTCTATATGTTTATGTTACACTAACATATAAATATAATAATTTATTAAAGCAGTGGTTGGATTATCTACTAGACAATAAACTTGAATATGCTCAATTTTTAATATGCTACTCTGAGGTAATCCACTTTCTGCTAGTTGGAAGTCACTTTTTCATGTAAATTTATTTAGTTTATTCAATGTCCAAATTCCTTTCAAGACTCGCTTTGCTGTGTTTGTAGAAGTTGCCACTTGCCTTCTCCCCAGGATGCTGTCTGAAAGCCTCATTAGATGGATTTGAGAACTCAGGATAAGTGAACGCACTGAATCATTATTGGAGCGTTTTTCTTTCCCAACCTTTTTGTCTTCCTTTGGCAGCTTTTGTCTAGAACAGAATCGTGACCTCCTTTCCCTCCTCACTGGTTTCAAAGAAGAAAATGGCACTAATCTGTAATAAAGTGTGGAGAGACCTGAGTGGGTGGGAACCTTAGTACAATTACTGCCTCCTCCCTGTGCATGAGTCCACTTGTATAGTGCACTTAGTCTACTAGATTAGGTTTTCTTGTGGCAAAAATTTTCCCTAGAAAGTATGTATACGTCCTGTTGTATCCATAACTGGAGTCATCATCCCCCCACCAAGACTGATGACTTGCTGTTTGCCTGCAGAAAGTTTGCATGATGTCAGGTATGTACATAAGGAAAACCAGTATATAAATCGAACATTCACTAGTGATAATTCATAAAGAACTTTATTTTAAGCTTGAACATATGTGTAATTTGAGCATTTATTTAAGGAAAAAGTGGTTTTTAGTCGTAGTGATTCATCACAGAATTAGAAACTCTAACTAAGACAACATCTCAACCCTAATAGGAAAGCAGGCTTCAGTTACTAGTCACCTCAAATCTCAACACAACCTTCTGGGTGACACTTTCAATAAGGTGTGCTCTAACAGATAGAAAGTCAGTGAGTGGATATGGGATGGGTTGAAAAGTCAAAACGATGATTGTGTGTGTGTGTGTACACTCGTGTCTGCATGTCTGCGTGCATGGTGTGTGTGTGTGTGTGTGTGTGCACGCGTATGTACTCCTTCCTCATTTTGCTTTTAAATGAAATGGTTACAGAGCATTTGTGTGATAAGAGTAATCCAGTGATGACAGACAAATTAAAGGTACAGGAAAGGAAGAAAATCCTTCACTAGATGAAAGTATTGCATAGAATTCTGTGCACAAATGGAATTGCCCTTAAATGACAAAGGCCAGGAATGAACTTCTGCAATACAGAGGAAAACAGTGTATAGATGGACACAATGAACCATGAGGGAACAGAGGAAACTTCTCCCGTTAACGCTGTGAAATGAAAAATCAAGGCTGTTTGCTACAAAAACCTGCACCAAAGTCTAAATGTTCCCATTGAGATTAGTTGACTGAAATAAGCTGGTTACCTCAAGTGTCCACAGTTCCTTACCTGTGTTGATTCTGCTCTATCTTTCTGACTTTTACCCTTAACATCATTGTTAATTTTGATTCCAAAATTATAAAAATCTTTTCAGGTATGTTAATATCATGAGTTAGTGGGTACATAGAATAATAAGTTTGTTCTACTTGGAAAATAATATGGATATGGTAAACCTCAAGAAAATTTTTGTTAAACTATCAAACAAGCTAAAATTTATATTTCCCTGATGGAATTTAAAAAGATGCATGGTCCTGTTTGAATGTTGATACCAAGTGGAGTCAAAGATAAATGTAGATAAATGTAGCCTCCTTACTCAACACCAAACCATCCTCAGAGTATCTACTTAAAGCCTCATGAAATTATTTGTTAATGGCTACCTTTTAATTTTTATTTTGATAAAAGATACAAGTTGGAAATTTCCAAGAAGCTCTCTCCAAATATCTCATGTATGAAACAGGAAAAATAATTGTAAAGTTTACCGGTGATCTCTCTCAGAGTTAAACAAAGATCTAATTAATAAAATTTCTTTGTAGCTTACCCTTTTTTGATCTTATATATAAGTATAAAGTGTAAAAAGGAATTGATGAAAAATAAAATTGATAATAGCAGACACCTGTAGTTGCAAACTTAAAAATAATAGAGAAGAGAGGCCTACTTCTGAGGCACAGACACATCATATGTCCTTGGGAACGCCAGCAATCTGATCAACATATTATCAAGATGATTGTTCATCTACAAGAAAATCACTGGTATCATTAAAGATGAGCTTCTGTGACCTTTCTTTTTAAAGGTGCAATTGGGCCTTACCCCTGAATTAATATTTTAATAATAAAAATTTTTCTCTGTAACTTAAATACTCACAGACACTCCCAACTGCAATAAATAATAGCATCCCTGGGTAGATACCCAAAGAGTTCAGTAGCTGAGAACACTTTGGTTACTTTCATAAAAATATAAATTTTTGTTATGATTCCAGGGAAAAACTCTTTGGCTCTAAAAGAAATTGTGGAGCAATGTCAAATTCAGAAACGCCTTCTGCAGAAGTAGCCAACAATGTTCCTACTCTCTCATTTCATCACTTTTTGTTTGACTCGGATAATCCTTTCTGGTCAGCATGTACCTAAGCTTTTCATGGGTTCAGGCCCCTGAAGCTATTGTCTTTAATTCCACATGTGCAAATGCTGCCAACAGCAACAATATTGCCTAAATTCATCTTCACTGCCATTCACCTCAATTGTGCTATTCAACTTTGAAAACAAAGTGCAATCAGGCAAATAGCACTTTAGAAAGTCGAGATCATAACGCTATTCATGATTAAACAAGTGTGGTTTACAATACGAAATAAAAAGTCAGTACAGTGAGAGGCATGGAGCAAGAGCTGGCCGACATGAACCCCACGAGCATATGCTACACTGAGTATTATAAAAATCGCTTCAAAATCAAGCATCTTAAAGTAACCATTTAACTTTACCTATCATTTCGTGGTCAAGAATTCAAGAGAAGTTCAGTTGGGAGTTCTCCCTTGCTGTCTCTGGAAGACTTCGACACAGATGTTGGGTCGGAGGCTCTAGTCCACTGAAGACTCGCAAAGCTGTAGCTGTCAGCCAGAGTAATAGCACCTGGAGTTCTTTTGTAGCTAGATTTTCACACGGCACTCCTCAACTCTCAGAGGGCATTCCAATGAAGAATCCAACAAACTTCACGCTCCCACAGGCAAGCTGCCATCTGCTTGGTACTTCTTCCATACTTCTGAAAGTAGTACAGCATTAGTTTACTTGCATTCTGTTGATTACAAAGAAAATGAACACTTGATTCAACTGTAACTGTTGTACCTGCATGGGCAATTTAAGTAGCATTCCACTAGTCACTGAAGAAAGCACTACGTTGACAATTATTAGCACACCTGGCACAGCCCATTTCAGCCTAGACGTGCGTGTGAAAAAAAGCTCCGCTGGATTTTGTATGGGACTGGAAAGTTTGTGGTTTCTGAAATTCTTGAAGAAATAGCAAAGCTTAAGGTCAACTGACAGCAACTGGAAAAATGAAGAAGTATATCACTTTTGAAATAATTGGAGTTAACTTCTTTGGATACACAGGTTGAAGTTTTATCTTTTACTATCTATCATAATGCTAAGCGTGGGCCCCTAAGACCTGGAGTCTGCACTTAGCCCCTGGAACCCTGCTCTGTTGTAGTAATTATTTAAATTGGCTGCCGGTCAAGCTGACTATCTAAGCTGCGGCGGATCTGCCTAGTTCAGCCGCCATGTTTCTCGGTCGGAGGCCACATAATGGGTATGTTTTGGAATATCTTTCTACACATTAAGAAAAAATTGAAGATACAGTGTAATAATAATTTTTAAAATTTATTGATACCATAGTGTGTTTTTACTTATCATCTCACTAATATTTATGTTGGAATCATTTTATGACATTATTAGCAGTTTTGTAATTTTTTTAACATATCAGCATTTAAGCTATTTACCAGAAAGTCCTAGACATTTAAGTTGTTCATAATTTTCAGTATTCTTGTAATATCAAAACTTTCTTCAATGCCCATTATTTACCATGCAGTTCATCTATTACTATGGACATTTTTTAACTGAAATTTCAGCTCAAATACTGTGCATGTTTCCAGTGTTGTTTCAGAAAGTCAACTGACAAATTGTTCCTTCTAAAATGTATATAATGTCACTTCCTGTGCCTCAATCACTATCTTTGTCTCTTTCATTTTGCCATTTCATAAATGAGGGTTCTCAGTACTGGCAATACTGCAGTGGATAAAAAGCTACTCTCATGCAGCTAATGAGAACGTGAATCACAGCAATATTCTTGGAAAACAATTTTTAGCTGTGCACGAACAGCCTCAAGAATACGTGCCCTTTGACCTATTCCTGGGAACGTATCCTAAAGCAACAACTACTCAACGTGCGGTGGAATTATTGTACTCTAAAAGGTCCATCCCCTTACATTTTTAATAGCAAAGTTATGTAAACATACTGTCTAAAGCTACCAATAAAAGTTGCATAAATTATCCCTTATCTACTAAATTTATTAGTTAAGGATTAAAGAAACATTTATGAATATAAAATCAGTGTACAAAAATAATGGAAAGAACTAAATAAATACAGGTTGTAAAAGAGTGAAAGTGGGTCACAAGAGAAACTCACATACCCCACTGAAGAAAACGTCAATTGTAATGTATATTATGAGACCATCGTCACCTGAGTTTGTTTAACATGATAGCCCTCAGGAAATGACTGATGCTTCATTAATTTGGACTGAAGGATATATGGTCCCTCTGTGATGTGTGAGGGAATGCCCATGGAAGATGTTCACTAGGAAGTCAAGAGTAAAAAATGGATTGCTTACTGAGCAGCCAAAGTTACAAGGCCAAACACTAGGATTAAAGGGCTTCTCCAGAAACAGAGAAATATATATATATATATATATATATATATTTACATAAATTTATATTTTTTTCTCACAGTGGACTTGTTTAATGACTTAGCAACATAATTAAAATGAAATAATAGAACATTAGATCCTTCAGACCACATGCTTGGAAATGAAATCTTGACGTTCATATTTTACCTCTCAGTACAGACTGGATGACAAACAGAATTTGTCTCATCTGTTTCTAGTATGGATTCAGTGAAGTAAGGATTTCTGTCTACCCTGTTGGCATTCCTCTCCAAGGACAATTTTAAGTTTGGGCATGGTTCTAACATTGGCTAGAGAGGCCTCTGATGCATGGTCTCTGTCACTGGTTCTGCTTTCTATGTCCACTGAGTGTATATATGTGTATATAGCCCTACCTTCTCTGCTCTTCACTCAATCCATTACTGTCTGCATCCTTCTCAAGCTACTGGAGAAGATGCTCAAACTGTGGTCCACTCAGCAACATCTCAACTCACCAGAGCTGCAGGGTTCATTCTTATTCTGCTGTACTCTTAACTGTACATTATGTTATGGTAGCATTGGGGGAGCAATTCACAGTCCTCTCTGAAATGATGCTATTATTTCTGTGACACTGCACCTCAGGAAGAATGGAAGAAAGCTAGAGTGGGAACTAGCTTCAGATTCCCCCCGCCCCCCCCCCCAAATCAAAAGGTTTCATCATCTCCATTCATTCACAGTGATTCGGTCTAGGCAAGAAATAAAAGCACAGAATGCAACCACTCTTTGTGCTGCCTTTTTCTTCTTCCATTCATCCCAGAGCTGGAAAGACATGTACTTAGTCTATGTTGATAAGACCTGCTAGTATTTCATCCATTCCAATCTACTGTTTGTAGCTGAGTTATTGTACCAGAGCCTTGCAAATGAAAAGCCTTATCTTTGAAGGCTATTAAGCTTATATTCAAGAATTTTACTTCTCAGTTATTACTGAATTTATAGATGCTTTAGAGTCACTTAATTGTCTTCAATGGAGACAAGGGAGACTTTAGAATAAGACTCCCTTCAAGTAAATGTTACTTAACATGGTATTAAAAGGTACCATTTGGCCTCAAGTGAAGCTCACTTTCCTGAAGGATCCCATGCCTCTATCAAGAGCCCCAGAATCCTTCTTATTCTTAGCTGATTACTACCTCCATTAGTACTTCTTCAGTTCTACATTGATTTTTCTCAGATATCTGGTTCTTCGTTTCCCTCAGATTTTTTTCAAAAGCCACTCCCATAAGTCTTTGCCATACCACCCATAGGTAATGTATAGAAAAACTGTATACCACCCATATGCTATGATTTAATTGCATAACCTCCAAATTTCATGTTAAAACTTTATTCTTATTGTGGTTAATTTAAGAAGGAAAGAATCTAAGAAACTGACTTGGAAAGCAGCACTTACTTGTTTTTATATACCTTTTTATTGGATATTTTATTTATTTACATTTCAGATGTCATCCCCTTTTCCCATCCCTCCCCTACCCCCCAGCTATCCCATCCCCTCTCCTCCTTTTTGCTTTTAGAGAATTTTAATTACATGCAAGTATTAAGGTCAGTTCTAGGATGAGGAAGTAGCAATACAAAAGATACAAATAGTCAAGGAGCAAGAAAGATAATAAACACAAAGAGACAAAGAACAATCAAGGCATTAAACAAAGTGCCATGATCACTCCTGTGATCACTGTTTCTAAGGGTTTATCAGGATGACCAAAATATCTGAGCCTAATTCTCTGTCCTAGCCCAAGGTCATGTTCCTGTCTGAAGCCTACTTCTTTGTTGTAGCCTAAGATTTAGATTCTTGCCAGAACCAAACAGAATGAAATGAGGAGTTGATCTGCCTTTCACCATGTTATTCTGTGTTTTCCTCTACAGATAAGTCTACTTTCAATGTACCATGCCGGGAGCAGGGGTGGCAGATCTTGCCATACTCTGGTCCTACCAGCACGTTGATCTTAGATGTCTTAATCCCATATATGTGGGAAATAAATTTTTTCTCTTTATAAATTATTTAATCTCAGTAAAAACATGCTAACACACTGTACATATCAAATAATTCTATCTTTAATTTTTCTCCTAAGTAATTACCAAAGAATGAGTGTGGTTTTAGATTTTTGTTGGTTTTGTTTTTTCTAACCATCTGCCTAACTTTCCATTGAAATGTTAGTGTTAGAGGGGCAGGGATTTTTAAATTTTCTGTTTACTACAAACACATTTTTCCCGTATTAGATAAGGAGGGAAAGCAGTTCATACTGTTGTTTTCATCAGAAGGCAGACAATGGGATTTCAGAGGGTCTGCTTCTGGCCTTTATGTAGGTAAACAGAAAGGTCATCCTCGATATTTGTGCTAGGATGGTTCTTTGTAAAAATGTGTCCATGGCAATCATAAGAACTGAACAAAGAAGTAATTTTAGGCAGGAATCTAAATTTTAAGCTAAAACAAGGAAGTAGACTTCAGACAGGAAAATGACTTTGGGCTAGGACAGGGAAGTTGGCTCAGGTATTTTGGTCATCCTGATAAGCCCTTAGAAACAGTGATCATGGGAGTGTTCACAGAATTTTGTTTATTGCCTTGCTTGTTCTTTTACTATTTGTGTTTATTGTATTGCTTGGTCCTTGACTATTTGCGTCTATTGTATTGCTCATCCCTCAACCTAGAACTGACCTGAATACTTGCAGGTAATTCAAATGTTATAAAAGCAAAATGGAGGAAGGGGGATGGGATAGGGGGTTTTAGGGAGGGGAAATGGGGAAAGGGGATGACACCTGAAATGTAAATAAATAAAATATCCCATAAAAACACATTAAAACAGGATTGGGATAATGAATTTATCCTCAATCTTTTTCAGTATCATGGGCTGAAGTAAAATTCAATATTGTTGTCTAGAGTCTGGAACAGTGTGTGTTGTAGAAAGGGTATCCAACAAATATGCTCTGTATAAATGAAATAATATTACCTGAGCTGAGAAAGAAGCAGTGAAAAGATATTTGGCAAAGCAAGAAGCCCTGTGTCCCACCTCCTACCTCTCCATAGTTATCATGTGCCCTGTGTATGTTCTGTAGGTCCATACAGACTCTGTCTTCACTGCTGGAAGTTGTGACTACTGATCTATATATTCTTCCTACCTTTACTTTTGACCACTGAAAGGTAAGAAACTTTCTAGAGTCTCATCTGAAATTTTAACAAGTCAGAATAACCGTAACTTTCCATTCAGTTTGTATGAATCCATTATTATTCTCACTGCCAATTTTTTTATTTAAAAGAACCAAGGGGCACATCAATGACTTCGGTCACTTGAATTTCAAAGTCTCAGAATAGAGTTTGCCTAAAAACGTACATATATACAAGATGATTCACAAGCTGTCCATAGAGGCGCTGCATTAAAAATACAAGAGTTCAATTCAAGTCAGTCTCTCAACAAAAGCCAATGCGTGTAGCCTTTCCCATTGTTCTTAAATGGAACAGAAGGAAGAAAAGCTACCCTGGATACTGAGCTTCAAAGCCCTCATGTATATGGCATCTTGAGGGAGAGAACTCATCTGATACATTTTAAAGAGTAGCCTGCTTCACTTTCCAAATAGAAGAGGCCCCATTGTGGTCATCGTCTGTGTATCTATTGGATTCTAAGTGTGTGAACTTCACAATACTAAATGATTAACCTTTCTCTAGTCATTCTGAAGTTGCATAATGAAGTCCTAAAATTAACAATTCAGACTTTAACTTAGGTGGAACAATGAGGCATTTTGCACCCAGAAAATAATTTTTCCTAACTAAACAATCTAGAGCCACATAGAAACACAGCTATTTCTGTTGCAACTATGATGCTTAGCTATTGTGAGATAATTAATTATAATAAATTAAATTATCTTTCTTTAAAATACTAGACCCATTATTTATTCCTAAATTCATAATTGACAAAAATCTTTGTTGTTTAAAAAATCTATACAATTTTATATCCTAAACTATGAGTTATAAATTTTACAAGTGTTAACAAGTTCTATTTTTGAATAAGATTAGTAAATAAATTAAACATTTAATTAGAATTTAAATATTATAAAGTACTTAGCATGGTGTTTTCAAAAGCATTTTGAGTTCCTTAATGTGATTATAACAGATTAATATTAATGCTAAAGGAAATAAAAGTTCTTTTATTTAAATATTAATTGAATTTTCTTTAGGAAAATATGGCATCACATGTTTTAAATTTCTTCCCTTTTTCCCATTTCAAACTCTTTTTTTTAATATGCATTATTAAAAGAACCTGGCTTTGTAAAATGGTTACGAGTTATTTGTTCTATTAGAAATTCCTGCAACCAAAAGTTGGTGTTCTTTTCCAAAGTTGGATGTGGGGGAAGATGCTGGGTTCAGAGGGGTCTGTTTTCAATCTGGCACAAGTTGGCTTTTCAGGAAACACTTTCTATAAAGTTTGAAAGACAGAAACATGAAGTGGAAGTTTCTGGTTGTGTCATATGATGCAGACTCATATGGTGTTTTGCCAGGCTCATGGGAAGACACCTGAAATGTGGAGAGAGTATAAATAGGATTTAATAGACAGTGATGGGGTGCTTGCATAGCTAGCTGTTCCATGCTATGTTGGTCTCTTGTCTTTGCTGATCTTCTCTTCATTGAGAGAGGCACGGCGAAGAACTCTTGGTGCCTCACCCCTCCTGGTTCTGGTCATTGCTGCTGACCTGTATCAGTTTGGCAGGGGCCTGGCTGTTTCTGCTGGATCATGCCACCACTGCAGATTTGAGTTTGGTATCCTGACACTAATGAACTGGATGGCTGCTTTCCTGACACATAGAGATCAGAATCGCCCCAAAGAACTGCTTCTAAACAGGTCCAAATGCCTTTGTACTATTTACCATCTTTTTTGGACAGTGGGCTAGAATCCTTATTAAATGTAGGTTTTGAAAAAATCTGAGCCTACAGAAATATTTCTTTTGAGAGGTTATTTTAGGTCCATTTTCCTTAGTTCTGAGCTTCCCATTTGTTGACGCTTGAGGACAGTGTGAAGCTTGTCTATGGACAGTCTCAACAGTCTTGAGTCCTGTGTCTCTTCTTATTTTCCCTACTCAGCAACTGACTCTGATATACTTCCAATAAAACATATGTTCACCAGCTGAATCTTGCTTGTTTCGTGGCATCTAAGCTGACTGTTCTGAGGATGCATACTACCAATCCAGGCACAGAGAGCCATGGAGTAGTCAGTTGCACTTGTGATAAACCCTATCGTACTCATAGGACTGTGAAAATGAAGAGACCATGTCAATTGAGAACTGAGTTTGAATTGGGCAGCCTGACTCTTAAATCTGTGTTTTAAACCTTCACAGTTCACTATGTCATCTCAGATCAGAATGACAGGACATGGTCTGCAGAATGAAACACGTGCCATGATTAGAGACTCCATATGTTCACCCTGCATGATTAATTAATGTTGAATACATATAAGCATTGAATTTTAAGCAAATGACAAGAGTACATTATAAAATACCTTCTTTGTGGTAATAGCTTTTCATCACTATGAAAAAATACCCCAAATGAACAATTTATGAGGAAGAATATTTTAAGTTGGCTCACAAATTTAGAGTTGTCAGGCCAGTTTCTGCTGGATCCCCTGCTTTGGGACTGTCAAGAGACAGAATACCACAGGTTCCGAAGCTAGAGTGTACTCACCTCATGGTGTTCAGGAAGGAGAATGTACAAGCAGAAGGGCCAGGAATACAATATATTCTGAAACATCACGTCTCCAATGACCTGTTTCCTCCAGTGGACCTCACCTTCTAATTTCAATCATCCTCTAAAAAACGAGGTCAAAAATGATGAATCAACCAGTGGATTATCCACTGATTAAGTCAGAGTCTCATTATTCGATCATTTCATCAAATCTCCTTTTCAGAACATTGCTATACTGAGGACTAAGGCTTCTTCTATGCATGGATCTTTATAGAGAAGTACTTCATTATCCAAATGATAACACACCTTTGTCTTAATCCTTATGATCTAACACATGATTTTCAGTTAAACTGTTATTTGCTACTACAGGAGTCTAGCCCATGGAACTCAGATTTTCTAAGTGTGCTCTCATCCTTTGGGCTAGATGGGCATATGAATTATCTACTGGTCCACTCCCATTTCCTATTCTTTCCTGTAACAGTAGAAAGGGCTACTGAAAAGAATTGCTCTAAGGTTTCTGGCCCCACAGACTCATTAGACACACAAACCTTACAAAAAAAACTTTTAAAATTACCACTACATCAGTTAGCATATTAGAAGGTATAACTGAAGATTTGAAAATATCTTACTTTGTTTGAACATGTGCAGGTTTTGTGCATGCTAGCACAGGGTTTGCAGTTGGGTGATACCAACGAGAAAATGAAAAAGGAACCTGAAGCTTCTTATCTGGCCATCATCAGAGAGGCTTCATTCATGCAATCAGTTGGGAGCATATGGAATACAGAGACCCACACTCAGATATGAGAGGGGGAAGGGAGGGGGGAAGGGAGGGGACAGAGACAGAGAGGGAGTTGGGGGAGATCTGGGAGCATACAGCTATAAATGAGCTATCTCCATCAAATCCCTCCCCCCTTCAGAGCTTAGAGAACCCTGCAGAAGAGAAAGCAGAAGAAATGGAGGATACAGAACAAAAGAAGGAAGAGAACAAAACTCAGCACACACAGGCTGGAATGAGTCCCCCAGCACATATGTAGCAGACATTTAGCTCAGTCTCCATGCCAACTACCAGAGCAGAAGTTCTCCCTAAAGCTGTAGAATGACTGTGATATCTATTCCCCATCAGGACTCCCTTGTCTGGCCTCAGTGGGAGAGCATGCACCTAGTCTTGCAAAGACTTGGTATGCCAAGGTAGGGGGATACCAAGGCAGGATCAATCTCTCAGAAGAGAAGAGGAAGGAAACTGGGGAGATGGTCTCTGAGACTGGCAGGGGGCAGCATTTTGAATGTAAAAAATAAATAAGCAAATAAAAGATAAAACTCAGCAAAGCTCATGTGAATTCATAAAGACTGAGGTAGCAATCACTGGGCCTGCACAGGTCTGCATCAAGTCCCCTGCATACATACTACAGCTTTCAGTTAGTACCTTTATGGGACTCCTGAATGTGTGAATGCATGAGTCTCTGATTCTTGTGCTCTCTCTTGGGCTGTTTTATTTTTCTATTGTCTTCTCTTGCTCAGCATCAATGTGGTGTTTTTTGTTCTATCTTATATTTCATTTTACTATGTTTGTTGTTATCTATACAAGCTTGTTTTCTTTCTAATGAGAGACAAAAGAAGGTTGGGTCTGGATGGGAAAGAAGATGAGGAGGAGTTTGGAAAAGAAGAGGAAAGTGTATACAGATTATATTATATGAAGAAAGAATCCATGGTTAATAAAGAAAGGAGGCATAAGTAAAATTAGCCAAGCCAGAAAGTGGGGAAGAGAAAATATTTTATTTGCCTGTATATGTTAATTGATTTTATAAGTGATCATTTGCATACATTAAACATTTCACAAATGTTCATGTCCATTATGACAATTTTCTGCCTTTTCTGATGTGTGAAATCTGTGGAGATGAATGGACTTTTCATATTGTCACTTTTACTATAAGAAAGAACATGTAGCTTGATAAATATGAAGGTGGGGAGAATCTTGAAGGAATTTGGGGAAAGGAAAAGAATATAATAAAAAATACTGTATGAAAAATGTTAAACAAAAATGTTAATTAAATATGTATCATAAATTAATTAAAAAATAACTCATTGCATATTAACCTAAAAAGTATATTTTATAAAAAATAAATCTTCTTGAAGAAATTTATTTTGTATGAAGATTGGCTTTTTCTTCTTTTGCAATGGCCTTTAAGATTTGGCTTAATAGAAAATAGCTAGGTTCCCCTCTATGTATATGGTATGTGGTAATATTCCCTGCCTTGTAGAATCAGGGCAACAGCAGCACACTCTCATAGAGAAAGGAGAGGTAAAAAAGGAAACATCTTATTTTTTTTTTTAAGAAAGATATTTTTCATTATGTCCATTCTTAGAAGAGGCACCTGTAACCTTGAGAAGCACTGGTCCAAAATGAGCAAATGGAGAAAAGGCTGAACAAGTGGTCCCTTTCTACTCTGGCTTCAACCACACTTCATCTTCCTCCCAACTTAAGAGGGAGAGAAACACAAAAAGATGGTTAAAGGGAAACTTTTCTATTATAAGTAAAGATACACTGGGATCTTCTTAATCTTCCCATGAAACACAAATTGGGTTTTCTCTCTCAGTCTTCTTATAAGAGAAAGGAGGGTGTGCTCTATTATTCTTGAGATTATAACATAGTTTCAACATTTCCTTTTTTTTCTCTTTAAACCCTCCCATACACCCATCCTTGCTCTCTTTCAAATCCATGGCCTCTTTGTCTCATCCATTGCTATTGCACACACATGTATTAATATATCTATACACGTATATTATGTATATACACATATAAAGTGCTCAGTCTGTACAATATTGCTTGCATAAAGGTTTGCAGACCTGATCATTTGGTGTTGGATAACAAATAGGTGTACTCTTTCTCTCAGTTCAGCATCTGCTTGAAGAAGAGACGATATTGATTTGACAAGTATCCCACTAACCAGTTTGCTGTAAGATGCTAAACGGCAAATTGCCACTTCTACCTTGAAAGAGGGCTACAAAAATCCTCCATAAGAATTACCAAAACATTAAAGTTTTTGTTTCCGATGCTGAAGATTTATTAATAAATTAATTGTCATACTATAACTGAAACAATAACAACAAGTTTATGCACTGTGTCATTGTAAATCATCAAGATTCATAGTTTGCAAGTTCCAAAGTGGTCAGTGGTGGCCAATGTTGTCACAACCTGAATCCAAAGGTTGCAGGCAAATAGTTGCCACAAGCAGAACACTAAAAAAACTAATAACAAGAGACTTAAGCACAACTTTTTATCCAAATTCTAAACTTCAACATCTTAAGTAAATCAAATGACCAGAAAAAGTTCAGCATGACTGACCTGCTGTAGTGACATTAAACCCTTTCTTCTAGAATAGCAATTCTCAACTCGTGGACTGTGACACTTTTTAGGGACCAAACAACCCTTTCATAGAGGTCACCTAAGAGGATCAGGAAACACAGATATCTACATTATGATTCCTAACGGGGCAAAATTACAGTTATGAAGTAGCAGCGAAAATAATTTTATGCTTTTCTATATGAATACTGAGATGTGATTTTTTTCTTCCTTCACCTCTTCCTTTTCACAGGATTGTAAATTCGTGAAGAAGAAAAAAATATGTTTTGTAACATATCACAAAATGCCAAGCAACTGTTCACTCTAAAAGGCACTTTGAAAAAAAGTTTTAAGTTTAATCAAGTCTATTGAAAGTTACTCTGTCAGTCAAAAGTATCTCTACACAAATAGATAATTTTTTGGGGACATTAGTGAAGTTACATTAGAAATAGAGTAAATTAGCAAAAAAGCACAAGCTTGCCAAACAATATTAGTCATCAACACAGCAGCAAATCCTCAATGGAATAATAGCAAACTGGATGTTACAATGTGTTAAAATAATTACACCCACACCCATAATTAGTCACAAGTTTATAAGTCTTGCATAACATTAAAAAATCATTTCCTGCAGTCTATCACATTAAGAGGTGAGACACCTTGTCTAACCTGAGTAGCCTCATCTTTATCAGCTTTCTCTTTTCTGTTTCCTTTTCAACACACTAAGTATTTGACTTTTAATGGCAACCTTCTCTTTTCTAGTTCCTGAAACCTGTTCTATGACCTATGAGTAATCTATTTGTACACATATTCTTTTGCATGTGAAAGTGATGTATACTACACAGAATCATGGAAATAGTCTCTATAACTTGCACATAGAAAGAGTAAAAACATTGACCATAAAAAGATGATTAATCCTATAGAAACTTTTGAAGTTGGACTAAATGTATTTTTGCATTATGCTGTGTCTAGGTATGGCCCCCATAGACTAATATGTTTGGACAAGCCTATAGGCTCCAGAGAGTGGAATGTGATGGTTTGTATATGTTTAGCCCAAGGAGTGGCACTATTAGAAGGTATGGCCCAGTTGGGGTAGGTGTGTCACTGTGAGTGTGGACTATAAGATCCTCATGCTAACTGCCTGGTAGTCAGTATTCTGTTAGCAACCTTCAGATGAAGATGTAGAACTCTCAGCTCCTCCTGCACCATGCCCGCCTGGATGCTGCCATGTTCCTGCCTTGGTGATAATGGACTGAACCTCTGAACCTGTAAGCCAATTAAATGTCATCCTTGTAGGCGTTGCTTTGCTCATGGTGTCTGTTCACAGCAGTAAACCCTAGCTAAGACAAGGAGAAAACTTTATTCAACTAAGTTAAACTAAAATTTCATTTTATTTAGCAAAAAAAAAGACAATTAATCAAGAAGAGAACAAGAATAGACATAAACGACAAAAGAAGCACATAAAACTGACTGTAAATAATATTCTCACACTAAAAGAACAAACAGTATGAATAAAATTGGTATCTTAATATTTATAATATAAAAATGAATTTGCAGGCACAATGCATAGCTAGATAATTTACAGGAACTACACACTGATTTTTCACCACTTGCCTCTACCAAGCAATATTTATTCAAAGCATAGTAATAATTAACTACTAAAAAATGAAAAATTCTGTGGTCTATGTAAAACTTGTTTTATCTATTCAAACTTGTTCAAGTGGAGAAAAAAGTTAAAAATTATACATTTCAAAACAATTGATAGTTATGTTAGTGGTTTTTCTGCATCTCCTATCTCTCTAACCGACATCTTGGTTGAAACTTAAGAACAATATTTAAATTAATTGTTCATTGTATTTAGTGGGTCTTAGACGGTAATAACTGTCTCCATTTGCTTCAGATCTGCTGGTGTTTGTTGTGTGATTGTATTTACCTTTCCTCATTTTCCTATTTTATTGTGTTGTCAATACAACTTTAGAAGAACATCAATAGATGTTACTCAATCCTATTCAATAATAATATTATTAATCCTTTAAGAATTTCAAAGAATGTGTTTTGATCACATTCACCCACAACCCTCTCCTTAACTTTTCCCAGATTCCTCCCTACTCCAAATCCATGGCCTTCCTTTAAGATAATTAATAAATCATTGATTTCAACTTGTGGTGTATGGGTGTGGGAACATCCACTCAAGCTTGATTAACCCACCAGGAGCCACAACTTTAAGGATACTGACTCTCTTTCCCTTAGAATCTATCAGCTGTCCATGGCTTCTCTATTAGGAGTGAAGCTCACGAACTCGTTCCCGAACATTGACTGGCTTGATTTGTATAGAGCTGCTATGTGCTCATGAGTACAGCATCTCTGTCATATACAGAAGACAGAATTTTCTCTAATTCTCCCCTAAACTCTGCTTTTTAGGAATTTTTCATCTACTCTTCTTTGATAAGCCCTGAACCTTGGGTAGGAACTCTGATACAGACATCCTAATTATAGCAGGGGAGTCTGCAATCACATACTCTCTGCACTTTGGTCAGTTTTGAATTTCTTTGTGAACCACCATCCACTACAGTGTGAAACTTCTCTGATGGTATCTGAGAGCTGTACTAATCTACAGGTAGGGAGATGTGAATTTAGAGGATCCATTGATATTGTTTTCATTTAGCAAAATAATAGTAATAGATTCATCCCTGGGGCCAATGAGTTCCTCAACCATGGGTCCTTAGACAGATTTTCAGTACCAGTAATAGAGTCAACAAACCTGGGCCCATCGGGGCTGACAAAGATGACAGACCACCAACTAAAGAGCATGCATGGACTGGACCTATGCACCCTACACAAGTGTAGCAGGTATGCAGCTTGATCTTCACGTGGGGCCCCCAACAATTAGAGCAGGGGCTGTCTCTGACTCGGATTCTGTTGCCTGCTTTTGAATCCCTTTCCTCTAGCTGGGCTGCCTTGCCTGACTTCTGTGGGAGAGGATGTGTCTTTATGAGACAAGGGTGGGTTGGTACTGGGTGAGTCGACTAGGAGAAGGAGAAAGGGGAAATGGGAGTGGGGGTGGGAGGCTGGGACTATTGAGAAGAAAGGAGGGAGGTGGCTGCGATCAGGATATAAAGTGAGTGAATACATACATACATACATACATGAAAAAAAATATGCTTCTCTTGTGGAGCGAGCTTTACTTAAATCCAATCAGGAAACATCCTCTTAACCCCATAATTTTCATATCACCACTGTGCCCATGTGTGTATCTTGCCATACCTGTTATTATGGCAGTTCACATGGTTCACAACCCGGTAAGATTGTGGATGACTTCTTCCTAACAGCCTTTCTGTTATGCTCATCTCCGTTTTAAGTCTAGCACTACTTAGACTACATACATCCAAATATAATACATAATATCATCTAAAGCTTGAGTATGTTTGTGGATGAATTTGTGTTTTCTTCAAAGTCAAAGTTAGTGAGTGTTCAGAGTATGCCCCTGAGATGGTATGCAGACTCCTTTAGCAGATGAATGGGCTTTAGGATTACTGCCCTATGCCATGTGAGTAGCTCCAGTTCTACTTTCCGGAAGCTTGTAAGACCATTCTCCACGACCTTTGCATGTGTCTAATCCAAATGTGCTGAGGCTGGACCATAGTCATTCTGGTCAAGGTCTGTCACTTTGCTTAGTTGTCTCTGTTTTATTTTAATTGTCTTAGTGTAGTCTGAAAATGTGGCACAGTGTAAGGAACATCCATTCTTTTATTGAGAAGTAGTTATGTTTTATTGTTAAATATGTTTATGGTAAAATGAGTTAACTCAGCTCTCCATGCTAACAACTGGATATTTTCTAATAGTATATATACACACATTGTATTAGAAATCATTTTTCTACAGAGCCAGAACTAATAAACTAGATACATATCGTGGTTTGAATCAGAATGGTCACCATAGGCATGCATATATATATATATATATCTGCCGTTGGTAGAACTGTTAGGGAAGGATTAGGAGATGTGGCATAGTTGGAGGAATGTGTCACTGAGGGTGGGCTTTGAGAATTCAAAAGACTCCCACATTAAGAGTCTATCTATCTATCTATCTATCTATCTATCTATCTATCTACCTACCTACCTATCTTGTGCTTGTGTTTGTGATTCCACAGCTAGGGATTCAGCTCATGCCTGACTGCTGCATTGCTTCCCACCATGACAGTCATAGATGCCAACCCTCTGACACCATAAACTCTATGCTGCTTTAGTCATAGTGCCCCTTCACAGCAATAGAAACATAACTAAGTCATGTATAATAAAAGGAGATTTATTAGGTAATCTTTTACAGTAGTGGCTGGATTACCCAATAATGGCCAAGGGTAAACTAGAGAAAAAAATCCTGGTGTCTGTCGAGTTCACAAAATTGGATGCTTCAGAAGCCCTAAGCCAGTGCTGGAGGCCTATACATTTCCTTAAGTAACTGATCATCAGTATACATAGGAAGACTAAACAAACTGGTGTCTTAGCTCAGTAGAGGATTACAGTAGTGGTAATAAATCTACTCTCTCAGGGATACCAACAAGAAGGTATTAACATTTTAAGGGTGAGTTTTTTCTACTCAATCAATCTTTGGAAACATCTTCATCAACATACCCAGAAGTGTGTCTTGGTTTGATTCTAAGCCGCACATGTACCAAGACCAAAAAAAAGTACACAAAATAATAATGATATTAAAATATACCATTGTAATTAGGATATAATAATATAAGCCAGTGATTTGCTTCAAGATTATTATAGTAAATATAATATTAATTTCGATAAAGTTTCTATACAGCATTTAGTGATTTCTAAAGAAATGAGAATAAAATGATGAAAACATTTATTCCACTTTTTATTTCGTGAGAATAAAGACTCTCCACAACCATAACAGCCCATCAAAGAATATTGGAAAATCTTCACTGAAACTTTCTTTTTATTGTTCTTAATATAAGAAAGTATTACCAACAAGGAATTAATCATTTCTCAAATGCTCAATATGAAAATTTTATCTATGCTCTTATAGAAACACTTTATGTTTTAAATATTTACCTCATGTGATTTGTATTTGAGCATGTGTGTGCGTACATGTGTGCATTTGTGTATACGTGCGTGCGTGCGTGCGTGCGTGTGTGTATGTGTGTGTCTCTGCACAAGTGAATAGGGTTGCCTGCAGAGGGCAGATGAGGGGTTTTATTCCTTGAAGCTAGAGTTATGTGTGGTTATGTGTGCTAGTAACTGAATTCTAGTCGTCTGAAAAAGGATCAGACTCTTGTAACTGCTGAGACATCTCTCCATATTTGTATTAGTGTTGATGTCTGTGTCTGTGTGTGTCTGTGTCTGTGTGTGACTGTACTTGTATCTGTCTGTGACTGTGTCTGTGTTTATCTCTGTCTGTGTGTATCTGTGTCTGTGTGTACCTGTGTCTGTGTCTGTGTCAATCTGTGACTGTGTCTGTTTCTGTCTGTGTCTGTCAGTGACTGTATCTGTGGCTGTCTGACTGTGAATGTGTGTGTCTGTGTGTATCTGTGTCTGTGAATATGTGTGTCTGTGTCTGTGACTGAATCTGTGTCTGTGTTAGTCTTTTACTGAATCTATGTCAGTGTCTTCTGTTTCTGTATCATCTGTATCTCTATCCATAACTTCCTTATAATTTCAATCTAAACCTAGATATATTTTGGCCTAAAAATAAGAAATACTCTATTGACAAATCCTCATTTTAATTGAAAGTAAATTATATATTTGTTAAGGAATATAAAACAGAAAATAAATCTGTCTACTAATATAAATATCGATGAATCATCATTATGAATCGTCTGCAGATTTATGGAGCTTATAATTCAACTTTTTCCATTGTGCTGTAGGTTCAACGTATGTCACCTGTTTGCTAGGCAAGTGCACTGCTGCCGAGTTCCATCCGAATCCTTTCTGCTTCACTCTGTGACAGGTTCTCACTAGTTTTCCCAGGCAGGCCTTGAGCTTGCCAAAGCCCTGCCTCAGCCTCCCAGGCAAGCAGGCTTACAGACATGAGCCACCATGCCTGGCTTATATAAGCCCTAATAATAGCTTGATATATACGTTTCAAAGTCACAAAACCACCTATATAATCTTAAAGTATAGCGTAAAGTATAGGCTTGCCAAAGTTACAGCAAAAATAAAAGGATAAATTGTGGGCCAAAGGACTTGGAGTATTGTGAATTAGAAAAATGTTGTAAACAAGAAGTTTGGAAGTAGATTAGAAGTTGAGAAAGTAAAAATTTACTGTGAACAAGTTGTTCAGTTCTCTACTGATGATCATGAGTGGATGCATCATACAGAGGCAGCTGACAGCTGGAAGACACTGGGTCATCAAGGACAGACTCTGGGTCTCATCACATCGTAAAACAATGTGGAGCACATTGCTCAACAGTGTCTACGCCCTACTCTTCTAAAATGTCACTTTTGTAGACATTTTCTGGATTTCTGTGTTTAAACTTCGCTTTAGCTGTTCACTTCAGTGTATGGATATCAACCATCAGGTAATAGACAAAAAGGAACTGCTGGAAACACACTTCTGTTAGATACGATTCTGTACTCTAGTGGGTCAATCAAGCACTTCAATGAGTGATGACAAGCCCTCCCACTGAAAGCACTCAGAAGAAACACTGACTGCAGCCTGTGTGGCTCTCACCCAAGTTGTAGAGGGTTAATCATTCATCTGGCATGTGCATCCCATGGATGACATTTGATATCTGATCTATTGGAAAACACACACCATCTCACATAAGCAACAGAATGATGTCCAGGAGGGACATAGACTTTCTAGCAAGCATATGCCAATAATTAGCATTTGATGAGGATCTTACCCATCATCCCAGTGCTTTTGGTTATGGTAGGGAGCTGCTAATACAGTTTCCTGTGAACACCGAAACCTGGTGTACACACTTTCAGTCTTTCCTATTTTCACATGTTTGAGCCTGTAATCTCCGGTGCATGAATTAACTGTTCAAACAGCACTTTATGTATCAGAATATAAGATGCTGTTTTTCTTTTTCTCTTTTAACCTTAATATGCATTTTTCTGGCTTTTGTTTTTCAAGAGCTAATCCTGATAGCAATAAACTGAGGATGATCTCAGTCACTTGCAAGCTGAGACCCTAGTCTAATGGTCTTAGAGAGAATGAATTTGGCCTTTAGACCTCCCAGTAAGCTTGAAAATGGACCCTTCTCGAGGCCAGTTCTGAAATGCTGCTCATGGTTTGATTGTAGATTCATGAGAGACTCTGAGGCAGACAAGCCAATAACTCTTCCTTGGCTCCTCACACAGGAGCTTTGAGATAATGCGTGAATCTTCTTCTTGAGCTATTAATCTTGGCATTAATGGTAATTTGTAACATGTTCATTTATATTACCGCTATAAAATTTATCCAAAGTACAAAATTTAAAACATTGGGAATGATATCATAGTTCTAAAGCCTAAGTTATTCCATCCTGTGTCTTCAAACAACACAGAACTTTTTCTTCTAGAAATTTTCTTTTGTTTTAAAGCTAGTCTCTTTAGCAATGATCTGCATGTAGCTTTGTGGAAAAAGGAATTTTTGATAGAAGAATATATGCTTGGAACATGGTTTTCCTTTGCTATCCACTGTACCTGCTCACTCTATACTATAGCTTTGCTTCTGTTCTTTTCTTTCTTATGTCTCATAGTTATAGACAAGTCACCAATGACATTCTTACAGCTATCAAACTAGCACTCTCTTCTTCTTTATGGTGGGGCTTATTTATCTTTTTTACATTTGATAATGCCAAGCAGACAGTCTTGAAGTCTTGTTTGTTATTTTGAGTTCATTTTTTTTATTGTCTTCCCTCAGACATATGCACTGTAGCCCTTTTCTGGATGTCCTCAAGATTCTTTCTCTGGTCTTATTTTGTAATCTTTCCACAGGTCATTTTATCTCGTATGTGTTTTCAACTTGATTCTGCCACTGCCTTAGCTCAGGTACCTTAGCTGTTCTTCAGATGTATAATGATGTTAATGTGTCTCAGTTGTTACTTCTTCATTACAGACTCAGAATACTGTCAAATGTTCTTGCTTCCTCAGCCTCCTTTCCTGGTCCATGCAGTATTTGTCTTACACAAAGTATTTGATTTTTAATTGAAACTCACTAATAAAACTCACCACAGCAAACACATCACTCACAAAAAATTTCATTGCAGATTCCAGAACTTTAGCATGGTATTCCAGGTGGCTCTTGGCTCTTGTACAGCTACAGCTACAGCCTTCTTAAAGACAGAAACAGAATACATGTGTTATACCAAAATGTGCATCAAATTTTACACACACATACAAAATCACACACGTGTGTGTGTTTGTGTGTGTATGTGTGTATATACATGTCCCATGGAGAATATGAAGATGTAAGTAGACAATTTGAAGGAATCAGTTCTCTTCAGCTACAAAACCAGTCACTAGAAATATAATTTTGTCTTATTGTATCTGTTTTAAAAAACGACAATAACTTTAAGTACTTGCATTAAATATAAAATAATATAAAAACTGCTCAAGCTATAATTTAGCATCCAATATGCAAAACAAATTTATTACATGTACATTGTAATCTTCATTTTATACATGATAAAATTGAGGTTTAGAGAATTCAAATGTATTGAAGACATAAATTCTGTAAATGGTATAATCAGAATTTAAATTATTATGAACTGACATTAAAATATATATACTCAACTACTGTAATGTATTGTCTTAAGAAAATTATCATTGCTTCTAAACCCTAACTATAGGAGAAATACAATAGTTTTCTTTCATGCACCAGTGCTTGAAAATAGTGTTAAAATGTAAGTTTCCTATAGCCTTCTGTTTGCTTTGATTTTGTTGTAAGATAGGATCTCATTATATAGTCATAGTTGATCTATAACTTATGGCAATCCTCTTCCTCATTCCTGAATACTGCAATTATAGGAGCCAATATTTCTCACTGCTCCTATGTTTTTATGGGAAATATTTAAATAATATTCAGTGACTATTGTCTATTGGGTATCTTATCACTTGTTGAAAATCAAAAATAGCCATGTGGTGGGGGCGCGCGCCTTTAATCTCAGCACTTGGGAAGCAGAAGCAGGTGGATTTCTGAGTTAGAGGCCAGCATGGTCCACAGAGTGAGTTCCAGGACAGTCAGGGCTATACAGAGAAACCTTGTCTTGAAAAACCAAAAAAAAAAAGAAAGAAAGAAAGAAAGAAAGAAAGAAAGAGAGAGAGGGAGGGA
>NW_021604622.1:5273853-5297531 GCF_004785775.1 Grammomys surdaster | reverse complement strand
AGAAACATTCACTCTAGTTACTACAGTGGAGCCAATTTATTACAATTCATAATAAAGCACAATCTTAAAATGAACTTTGAAAACTATTTGGAAATTAAGCAGGGAAAATCCCTCCAGATAGACAGTGTGTTATGAAAGAATGGGCTAGGAAAAAGTCCAGATTAGCCCATATTTTAGAGTTAGAGAAGGAAAGATACTGAGGAGAAGTGCTGGTAACTGAGGAGCTAGATACTTCTCACTAATGTCTTGTAGAATCTTGTCCAGGAAAACATACATATCATTTTGTGGATGACCAACAATCATATAAAACCTTTGAATTCATAAAGTATGAAAATCATTCTTATATTTTACAAACACCGTCTCTGTCAAGTTTAAAATGCATCAGAACGAGAAGACACATTGATATTAGCTCATGTGAGAAAAATTAAACAAAATGTGGGCTGGGGAGTTGTACATAATTGTGAACAGTTGTTTCACTTTTTAAATGTGTGACCATGTGAATGTGTGCATGTGTGTGCTTGTGTGTGTGTGTGTATGCACATTGTGTGCATGTGTGGTATATGCATATACATATGCATACTTCTATATGCATGTATGCAGATGTCAGGAGGAGGTTGGATGTTCTTCCTTATGTTCTCTGCCATATTACCTTGAGATGAGATTTCTCACTGAAATTTAAGTTTATGGTTTTTTTTTTTTCAGTTCTATTGGCTGGCAACAAAAGCATAGGATCTACTTTTCTCAGATTCATGGTTGCTGGGGTTGGAGAAATATATAGTCGAACACTGAGAGATGGGTGCTGGGAGTCCAAACTTAGATTCTTATGCGTTAGTACCAAATGTTCTTACCACTAAGAATTGTGTTTTGTAACACTAATTTTACTCAGTGAACCTTGCTTCAAAGTGTACTCTTCCATTTGAAATATACAAATGAAATTTCATTAAAAATATTACTGTTGAAGATAGGAAGTTAATTCTAGTTAAGTTGATATGGAAATTATAAATGCAGAAAGTAACTTCAGTATCTTTTAAAATATTTTTCCACCTACACCATTCGGTTAATAAATAATTAAATTTGTTGTTATTGCTTCAGGTTTCTTTTGTGACTGACTAGTGGATCTCCTTATGGGCATCACAAAGTCCTCACCTTTAAGTGTAACAGTATAACCAGAGTATCAGGACCACACACAAATACTCGTACATGATGGTCTGCTTTAATAAACAAAGGCGCACAAATAAACGATCTAAAAATATAGTGTCAAGGAAAGGTGAGAGGAGTGAAGAAATTGGTGGAAATACAGAAGTGTGGACATGTGATCTGGTATTGAGGGAAGATAAGTGCTATGCCAGTATCATGACCAAGGAAGAAGTTAATGAGGCACTCTGGACAGCAAGAGGTGTCATGGTAGCTATACACCAGAGATGAACCAGATACGCTTAGCTCTCTGATGACATTCTATAAAATATTGTTGGTTTTGGTATGAAAACAACTGCCCTGGTTTTGGTATGAAAACAACTGCCCTGGGCTTAGCTTAAGCATGAAGGTGACATGGGTGACATGGAGCTCTCTCTCTCTCTCTCTCTCTCTCTCTCTCTCTCTCTCTCTCTCTCTTTCCTTCCCTCCCTCCCTCCTCCTCTCTTCCTCCTTCCCCTCCCTCTCTTCCTTCTTCCCCTCCCTCTCTTCCTCCTTCCCCTCCCTCTCTCTCTTACTCTTTCTCTCTAACTTTATACCTCCACCATTGAGAGGGCTTAGAAATGGCCATTCTCATCAGAACATGAAACAAATGGAAATGTAATGACATGTATAGGCCATATCAGAAAATTGAGGGCAAATTGCAATGCTAAAATGTAGAAAGTGGAAGATGTAAATAACCATAGCCTAGACCAGTTCATCTGAAATTGGAAATACAAGAGCCAGTAAACATTAGAAATATTTAATACCTTTGATAACTTAATAAGTGAGAGAAAAACTAGAGAGTTGAGCTGATGTATAGTAGTGTATACATTTGCACTGGTTTTACTTCCAGGAGCCTAGCCGATGTTCTCATTGTGAAGAGTCATTACCTCTCTTTGTATAGCTCTGACAAAACATCCTTTATAGCAAAGGCCTCCTCTTCAAAATATGAGATTTTCTTCACATGGAGGAGATTTTTCTGAACCTTTTGGGCCTTTCAACCTGCCTAAAGAAATGAAAAAAAAAATCTAAGAAACACTTCAGCAAGCTATCACCCAGGAACAATTTCACCAAGATAATGGAATTTCACCCAAAATTATACTGTTTGTTTCCCTGATATTTTACTATCACATAACTCCAATATAATAAGAATAGCTTAAAGTTGCAAGAGCTACAGGAACAGACTATGTAAAGAAGATGCAAAATCGGGGACATCAGAAGACTTTGAAGACCACCACCTGCAAGCAACACAAGTAGAACAATCAGTAGCTATCCTGCCAATGGTTCAGACATTAACAGGCAACTAGGTCTCGCAGAACCTCCACATTAGTTTGGCCATACTATCTTTAGGACTGACTTTTTGTTTGAAATTTCCATTCACGGGAGTCTAGAGAGATGGCTCCATATTCAGGACCACTTGGTTACCAGTACAAAGATTAAGAGTTTGGTTCACAGCACATGTAGCAGACAGTTCACAAGACCAGAGGGACCTGAAGCCTATTCCTGGTCTATGTGTACACACACACACACTCACAACAACAACAACAATAACAACAATAATAATAAATTAAACCTCAAAAAGTGAAAAAATATAAATAAATTATATTTATTCATTTCTCTGGCCCTGTCTCTGTGTCTCTGTCTCTCTCTACCTCTTTGTCTCTCTCTCTCTTTCTCTGTCTCTGTCTTTGTTTCTCTCTCTCTCTCTCTCTCTCTCTCTCTGTCTCTCTGTCTCTCTCTCTCTCTCTCTCTCTCTTTCTCTCTCTCTCTCTCTGTGTGTGTGTGTGTGTGTAACTTGCAGGAGTAAGGTTTTCTTTCCACAGTGATGGGCCCAGAAATCAAATACAGGTCATTATGCTTAGCAGCAATGAGCTATCCTATAGTCTGAGACAATTTGGAAAGGTTATATAATAAGAGTTACTGGAAGATCAGAAGTTATTTCCCTGAGTGACGAATAAACTTTGCATATTTGCAGAATTGTCCTTATGAACCATTTTTCTACCTGTTTCAACTGATGAAATGAAGATTCACTGGGATTAATATAACAATTGTTTAAGTATTTGGAATTACATCATGATTATTTTTGCATACATAATAATCATTAATTTTCTAGTTGTTATTAATGATTAATGTTGTTATTCTGTTGCTTTTTCTTTGTAGAATGTCATAAGTATCCTTAATGACAGTAATTTTTTGAGCTTAGTAGAAATTTAAAAAGAGATCTAGCTGGAAGGTAGATTGAGTTAAGAGCATTTGAACACTGAGTTCCACTTTTCAAAAACTGATTAGGCATAAACAAACCAATGTTTTTAAAAATATGCATTTTCATTATAATTTCATCACATTTTGTCTTTTCCACATCTGGGGTAGATTAGAGCGAATTAAATTTCCATATGGCTCTTATTACCTTGATGGGAAAGAGAAAAAAATAACTAAGCAGAAAAACAGAAGTTAACTTTACTTAAGTATGTGCATCTCTTTTTGGTAAAGTTCGATCAAGTTTTTTGAGCCTTTAGATCTTTGGTTCTAAACCTGTGGATAATGACTCCTTTGGGGTTGAGCACCTCTTTCTAGGATTCACTATCAGATATCCTCCGTATCACATATCTACATTAAGACTTGCAGCATTAGCAAAATTACAGTTATGAAGTAGCAATGAAAATAATTTTTCGGTTGGGAGTCACCACAACATGGGGAACTGCATTAAAGGATCACAGCATTAAGGTGGATGAGAAGCACTGCTTTAAATGATCTGATAATTAAATCACCATCTTGGATTAAATCCTAGAGCGTTTGCAGAGAGAAAACCGGGAAGAATAACATTTGAAATGTAAGTAAATAAAATAACCAATAGAAAAAAAGAATATAAGTATCAAATTTTCTAGTAACCAGAAACAAATATATGCCTCACACTGGATTTTATTTTATGATGAAATTTGGTGTAGTATGATTTCAATATCCAGGTTAGACATACAAAAATTCAGGAGTCTCTCTAGGGTACACAATTGAAAGTAACATGTCTTTTCTCCTATGAAATTGAACACACAATGGTACTCTTCTGTGACATTTTTTCAGGGTGAAGTTCATGGATATGGATTGCATAGAGTAAAACTTTCAGATTCATTTAAAATTTGTAATGTACAATGAAAATATTTCCTTCAACACCTATTTTTCTTTAGTCAAGAATACACATAACTGATACCTTCAAAATAAATGAGCGCAATAAATTATGAGCATTTAAAAATGTCTTTCAATACATGCACACACACACACACATACACACACACACACACAGAGACACACACACTAGTCAGCTTTCTAAAACAGAAGTCTACAGACATCATGGAGATTTAGAATATGCAAGCAGTGCTGTCTATTTATTTTTATTTATTAATTTATTTTGCTTTAATTGAATATTTTCTTTATTTACATTTCAAAGTTATCCTCTTTCCAGGTCTCCCGCCTTCCAGTCCTGGCATTCCTCTACACTGGGGCATCGAACCCCCACAGGACCAAGGGCCGCTCTTCTCACTGATGTCCAAACAAGGCCATCCTAAGCCTCATATACGGCCGGAGTCATGAATCCATCTATGTGTACTTTTTGGTTGGTGGTCCAGTCCCCGGGAGCTCTGAGGAGTCTGGCCAGTTGACACTGTTGCTCCTCCCACAGGGCTGCAAACCGCCTCATTTATATATCAAGTTTTGTAAAAGTTGGGCAATGATGGACTCAGTCTGTAAATACACTGTCTTTGCACTGTTTAATCAGCAGACTTTGTGCTTTTTATTCTTTGTGTGCAAAATGTTACAAATGCAAAACATACTAGAAAAAAGTAATATTATTTGCTTTTATGTTACTTCTCACAAAACACATGAAGTTGACAACTTTAACACACTTTCAAAACTGCGTTCAGAATGTTACCAAATGGCAAAATCTAAGACTCTGGAAAGCACTGAGAAGTATGGAATACACACACACACACACACACACACACACACACACATACACATACATATATATTATCTCTGTTTTCATAAACTCGTAAAATTTTATGTCATTTTTCTACTCCTATAGAAAGAGCTTCCTCTGCTCTACCTGCCTCACTAACGCCTAAAGATTAAATGTGACATTAAAGCATAGCATGTTATAGCTTGCTTAATGCTGGGTATGCATGAATGAAATGCTGCTAAAATAGCAGGTTTCTCTAGCTCTACTCCAAAAGTTCTGACAAAATCATTAGTGTTATTTTCTAGAACTAGAGATATGAGACATAGTAACAGAAAGGTGAGAATCTAGCAAAGTGAGTATAAAATTGCAAATGTTTTGATGATCTATTTGAAAACATGACAATAAAACAAATTAAAGTATAAATACTAAACTAAAATAAGAACTAAAAAAAAAAAAAAGGAATGACAACTGAACTGAGCAAAACCCAGTGTATCAAAAAGGCCATTTCTTTCCTGTTACACTGTCCAGCATTGCAGAACCTCTGATTTCATCCTGAGAAAGAAGTAACTAGTTTTGTGTTAAGGGAAGAAACTCTGGTGCACATCAGGAGTAACAGTTTAAAAATCTAAAAAAGCAAAGATAAAATAATAATATATATTTGGAGAACTACACGAAGCCACAAATGACCATAGCAGTGAGTTTGCAAGTTATACTAACTTCAAAAAAGTAATTTTATAAATTTCATTATAAAACAAAACATGTAGGTAACATAGATCAATATTAACCAAACCCAAAGCCTATGCTAACTTCATGTAGTCAATATTGATACTTTATTATACACATACATGCGAGATATATATATATATATCTCCAACTATATTCAGGATTCTTAATTTTTCACATCATTTTAGAATAAACATTACAATAAATATCATATAAACTCATACAGAAATGAAAATAAACACAAGTCTTATTGTTTCAAAGGCTATGGAAAAATAAACTTAGTGTTTTAAATATATTCTAATGTCAGTTGTATTGTTATCAAAATATCAGATACCCATGAGCTGTCACCTCTTAGTATCACAGAGTTGAATCAATTATCTTAACGTTCCTTGAGAGCTGTCAACCAACCAATTCCTTCCCTTCTGTGATTAGCAGTATGGTCAGGTATATGAAGTTGGCAGGGTTGCTCAGTGAGTAGGCCAAGTCCATGACCTGAGTTCCACCACGGGGACCAACATGGTGAAACAAAAGAACAAACTTCTTCAATTTGCACTCTATCTTCTATGTGCTCACTGAAGCTCATGTATGTACATACCTCTCTTATATGTAATAAATAATAATAATAATAATAATAATAATCACCTTTCTCTCTTATATGTGATAATGATAATGATGATGACAATAATAATAATAAACACTCCTCTTTTACATGTAATAATAATAATAATAACTTGTAATTTTAAAAAAGGAAATAAAGATGAGGCCTCTGATATCAAGCTTTTATTTTTCCTGAGGTTATTTCTCAAGTACCTGGAAAGTTTATCAGCTAATCCTGATTGGGAATTAACTTGATTCTAAACTATTAATTGTTAGGACCATTCAGTGAATGACACGTGTATGTTGAGTGAGAAATCACATACACTGTTGTCAGTCTTGTTCTTACAGCAAACATTCATAATTACTGTGGACATTCTAGGTACTTCTTTATAGAACTGATTCTCTTTTGTTGTTGTTGCTGTTTCGTGTTGTTTTGTGTTTTGAGATAAGGTTTCTTCGTGTAGCCCTGGCTACAGAACTCACTCTGTAGATGAGGCTGGCCTCTAAATCTGACTGTCTCTGTCTCTAGAGTGCTGAGATTAAGGTATATGTCACCAACACTTGGCTAGAACTGATTGTCTTAAATACAGGAAGATATATGAGATCAAAAGACGTCAGGAGAATGTGAGAAATTATAAAATATGAACTGGGACTCTGTCACGACTATGTGTTTGTTAACTGAGCTCTGATAGTTTGTAATTTTTAAATGATTTTTATATTTGTTTATATTCCATGCATGTGTGTATGCGTCTGTGTATGTATGTCTGTGTGTATTGGTGTGCACATTCCACAGAGTGTATTTGGAGGCTAAAAGGCAACTGTGTGGAATTCTCTTTTTACACCCTAATGTGGGATTGAACTGAGATCATTACCCTCTGAATCATCTTGCTAACCTTAGTTTGTAACATTAGGGGATGAGGCTAAAATAAAAAAAAAATCAAAGATTTTTTTTAAATGTGTTTATTTATTTACTGAGAATTTCGTGCATGTCTACAACATATACCCCATCCTTCCTCCAACTTCTCTCAGATTCTCGCACCTTATCTCCTTATAAACATTATGTTTACTCCAATTTTTATAGTCCACTGAGAGTAATTAGTGCTCCCCCTACCCCCGTGCATAGTGTAAAATTATGAACTAGAGAATGAGCAGCATACCAGGAGCTCTCAATTGCCAATAGCTCCTCAGGGATGGAGGCTTGTTGGTACCTCCCCATCCATGCTGGACATTTGACTAGTTTCACCTTGTGCTAATAAATCTTGTGCAGAAATCACATCTGCTCTGAGTTCTTAAGTACAACGGCCGGGTCATGTCCAGAAGACACAATGGCTTTGTGTTGCATATTCTCTGATCTTTACATCTGATTTCTACCTCCTCTTATAACATCGTTCTCTGAGCCTTAAAGAGAGGGGATGAGACATTATGTTGATCGCTATTAGGCCTGCACACTCTACCATCATCGATCGACCATGTCTATTGACCAGTTGTGAACCTCTCTATGAAAAATAGTCAATTGCAAAATGAAGTTTCTCTGCTAAGGGCTGAGAGCAGAATGGATCCAGGAGTAAAAGACAAATATTCAGAAGACAATGGGATATCATGTCTATTCAGAAAAATAATGTACACTCTCTCCTTGTCCACGATCTCTTCAGCCATGTGTTCTTGGTCATGTTTACTATACCAAGCCTGAGTACCATCCTATGAAATGAGCTTTAGTCCATTCGCAAAGTTGTTGGTTACTTGCATAACATCACCTATGGCACTGATGCACCAGCCGTCGTATGAATCAAGGCTGACCATCACTGTAGCTCACAAAGTTCACAGTGGGCTGCTGCTGTTGATTACTTTTCTTTCCTAGAATCCTAAAGAGTACCTTTTATCACTAAGAAAGCTACCTAGAAGGAAGTTTACAGATTGGTACCAGGTTCTTCTTCTCCTTTTCCTCCTCCTTCCCCTTCCCCTTCCCCTTCCCCTTGTCTAGTGACACAAATCTGTGATGTTTTCAGCTATTGGGTCTCACTGGCAAGTTATAGTGAGAAACTAAGGGAAGTAGTAATAGGTTGCATTATTTGGGTAGATGATAAGAAGCACCCCCTCATGGCTAAGAACTAGAAGTGAAATATTCCACACCTGGCATATGGAGTAACAATAATTTTTTCAAGTTATATCTATTTACTTATAATAATTTTATTTTTATGACTCAATAAAATACCTGCATATGTATACTTCCTTTTCATTATCTTTTCATCAGCTAATAGACAATAATGCTATTTCCATTTTCTTCTAGCTATTTTGAATACAGTGCCAGTGAACATGAAAAGGCAAGTGTCTTTATAGTAGGATATAGTGTCCCTTGGATGTATCCTCAGAAGTGATAGTGCAGGGTCATATAGTAGAGCATCCCAGTGTAGAAAAACTTCCATATTGATTGCCATTATGGTCATAACTAAAAGCAGAACATGGAAAAAGGCATTTCCCATGTTCACACATCCTTTTGTGATTAACATGTAAGTCCAGAGGAATTGCACCCAGCCCATAGCACAAAGGAACAATAAATTGCACAACTTAACTCATATATTATAAAATAAGTGCTGTGTGTTAAAGGGCCTCTTGGCACTCATTGGCTCATACCACAGAATTTCAACAGTCTGGGCTTGCAAAAATAGGAAACAAATGTGTCCATTTAGATTCTGCTGGTGCATCTGAGCCTACTGAGCCTGAGAGGAAAAAATCTGTCACTGACTGTTATAAGGAGTAACTGGGGAAGAATTATGATGTTAGTTAAAGAACAGGATTTGATATGACTAGTCATTTAGAATTTAGGAATTTGCATGGCATGGTATTCCTCATGGTGGAAGTAAATGGGCTGTAATATGGAATTAAATATTCAATGAATCAGACAACCTTCATTATAGAGTTACTGGGAAAGCCTGTCATTGAATTCCAATTGCAATGAAGAAACTGCTAACACTTTGTAAAGTAGAAGAAATAGGACTAAACAAGATTAGCATGTCATAAGTATTCAGAAATACTGGTTAACTGGATACACAGTGGTATTTAAATCACAATAAAAATCTTATCAAGAGTAGAAAGAAGTATGGAGGTTACTAACTCCCTGAGGCTACAGTAAAAGTTTGTGGCTTACGAATATGATTGAGTTGAAGCTAGAACATAAAGCATGTTCAGTGGGTCTTTATCATCTGGTCTACTGCTTTTAAAAGTTTATTTGTTCATTGGTGTGTGTGTGTGTGTGTGTGTGTGTGTGTAGTTGCACACAATATTCATTACAAATATTCTCACACTCTTTGATTTCTGACCACCGCCTTTCCCTACCTTTGCCTACTTCATATTTATAACTTTGTGCTAACCCACAGATTTTAACCATGGATGTCTATGTGACCATGAGTTTGTAACTATCTACTGGAGAATGGTAAGAAATATCTTTTACTCTACATGTAAATACACACACACACACACACACACACACACACACACACTTACTGCACACACAAATACATATATAAAGCAAGAATATTCCTCATGCATTTATATACATATTTTGTCTTATTGCATTCAATGCCTTGTTATATACTTCATTGGCTCTTTGAGGAGTTAGTGTCTAGTCCTCAATAAACAACATCCTAGTAGAATTCACCTTAGTGTCTAAGTAAAGAGGTATAGTAGGGCTTTAGGAATTGTGCCTGTCATACAGGACAGCCTACAGAGAACATTCAGCCTGGTGGTTATTGTGGTCATGAAGGCAGACAGCGTTTGCATAAATGAATGTCAGCTGAATGAAGTCACTCTAAAATAGGCAGAGGAGAGGAAACTAGAGGGAATGTGGAGAAATGAATGAAAAACACGAGGCAGGCCAAATGAGCCTTAAAAACTGCGCAGAAGTCTCTATGTGACCATGAACATTCGTGAATAAATTCAAACCAGCTACATGAAATAATTGCCTAAAACTTCTGAAACGCAATCAACTCCGATCTACTTGAAATACGGACGAGATGCAAGCCCTTACATTGCCTCACAAGAAAAAGCAACTTTGAAGCGTGTACTGAGCTTCTAGCAGGAACTAGTCATCAGAGTGTGAGTTTTCATTTAATATGCTCAACTTGTAAAGCAAGCATTGTGTCTGCATCTATAGGAAAGAACGGTGAGGTTCAAAGATAGTAAGTCATTATTTCTGGGCAAAGAACTTGTGAAATCAAAGCCAGACAGAACGGCTCATATAAACTTCATTGTGAAGCTTGGGCTTTATTGACAGTAAAAAATAATAATAATTATAAAAAGTGTTAAATGAATAATTTAGAGAATTGATCTTTTATAGAATAAGTTGCATTCCGGTTCACATTACCACTTTTCAAAACCAGCTTATGATTTCAAGTAACTCTATAGTCTACCCTTGGTTATTTACAAAAGAGAAATAAGGCTTTTAATTCATCTGACAATAATGTTGATTTTTGTCCTTTTGTTTTTTTAAAGAAAGCCTTTATTATAATTGCTGCTCAGCCTCTTAAAGCGTAAGATCAGGTCTTACAAACCAGTAGGGGGCAGACAACAATTTCTGATAACTATGGCTACACAGTGGTGTCTCCTCCTCTCGGAGCTGGTGAGCTAACTCCAGCCTAGATGAGCTTCCTTAGCAACTGGTTGCCCTGGGCGACGGGAAGACGCAGTCCAGCTGACTGAGTTCCTGGAAAGTTCCTAGCACCTGCAAGCAGTCAAAGGCGCCAGTGAGCTATGTCGGAGATCCTGTGCCAGTGGCTCAACCAGGATTTGAGGGTGTCCCGGACCGTGAGTGAGTGAACACAGCCAAGGGCAGGTGGTTGAAGCGAGCACAGGGGGGCTTGCTGATAGAAAGTAGCTCCAGATTGGCTAGCAGCACCCCGCAGTGCTGGCCAGCCCTGCTCAGTGCTACCTAACCAAGTTGGGAACTTCTTATTTCATCCTGCCTCTGGCATTAGCCCTCATCACGTGGTCTCAGCCCTCGTATTTTCTGATATAGTCTCTATTTCTAAGGGAAGCTTACATTCTAGGTACTGGTCTGCTCCTACGTGGAGTAAAGTTGTTTCCTGTCTGTACTCTGACTGTTGCTTTGCTTTCATGACATCTGCAACAAAATGTGCAGAAACGAGTCCATGGAGTAGGACGTGCTTTCAGTAGTTGCAACTATGTTCTGTGTTTCCTCCAGGATAAATTAGATCCAATCACACTCCCCCTATTTCACAACAAATGAAGAATCTGTTACCATTTGCCAGTTTTAGGAACTTTAAGCTTACTTTACCAAGTTTAGCCATTTGAAGTACCTTTGCTAAGCTAACTTTACTTGATTTTATCAGAAGCATAAAGCTGTCCATGTAGTTCCTAAATTCTTATGGCCCAGGAAGTTACAAACAAGTCAGATTGGGTGACAACCAGACACTTCCAATGTATTTCCATAGCACTTCACTATGGTCTTCTCCTCGCTGGGAGAGGAATGGAATTATAGTTTCGTTATTGGGAGCTCATTTTCAATTGCTACAGATTTTCCTTCTAGCAAGACGTTCTCAGAACAAATCATTTCAACCTGACTTCCTAGAGGATTCTTGCCTCCCTGCCAGTTGCTACCAATGAAAGCAGAGATGTCAGTTCAGCCTTGGGTCATATATAGAAGTTGCTAGGGCAGTAGTGTTTGCGCAGGTGTGAGCTATCTAAGGATCTTCAAGCGGAGTAACCCAAGTCTCATTATTTGAGGCATAAACATTAGACTTATTATGTTCCAAGGCTCCTCCATGCTGATATGAGCAATGATAAATTCTTTTTCCCTGTCCCGTCTCCTTGGTCCTCTGAGAGTTTCTCTGCTCAAATAAGATGCTAAACTCAGGACAGTATTTATCACTTATCGCTTCCTCTTTCTCACAGTACTGTCCCCCCAAATTCAGTATCACACCCGAAGTTGCACTATTCTGAGATAACAATCACACATTTCTTAGCTTAAGTTGGTTCGTTTATTTGGTAATAAGATCCACATTATTTCCTCAAGTCTGTAGGACCCTTGCAGAGTAAGACACTTTTGGAAAAAGTAAATAAAATTAATCATAAAGATGAAAACTTCAGATGCTGTTATAATACTAATACGTTTGAGAAATTTGGTTTGGAAAGGAAGTATGACTTCATTCTGTGGAGATTAAAAGCTTGGAGACATTTTAAATGAAAAATTATAACAACATAAGCTATGAATGGAAAATTCCCAGATTGTCTTTTCCTGCAGGATAAATCTGGAACTTGTTAGCAGAGACACACCATGCTAATTTCATTTTAAACACTAGCAATGCAGCCGTTCCTGAAACCCAATTGCTACAAGATGTCTAAGTACACAGTCTCTGACATAGCCGAATTATGCATGTAAAGGGCTATCCAGAGTACAGGGAATATATTCCATCAAGAGGGGATTCCTGTGTATCTAATAGAACACACCGACTCTTGTAGAAATTATCTCATTAGATAAGCTGTTCTGTGGGTATGATGGAAGATTTGGAATAATTTCTAAAACTTATGATATTAAAAAAAACAGTGTAAATTAAAGAAAGTAATTGGAGACTTCTTGATAGGAGCTACGTAACAGAAAGGGATTGGAGAGCACACTACCCGACTTTAAATTTCTTATTCACCACTTACTAACAAGTAGCCTAAAGTCCACTGTATTTAAAAACAGCATTTCCAATGACTCTTCATGAATCATATCAAAGTTAAATGACATAATACATGTAAAACATTAAATAGTACGTTGGGGGCACATAGTGAGTGCAAAACCTCACGTGTCATCTTAGTCATCTCAGAGAGAATCATCATATAAGGGCATTTGCTATGCTGATTCTGGAACAGAAATAATATGAACAACCTGAAAAATATAGAAACAGTTGCGCAAACTTTCTTCTTTTATACCATGGAATAAGTAGCAATTTTTGTGTATTTTTGAGTACAAATATTGTAGTTTACTGTAACTAGTAGTATTATAGTTTTATTAACTATAAAATACATATACAGATATATTCACAGGCATTGGGGAATAGAAATGCATATACTGTGGTGTGTTGCATTGTTAATATGTCTGTAAATCTTCATATTGTGATTTATACAAACATAATGAAGCTATGTAAAATATCAGTATATACCAAGTATATCAGGGCTGATTACCCTGGGGAACAGGGATATATATATATATATATATATATATATATATATACACATATATATATATATATATCCTTCATGCTTTTCCTTTAGTTGGATTATGCTGCTTGGGTTGCTTTTAGAGTCTAAAAGGAAAATTCTATCTAGTATTGAAATAAGAAATTGAAAAGTGGAAGTCAAACTTCTTGTTAAAACATGTATGCTTTTATTATAAAATATTTTATGGACTCTTTGAAGAGTTATTTTCTCAACCATAATTTATAACATGTAAGTATATATAACATAACTATATAATTATGTTATATATAATATAATATAATATAATATAATATAATATAATATAATTATATAATTGACACAATAAAATTAATAGTTATGGGCTATTAAACATTTATAGATGTATAATATATACTATTACACTAGTTTTTTATTTGGTGTTAAAAACAAGCAGAGTAGTAACATCTTCAAATAAAAATGATAAGGAGAATGCTTTCATATTAGTCATGGGTACACATTTAATAGAATGTAGAGCTAGGATATAAACCTAGGTCCTTGACTTTTGCTTTTAGGCACGATATTCTATATTAGTGTTTACAAGTAAGGATATCTATGTATTAATAATATCCATTAACCAATCCATCTTTCATTTAAGCATCCATTTAAACTCACTTCTAAGGGTTATCATCCAGTTGGGTGATTTTTGTTGTTGTTGGTTGGTTGGTTGGTTGGTTGATTTTTTTGCTTTGTTTTGCTTTTGCTTTGTTTTGTATTGACCTTTAACCATTTAGCCTCCTAGGCAAGTTTTAAAAGGTTTCAAAACGTAAGTCAATTGCCAAATGGTTAAACAGCAAAGGTGAGATTGATTATTAGTGCTTGATTAAGAGTGGTTCAGTCCATTTGTTGTGGGACAATGAAACAAGATGGCATGTAAGTGCCTTGATTAGACTAAAGAAGCTCTATTTATTCGAGAGAAACTGAAAGTCAGTTGATGTCAATTAACTAGGAAACTAGGTCCTGAACTACCTTGCTTATCTACAGCAGAGAAATGGTATTCCATAATCTCAATCGATAAGAGTCATCTTCCACTTGGGCAGGTGTGCGTGTACTTGGAAGTCCCTAGATAGCTGATTAATCTAATAGAGAAAGATTCCAATCTAGCCAATGGAACCTAATAACCTTCAATAAGATAAATTTAACTGAATCACTTTCCCTGGAAATAACACTTAGTTGTATAACTTAATGGGTTGTATTAAACTACAATGCAATGTATTAATCCAAAATGATAATTGGGATTCAAGAATTAGTTTTGTTATAATGTATGGAAATGTATTATGATTCAATCAGTTTAAATTTTAATCTTTTTATTTTTCTCGTGAAAATTATTTTTATTATATTTTCTCCACGTCCCCGTCTTCTCCCGTATCCTTTCCCAGTCCTGCTTCATGTTATTTATTAAAACAAAACAACAAACAAAATACATGTGTGAGTGCACACACATATCATGGAGCCTCTTTAGTGTGGCCAGCTATAACTTAGCATGAGGCCTTTCCTGGCTTCTTATCGATATAACCAGTGTCATTCCATTAAAGATGACTTAGTTTCCCTGTTCCAATAGCTATTAGTCACAAACAGCATCTTGGCTAAGGGTAAAATCTGTGCCCACTTTTCCTTATCCATGCCAAGAGTTTTGCCTGACTTGATCTTGTGCAGGTCGTGTGCATGCTGCCACAGTTTCAGTATGTTAATATGTACCTCAGTCCTCTTGTGTCTAGTAAATGTTACTTCCTTAGGCTCTTCCCACCACTCTTACTCTTCAACCATTCCACCTTCTCTTCAGCGTTGATCCCTGAGTCTGAAGAAGACGAGAGGAATCTAATAAAGATACATCATTTAGGACTAAGAGTTCCAAAGGCTCTTCTCACTCTGCATATGGTCTAGTTGTAGGTCTGGGTCTCTGTTAATTCCCATCCACTACAAAAATTAATTTTATAATAGATAATGAGTGGCACAGAGAGATCTTCTGAAAGTGCTTTGCGAGGTACTTATCGACTTATTTCTTACTATATTATATATTATATTTCTGTGCTATATTTCTGTGTATGTCTGTGTGCGCCTCTGTGTGCACATGGAGGTGGAAGAGGTGGATAGAAGGTATCCTCCCTTATGCTCTTCAACCCAATTATTGAGATATATTCTCTCACTGAACCTCATTTTGTTTTGGAGAAAGGGATTGGCTAGTGTGTTTCAAGTCTACACTCTCTATACATGAAGTGCTGATACATACCAATATGCCAAATTATGTTCATGGATACTAGGGTTCTAAATTTAGTTTCTCATGGTTACACAGGAAGTACTTTATGCACTGAGCTATCTCCCCAACACCACACTCAATTACTCTACAGAATACACATTGCTTCTCTTTTATAAGACGTTTGTTCATTTTCCTTAGGAGCAAATGAGCATTATGATGCTATAACAGAACATTCTTCATAAATGGCAGATGTTTGTTGGTTAATTTTATATCAACTTTGCACAAGCTAGAGAGGAGGGAGTCTCGGTTGAGATAATGTCTCTATAAGATCTGGCTATAGGCAAGCTTTTCAGGTGTTTTCTTAATTAGTGCTTGATATGAGAGGGATCAGTCCATTGTGGGTGTGGTTGGTGGTCCTGAGTTCTATAAGAGAGCAGGCTGAGCAAGCCACCAAGACCAAGCCAGTAAGCAATTCCACTCCATGGCCTCTGCATCAGCCCCTGCCTCAGGATCCTGTTTGAGTTCCTCTCCTGACTTCCTTCAGTGATGGACTCTGGATGTGGAAACATAAGCCAAATAAATGCTTTCCTTCCCAACTTGCTTTTGTTCATGGCGTCTCCTCAGCAAGAATAACCTGAACTAAGAAATACGGCTTCAAATCTTCATATAGATCAGATTAATCATAAAGAGGAACATAGCTAGTGATGCATGACTCTTGGATTCTGACCATGGATAAATTGAAAGACCTAAGCAAATTAATTATGTGCATTTTTATTTTATCTGTGGTCATAAATATGATTATTAACAACACTATCAAAGGCACACTAAAAAGACAGCTACATTCAGGAACTAAATTCCTCTATGTCATGATAGCTGAATAGCAATCACAATCTCTAGATTATTATCTATTTTTATTCTAAGTAAAGTAATCACTAATGTGTATTTGAGAAGATGGCAGGTTATTAATATTGATGATAACCAGTTGCAATATTAGCCAACATCTGCTAGATATTCAGTAAGCATTGTTTTAACATTGTCCCAATTCTTAGTTTAGAATAGTGCCCAGCATAGCTCCTGTCATATAACATACTCTATGACAATGTATGGGAGAACAAAAGATAATGAAGACTTTTGATAGAACTGGATCTTAAGAAGGCAGCTTAACCCTTTAAAACCCACAGCTTTGAGAGTGAAGAAGCTCAGTTTTATTAATTTATTAATGTAATGCAGTTTTTAAAAATTCTATGATATCAATCTTTGTGGATTTTATAATATGTGTGACAATTTCTAACAGGAAAAAGGCTATCAGACTATGTATTATTGGAAAATTAACCTAATATATAACCTTGTTTGCCAGGTACACTCAGAGGAAAACAAATCCATACGTCTAATTGCTGTCACCAATTAGAAATGATCTGATATCAGAATAATCTTCAAATCAAGCTAATGCTTGATCTTTATTACATTTCTGATGGACACACTTCATCAACATATTGATGAAAATTGGATTAGATTATATTTGCTTCCCACTTCATGATACTTAAGAAAGACACACTGTTTGAATGCATTCTCTAGTTTCCTTCTACAACTAAAAGCTTTGAAAATTTCACTCACTATAAATTCTTCTGCTGTTAGAGTACATTGTTGCATTGGCAATCAATACATAAAAAAATATTGTTTACATATTTTTTAAATTAAGTGGTTCAGTTTTGTGTTTTAAGAAATAAGGTCCTTGTTCATTATCTTTTATAGTTGGGTTTTCACAAATGGCTAGTTTATTCTATGTTCAATTTTAGTAGTTCTTGAGAACTGCTTTAATCTTTATGGGCATACTTTATTGGTTATTTTGTTGGCTTCTTGAGACAGAATCTTCTGTCCCTGTCATTAGTAGCCTAAAACTCAAGGCAATGCATCTGACTCAGTCCCTAAGTGCTAGGATTACTGGGCTGCTCCACTATGCCCAGCTGATTATATTTTATTCAGATACTTTTGTAAGTTTATTTGTTTTCAATCTCAAGTTTTACTTTTTTTGATGGAGCTATATAAATAGTCCAACTGAATACTTATTTTATGATGTATTAGGATTTTACTGAACATGTTTTGATGGTTCTCCCAAAAAACTTATGTTGAAATGTAATTGCCTTCCTTATGGTCCTCACGGTGATACCTTTTAAGAACTGTTTTGGTCTTGTGGAATCTGCCTTCATGGAGTTAGTCCATTATTGCAGGGTCAACTATTGTTGGGCTGGGATCCTGATGAATGGATAGTCCCTAGCCTGTGCTCATCTTAAACTTGCATCTGCACTTGCATCTTGTGCCTTGTTGTGATGCAGCCAGAAGGCCTTTGCCAAGTTCTCGGACCTCGGCACTGAACTTCTTACTTTTAGAAATGAGAAGAAAAACTTTAAACAAGTAGCTGTTTTGTTTTGTTCTGCTACAGTAACATAAACTGAACAAAGACAAGATATTATCTAGTTCTTTGGTGTATTAATACATAAACTAAGTCATATCTTATTAGAGCTTGGTTTGCAGTTGTGCAGCTAAGACATTAAACTGGCTGTCTCTAGGTCCCAACCTTCTTACACCGTGTCATGAAATCACTCATTTTCTGGTATTTCAGCTTAAGGATCATTATAAACCATATTGCTTCTGGTAGAAAACAACGTATCTGTATTTTTCTCTATTAAAATACAGATTCCTTCCAATAGAAATTCATCAGTAGGTGTAAAACCAGCAAACATTCTCTGAACCAGATCTAATATTTTATTTGTTTTCTTTTGTATTGTTTTTTATGTATATGAGTACCATCTAGCCATCTTCAGACACACCAGAGGAGGGCATCAGATCCCATTACATATGGTTGTGAGCCAGCATGTGGTTGCTGAGAATTGAACTCAGGAACTTTTAAAGAGCTCTTAACTGCTGAGCATCTCTCCAGACCCATATCTAAGGTTTTAAGAGCAGAGTTTCATGAATAATGACACCAAGTATTTTCTTAAGTGAACTTCAATGACCTAGGGATTAAGATTTTACTTCAGATTTTAAAAAAAAAAAGCCACAGAACACAGCTAAAGCTGGATGAAGCTTTTTTGTTTTGTGTTGTGTTGTTTTGTGTTTAATTTTGTTTTGTTGAGTGGTTGTAAAGTGAGAAAGTGTGCAACCTCTTACTGTTAGGAAGAGCTCAGGCTCCTAGGGGGTGTTTTTGAGTAGAGTTCTTGAAAACAGTGTTTTACCCTGAGTTCAATCCTCCCAAAAAATAGAAAATTCTCTGAATGTATTTCTTAATGTCATACATAGCAACAGGGAGAGGCAAGCAGAGCGGAGCTGTGATCAGTAAGGAAGGAGCCTTCACTAACCATATTAGGGGATGTTCGGTCCCATTGGTGTTTTGGGACAGTCTCTTGCTTTTGTCTAAGCTGAGCTCAGATATAAGATCAAGTGAGTTTTGTTTTGTTTTGTATTGGGGTTTTTTTAAGGCTTGTTTAAGATCAGGTTTGCTGTTTGATCCACAAACCATCCTTATCTAAATTTAGTATTCTATGATATTGGCTATGCTCAAGAAAGAAGGCCAAGGTCTTCTGTGTATGCTGGCTGGCTCTACAGAATGCCAAGACCTCTTAGAGACAGGCTATTTCTCAGCTGCCAGAAGGGGCTCTTTATCTATTCCAAAGGAAAGTGAATTTGTTAGATTTTACAAAAATGCACTTGATATGTAGACAAGATCTTTGATCCTATTGCAAGGATCTAAAGACCACTGTGTACAAAGTAGCATGGGTTCCAGTCATATCTACAAAAAGCTAGGATTCTCTAAAATGTCTCCTTTATGTATTGTGCTGAAATAGCTGATGGAAAGTATTATGGAGCTGCTTAATATTTATTTATTTTATTAAATGCAAACCATTCAATATCTTTCTGTAAAAATTAACTGGCTATAGAGGCTTGATCAGAATGGTCAAAGTATATTCTACCTGTCCGTAACAGTGAGCTCACATGTGGGTTTCAGGGCAGTGTCCACTGTTTACTTTCTGAGCACTGAAATCCTCGTTGGGGAAGTGTGCATATAACTTCATCATTGAAGGTCTATTACAGAGTGAGTAGACTGTATAACTAACACGGCCCATCTTCTGAAAAAGGTGTAATATTGACAATAAAACCATCAGTGAACACATTGTGGGTCAGTCATGGCTCCACGTGCTTCACATGCAATGCCTCATTTAATTCTCATAATTCTTTATGGACTAGGTTCAATCTTCCTCTTTTACACATAAAAACTATTGCTGCTTAATCAGGTAGGATTCAGTGGTGTATAAACAGATCAGTAATAAAACTAAGCTTCTTCTTCCAAATCCTTCACTACCACTTGGGACTGTAGATAACTAAGTGTTTTCACCATCTAGCTCTGGGCCAAGTGGATAGAAAAGCACATGGCCATTTCACCTACTGCTAGAGCCCAACAGACAACTCTGTCGCAGAGGAGCACATTAAAGATTTTGCCAAATGCCAGTTTCAGTGATGAGGACCAGGCTTGTGGCTTGACGGGTTGGAGGTGAAGGTCAAGCTCCTGCTAAACAACCTCAATCCACAGATGAAAAATAATCTGTGTTAAAGATGAAAAGCATCCCTGACACAGTTCTTATAGTATTTACTGTTCATTGTCCTGGAGGAAACTTGTCACTTCTTCACATAGGAAATGTTGGCTGGTGGCCCATTGATTTATGGAAATGGTTTCTATGGAATTAGTCACACTACTTAGTGACATTAAGTGGGACGAAAAACACAAGGAAACAGAGGGGAGAAACGCTTTTCCTATCTTCATGATTTTGTGTCTCCCTGAATTAACCTCCCCTTCTGTCGCCTTCTTTTGTTTTGACTTATTGCATCTTGTTAATATGTGGACAATGTATTTACTTGTAATTTTCATATCTCTAACGTCCCTGCTTTTCTTTCCTCTTCCTTTCTCTGCCTCATTTCTTGCATGCATTCTTTCCTGCCTGTTCCATTTTTTTACAGGCTTCTTTGTTGCTCTTCTCATTGGCTGGAATTTTACTCAGTATAATCCTTCTTGCCTATCTAGTTCACAATAAATTGTGGACTTTTATGCATGAAGATCTGCTGAACAATATGTTGTATTATTTTTATCATAAACAATCCTGACAGTCAAACAAATAACTGATTACTCTTCCTTTGACTTTCACTCTATCAGACGTGCATAATTAATATTTGTGCCATTTCAAAAGAAGTGGATTATGAGTTTATTTTTTAAGTAAATCCTTTTTGTAGCAAATCCTTTGCTACTAACCATTTATCTGCTATATCAAGGGAGTTGGAACAATATTAATCTGTATCCTAGTTATTTATGGGATGAACCCCAGGCTTTGGATTGACACAAATAAATATAATGTAAGCTACAGAAAGGAGTATCATGGAAGTAGATGGAGCAACAGCTTCTGAAAAGAAAGCAGTATGCTTAAAAATTGAACTCAACCCCCAAAGACCTAGGATCTGGAAGAAGGACATATCTACAGTCTGACAGGGGCTCTAGATCAAATGGCTGGTTAGCACAGTAAGAAAATAGGGATGGCTTAGAAAGGAAAGTAGGGAGGAAACTGAAACAAAGATGTAATTGACAGTATAGAATGACCCACTGAGGATAGTTATGGCAGCCAGACCCAGAAATAGCTCTGATGTGCGTCGGGAGACCTCCAGGGGCATAGAAAGTAACAACAGTTAGAAGAAGACAATGACACAATTCTGTCCATTGGTGAACAAAGCCTTTGGGATTTTACTAGCTTTAGCTCTCGAAGAATCCTATCAGATGGCACCCATTTAATGAAAGGTCATGCCAATAATCATGGAGTTCTTGGCTGTTCAAGTGGTGCCATGTTAAAGTAAGGACACTGGGTAGTACCTTGACTGTGAAATAGATGCTTATTTCACGGAGGTAATATGTACTGTGAACTGTGAATTATTCCCTGAGAGGTGTCCATTCCTTAAGGATGATATCATAGGGACAGGTATGACTGATTAGGATAGTCTGTCAGATTGAATGAGCATGTTCTGTGTGAACAGCTGTAAAAGAAGGATCAAGCTGGTCTCTCAAGGCCAAGCTTACTCTAGGCCACTAATAAGTGCAAAACTTGTCACTTTTGATGAAATGGCCTTAAATAACAAGTGCTATCTCATTGAGTCACCCTAAAAATTTGAACTATTAAGTACTATGAGAAAGAAATATCAATCTTTATGTAATATTGTAATATTATGTGCTGGAGTCAGAAGTGATAACACAGTGGTGTAGAGTCCCCTGAGTGAGGCCTGTGAGCCTCATTCCCTTATTACCATCCTCTTTGCTCCCACACTTGAGGACATTTTAAAGGAAAGAGTAAGAGAGAATAAGCGACGTCTGTTTCTCTGGGTCCAGCTTACCCAAGTGTAATAGTTCCCAGTTTCATCCACTTACCTGCAAATCCCATGGTTTCAGTTCTCTCTACCGCTGAATAGAATATCATCTCTGTGCACCAGGTTCTCATCATCCATTCATCAGCTGCAGGTCTCCATTTCCTAGCCCACTGTGAATAGCATGAGGGTGAACTCAGCTGATGAGCCAGGATCTTTGGAATAGTGTGTGGAGTCCTTCAGGAATACTCCAGGGAGTGGTTTATCTGGGTCATATGGTAGACATATGCCTAGTTTTTTGAGGATCGTCCATGCCATTTTATAAAGTGGTTGACCCAGTTTGCAGTCTCTTCAACAGTGACTGGGGGCTCACCTTTCCTGATGCAGGAGCAATAGTGCTTGTGTGCTGTTTTGTTATTTTAATGATTCTGACTGTGGAATGGTTACATTTGCATTATACTAACTGTTACAAATGTTTAACACATTTAAGGTTATTTCTTAGTATTTTTTTAATTTCCTTTGAGAACTCTCTGTTCTGGGATATTACCATCATTCCATTGCATAAAAACAGGGCAGTGGTGAAATAAGTCCTCATTGTGTTCAAGAAAGATGGTTTTTAAATGTACAGATGATTTTAGTAAAATAGCTACTTTAGAGGTCAAAATTAAATCTGTATTTAAAAGAATCAGACTGCATCTCTATTGGACAGAGTGAACATCCCTGTAGATTGGAGACATAGCTAAAGTATTTAGAGCAGAATTTTACGGAATTTCTTGATGGTTGTTTTTACATTAAAGGTTATTTATTAACTGTATTGTGTTTTGTTTAATGTTAATTGGAAACGACTTTCTACTTCTTTTAAAATTTTGTTTATCAACTACTGGTTTACCTTTGGGAACATTAATGTCTAGTTTTAAAATCTTTTACTTTGATTATTAAAAGATGTTTCTATAAATACAGTCAAGACATGGTATGGTCATGTTTGCTTATGCTGGTTTGATTGTATATGTCACAGAATAATAACATTGTATTTACTTTTTTATTTCAATGTCTAAAATTCAGGTCCCAAGTCATTTGCAAAGGCATTTTCTAATGGCTATCTAATTGGAGAAGTTCTGTTCAAGTTTGAACTTCAGAGTGATTTTGCCGAATTTTCAGAGAGCAGGTTAGTAAAGTTACTCAATCCTTCAAAAAATGGAGTCAATACTTTTGGCATTTAGACTTTTGTTGTCTCAGGAATTCAAAGGAGAAGAATGAGTGTGTTTCCAATGAGACTTGCTTCTGAGCAAAGTCAAATTTTAATTCCATCTATCACTCTGAAGTCTTTGGCTAGATTTCTCCCTCTTTGTTACTTCAGTCTTCTCCTTCTCTTCTCCTTCTCCTTCTCCTTCTCCTTCTCCTTCTCCTTCTCCTTCT
>NW_021604622.1:5264090-5273843 GCF_004785775.1 Grammomys surdaster | reverse complement strand
CTCCTTCTCCTCCTCCTCCTCCTCCTCCTCCTCCTCCTCCTCCTCCTCCTCTTCCTCCTCCTCCTCCTCCTCCTCCACCTCCTCTTCCTCCTCCACCTCCTCTTCCTCCTCCTCCTCCTTCTACTTCCTCCTCCTCCTCTTCCTCCTTCTTCTTCCTCCTCCTCTTGTTCTTCCTCCTCCTGTTCCTCCTGTTCCCCCTCCTTCTTTCTTTTTCTTCTTCTTTTTTCTTCTTCCTCTTCTTCTTTGTAATTTTTATTGATTTCTATTTTGCATGTATTAGTATTTGCCTGAATTTCTGTACATACAAGCAATGCTCACAGAGGCAGAAGAAGGTGTTAAACCATCTGAGACTGGAGTTACAGATGGCTGTGACCAGCTCTGTGTGCTGAGAATCTAACCCAGGTCCTCTGTAAGAGTATCACACACTCTTACCATTTCAGCCACCTCTCCAGCCCTGATTTTTCCTTCATTAAAGAGAAGAAATATAATGTAATATAATTTCCTTCATGAAAATTATTATTATTACTATTATTATTATGTGCTTTAAAAATATACAATACGAGTTAACTATTATTAAAGATACACGGTTTTGTCCTAGCAACAATATTTAAGTATAAGTTCAGGCTGTAATTCACCATTTGCAAATTTATGGCCCAATTTGCTTGGATTTAGTATACTTTCATATTTGTAATACTGAGGCCATGGTGGCTGAAAGCTTCCTGTCTCCCAATTTACTTGTTATACATGGTGCTTACCATGTATTGATTAAATATAATCAAGACTTGTGTGTTCGCCATGTCAGAAAAAAGGGCACAGTTGTTTGGCTTTTCCCACTTAGAATAAACTTTGAGTCTTGTTCATAAACCTTTTCTTCATTATTCTTTACTTGCTGGAAATTTTCAAATTTTTTGGGTATGACAATTTGTTAATCAGTAGATGAATATTTGACTTTTTCCACTGGGGCTTCATTTATTATGGATGTTGTATTGTGTGTTCTTATGTTCTTATGCCTCTTGAGTATTTATTTCTCTTGACTATATGCTTAGGAGTAGTATAGATAGATAAATACATAGATAAATACATAGATATGATATGATATATATTATAAATTAATATATATTAAAGCACATATAGGCTGTTTTCTGAAGCAATCACACTTTTCCAATCTATAGTAACAGTATATGAGTATTTCAGGTTCACCATATTCTTGTCAACATTTATGATTATTGTTTTCATATTTTTTTATTGAAAACAGATTTTTTTCATACAAACTGTTCAAATCACAGTTTCCCTCTCCATTCTCCTCCCAGTTCTTCTTTACCTCTCCTCCAATTATAGGAAACTTAACAGGCTGAATTTGTATTGCATTTTCAATTTAAACCATATTTCTCTGATCTCTAATGATGTTAAATATCTTTACATCTGTTTATTATTTATTCATTCATTTGCTGTTTAGTTACTTATCTATTGCTGTGAAAAAGCACCATGGTTGAGGCAACTATTAACGGAGTTTATTTTAGGATTATTATTCTGGACGGATGAGTCCATCATTATCATAGCAGGCAGGCAGGCAGGCAGGCATGGTGCTAGAGTAGCAACTGGGAGCGTACATCTTGATCCACAAGCCAGGAGCAGGGAGATGGAACTCAAAATAGTGTAAGTCTTTTGTAACCTCAAAGCTGGATCCCAGCGGCCACATCTCTTAATCCTCTGCAAAGCGCCACCTACTGGGGACCAGGTATTTAAATGCCCAAGACTAACAAGGAAGATCTCATTCAAAGTACCCCATCTGCTAACTCCGATTTCTGCATTTTTGGCTGTTGTTGATATCTGCTGTGGATGCTATTTCAGCCGCTCTTTGTTTCCTTCATGACTTACTGGGATGACTTCTGTAAAGTCTCTATTTCTTGCCAGATTTAGTACCTATAACCTCTTACTTGATAGCTTAGTGTTTAGCTAGTGCACATCGTTGACAAGTGGCCATTTGCTGAGTGATTCTGTGAGAGTGTTGAAGCACATTTTGCTTTGGAAATTTCCAATTCTTCCTTACTCACTCCTTCCTGTGATAGTTAACACCTTAACCTGGCTAGAGACGTGACGTGTTTTGAATCCTCATTCAAAACCCACACTCTCGCACACATCTATGTTGACTTATAGATTGATGCCCAGAAGCCAGAAGAGCTTCAGACTCCTCAGCACACATCACATTCTTAGATATCCCGAATTTTGAGAATGCTCTTGTTTGGAGCAGCTGATAGTACCCCAGACAGGCAGCTGGGATCTTGAACATTAGCCACTGGTTCCTTTGTACTAATATCCTTGAAACTTGCCTCTATCCAATGAACAATCTTTAGGGCAGATCAAATCATAACAAAGTTACAAAAAAGAAAAACAAAGAAAAAAGAAAGAAAGAAAAGATTTTTTTCACAGCACTGCCAGGCAGGTCAAATGGTGGTAGGCCTGGAACATAGGAACTTTTCTGAGGGGCTTTAGACAATTGCCTTCCCTGTTGGTTACTGGACTTTATAGCTACTGCTGCTGTATTTGGAGACTGCCTTTGAAGTAGACAAACAGGTATGGAAATACAATGAGGTAATAAGGCAGAAAAGAAAAAGAGTCTATTCTTATAGAGACAAAGCAGTAAGTTCTTTTTTATTTAAAAAAAAAAACAACCTTTTTTTATTTTGATTATATTCTTTCCCTAGCCAACTTCTCCCAGATCCTGCCACACCAGCCCAACTTTGTGTTCTTCCTCCCTCTTAAAAATGAGAACAAAAAGAGCACATACTAAAGAACATGGTGTCCATTTTGTGTTAGCCAGTTGTTGCTGAGCATGAGGCCTGCCCTGGAGTGTGTTTGATCTACCCAGTGTCACTCCATTGAAGCAGACTGAGTTTACTCTCTTAGCACTCATCAGTAGCTTCTTGCTAAAGTAGGACTTTGTGTCCACTCCTCCATCTCCTCTGTGCTAAGATTTTCTATTGCTTGATCCAGCACGGGTCTTGTTTTTGTCGTCTATGTCTCTATGAGTTCATATGTAAACTCCATCAGTGTCATAGCTTCCTTGACAGAATCTCTGGCTCTCCCACTCTTTATGGATCGTCTTCAGCTTGGATCCCTGAATGCCAAAGGGCAGTGTAGCACACTGCGCTACAGTTGGTGTGAAGCTGAGTACCTCAGCCTCTTACTCTATTCACACTGTCCATTTGTAGGTCCCCTGTGTGAGTTACTCTGTACAGCATGAAAAACAAAATTCTCTGATGAGAATTAAGTAATACGCTGGTTGATCAGTATAGAATATGATACTAGGAGTCATTTTATTGCTATGCCCATTTAACAAATAATAGCAGTAAGTTTCCCCTGAGGCTTGTGACCTAACTAATCTCAAGTGCTTTTTTTCTCATTAATGGTGTCAGGTATGGACGCTTTCTCACCAAATATACCTAAAGAAAAATATATTGGGGAAGTGGGGAGGGGGTTATGCCTATAATATTTGTGTCACTATTTTATCAGTAGGTATATCTGTGGACACATTCTTTTTTCGGCACATTCATAAATAACTGTTATTTGAATTATTGTAAGTCCTTATCTGATTTCTGATTTTTACTATTCTGAAAAGGTGGTGTGTGTGTGTGTGTGTGTGTGTGTGTGTTAGGCCTAAGGTCAATCTTGATTTTTCCCTGTATTCCTCAGGAACAGCCTACACTGGTTTTGTTTGTTTGTTTGTTTGTTTGTTTGTTTGAGATGGAGTCTCATTTGGTTGAGACTCACCAAGTAAGCCGGCATGGTAGGCTGTTGAACTTCCTCCTGTCTTCACTCTCCCAGCCCTAGAATTACAAGTGTCGGGGTACTCTCAGCATTTTTACTTGACTTCTGAGAGTAGAACTCACATTCTCAGGCTTGCACAGCGACCACGACTTCTCCATCTCCCCTCCCCCCCATTCTCAGCACAAATCACTTGTAACCTGACATTTCCCACGTGAACATTCCTGTGATGGAATTGCCGTGGGCCAAGTAATGTGTGATATGTCCTCTTCATAAGTGATTCACTTCTTCACGAATATAAACTATACAGGCTGCACAGGGAAGAATGTATGACAAAACAGAAGCTACAATATGGACTGTGAATTTGTTTCCATACTATTAAAGTCTTTCATCGTTTTCCTCACAGGCTTGTTTTTGAAACTTCTAGGACACAGGGATATTTTAATCTATATAAAATCTGCTGTGTTACAACCACATTACTTTCCTTCCATTCCTGAGGAATAGAATAGAAGGAGAACTGAGATATTCTCTCTCTCTCTCTCTCTCTCTCTCTCTCTCTCTCTCTCTCTCTCTCTCTCACGCACGCACCCACCCACGCACGCGCACACACACACACACACATACACACACACTCCCTTATGGTATGTTGTACAACCTTTTCACAGCTTTCCTCAGTCATTTCCTCTGCCTGACCTGCTAGTCCTGTGTCCCTTTTGTTCCAACCTTTACAACCACTAATAGACTTGAGATTAGCCTCCCAGGTGTCAGATTCCTAGGGTAGGTAATGAATAGAACACTCTTTTTTTTTTTCACTTTCATGTTCTCAGATACTCTCAAACACATAGACTACTCTGTTACTTGCATATAATGAGATTTCCAATACTTTTGTTTATTGTTTTGTGTACATTAGAAACATATACTTCACAATTGCATGTTTCTGCACAGTTTTCCTTGGTGGCACTTTGTTTATGTTTCCAACATTGCATATTCTAACTCCTTTAAGTTAGGGATGTCCTGTTATTTATTATTATTGTAGTTGTCATTGTTGTTCTTTTTATTTTGCCTCTTAAGGGTCTAATAGGTCCAACTGCAGGTTTAGTGAAATTTCAGTAATTGGTTATTTTGGTGCATAGAGTAATGACTGTGAAAGTCTCTAAGTAAATTCTAAGAGGGTAAACATTTCAGACATCTTCTGCACTAATAGAACTGTCTTAGTTACTTTTCTATTGCTACAGAGAGACACCATGACCAAGGCAACTTAGGAATTTACTGGGCTCACAGTTCTTGAGGGTTATAGTATATGATCATTATAGCATGGCAGAGAACATGACAGCAGGCAGGCATGGCACTGGACCAGTAATTGAGATTTTACATTTTGATCCACAAGCATGAGGCACAGAGTTGGGAAGAGAGAGAGAGAGAGAGAGAGAGAGAGAGAGAGAGAGAGAGAGAGCACATTAAGTAGGAATGTTGTGTGGGCTTTTGCAACCTCAAAGCCCAGTGTCAGTGACATACCTCCTCCAATAAAGCCAAGCCTCAAAAACCCATTCCAACCAGTTCTAACAACTGGGGACCAAGTATTCAAATATGTGAGTTTATTGAAGCCATCTTCATTCAAACCAAGATATGAATCTTTGCATATTCATCCTCTTTCACTATCTCTTTGAAAAACTCTTAGGATCCATCTAAATGTCCACCCTTCTTAAAACCTCTTAATTTTTTTCAGCAGAGTTGGCCCTTGTCTTCTCTCTGTTTGAATGATACCTGGGTGATATTTATCCTTACCATACTGTTAGGATTATTTGTTTATGTCAGTTTTTATTAGAATAATGACAAAAACCAGGTGTCCAAAATAGTTTAACAAAAGTTAGCTTCTTGTTAATTTTTTGCCAACTTGACACAAAGAACCTGGGAAGCGAGAACTTCACTTGAAGGATGACTTCCATCAAATTGCCCTGTGAACATGTCAGGGAGCAATTGTTATTATTATTGATGATGATGATGATGATGATGATGATGGTTGATTGATTGTAGGAGGACCAAGCCCACGGTAGCTGGTTCCACCTTTGGCCACGTGAGTAATATAAGGAGGCAAGCTGAGCATTTCATAGAGAGCAAGCCAGTAAGCAGTATTCCTCAGTCTTTACCTTCATGTTCCTATCTTGACTTCCTCAGAAAAAAAGTATAAGGCAGATAAACATTTTCCTCTGCAGGTTGCTTTGGTCATAATTTTTATCATAACAACCGAAGTAACCTAGGATACTCTTGAAATAAATTACAAATATCCTTAAAGTTGTACTCCAAACACTGTTCCCTCACCCATGGTAAATTCACAATATCATTTCTATAATTAAGAAATTGATGTCAACATCTATACCTGAGTAGCTGCAGAAAATTTAAAGAACTAGTCCAATCTCATTTTTAGTGCAATCTCAATATTTCGGGTGCATAGCGATCCTTCTACATCAACGTCCCTCATCCATGGACTTAAGCACGGGCTGAAAATATCCAAGGAAATGACCCTGTAGTCTAGAGAAGGCTTAAACTATAAGAGTACTCACTTAAATTATGTGAAAGTAGTATTGCCAGTTTAGTAGATTTTAACATGTGCAGGGTTCTTGGAAGCAATGCTCATTGGATAGTGAGGTATGTAAGCTCTTAAGCCAGCAAGCTATGGGAAGCGAGGCAGGAAGCAACACTTGTCTCTGGAAACTACATTACTTCAGGTTCCTGCCCAGCTGGAGTTCCTGCCCTGACTTCCTTCAGTGATGGACGATTATTTGGGAATTTAAAATGAAAATAAACCCTTCCCTCCCCAAGTTGCTTTTGGTCCTGGTGTTTTATCAGATAAGGCGTATGAGCATCACTTCATACTTTTCATACCTTTATTCTAGTCTGAAGGGAAATTTGTACTTTATACACTGCTAATGACATAAAATTACATTACTTAGAATTGATTTAATTATGAGAATAACTTGTCTAACTCTGAGAGTATTCTTCACCTTAAAACAGTGTTAGTTTTACCAAAGCAGATTAGTTAAAGGAAAAATAGTGAATAAGAAAATATCTTCCAGAGGTGCTCTGTGAGCCGGTGACAAGCAGAAGAGGAGACCGAAGTCCCTTAGCATATAAAGACAGTAAGCAGAGGGCAAGGAAGCATTTCCCAGTGCATGATCCTTATTCCCTCAGAGGTCATCATTTACATCATATGTTCTATCTCTAGAGCAAAGATGTCCCAGCTGTTTTTCTGTTTCCATAGACAAGAGCTTATTAGCCTACTGTGCTATCTGTGCACAAGCCTTAACAATCACAGATTTTCCGAGATTCTTCAACTTGTGTTCTGCAAAGTTTGGCTGGTTGGGAATTTATAATATCCATTGTATCTTCCAGGGAGAACTCTTTGTTTTTCCGTTGATAGTTGGCCTAGTTCATTAATACCATCTTAAAACTAAAGCAGAAGCCAGACTATAATATTAACAGACAAACGTTCTATTCAGGAAGCCATGTAATGCACGCGAGAAGAGGGAGGCAGCTCTTTTGACTGTAAGGCTAAGGGCTAAGCTTTGAGAAAAGTGAGATCAATTCATGATTGCCTTTGTATTCTCCTTTCTGGATTACGATGTCTGTAAACACTGCAGTTCAACATATGACCAAACTAAGCTTGGATAGATAACTCTCAGTTACCATCTTTTGAAATACGCATGGTGGGTGATGTACATGAGGCTCTATACACACTTTTATTTCACAATCACTCAAGTACATGGCAACTCTCAAATCTGAGGAAGAACTTTCGGTATGCACTTTGATTACATTCAAGTATACTCAGAATGGTTTTTATATTAAAGGGTGGATTTAGATGTTGGAAGATGAGAATCCAGGCGAAGGCTGGAGAGATGGTTTAGTGGTTAAGAACTCTTCCAGAGATGCTGAGTTCAATTCCCAGCAACACAGGGTGACTCACAACCATCTGTAATGGCATCCAACGCCCTCTTCTAGTCTGTCTGAAGAGAGTGAGAGTGTACTCACATATATTAAATAAATAAATAAATAAATAAATAAATAAATAAATCTTATTTTAAAATTTTTTTTAAAGAATCCAGGCCAAAGCCTAGAACTTGTTTATGTGTCTGAGTTGATGATAGTCACAACAGTTTAAAATGAATTTAACGTCTCTTTTAATCACTAACAGTTATAGACCACTTGAGATTTCTGAAGCAACATCTAATTTTTATTGCCTTTTATTCAAATATATTTCTCATTAACTATGAACACCTAAAAGTAATAGCTACAACTTGTTCCCTTTTTAACCATTGAATAATTTTTATTTAGTCACTTTTTGTGCATGAGGTTTTACTTGAATGTGTGTATGTGCACCACATTAATGCCTAGTGTTTATGAAGGCCAAACAATGACATGCACATGCCCTGAAACTGGATTTAGAGACCGCTGTGAGCTGAAATGCGCGCATGGAGAATCAAACCCATGTTCTCTGGAAGTGCAGCAAGTGACCTTAAGCTATCTCTCTAGTCGTAAATATCAATACATTTTGGAAATTAATTAAACTTAATAAATAGGTATACCCTTAGTAATACGGTTATTTAATAGAATACTAGTTGATGGAGAAAGTTAATGAGTTCATTAGTTTCTTAAGGTCTGAGGCTATGTCAAAATTAAATAATTGAAAATAATAAAATTTCAAATTATAGATTTTTTCACATCAAAGAATTACCACAAACTACATATTGAAGGGTAACAGAATGATTTCCATAGCTAACATCATTCAGTTAAATAATAGTGAGAGTTTCTGAGAGGACCATTGTTAGAATTGTCAATTTAAAATTTAGGACTAACTTAAGATGCTAGCAATAAAAATGATAACTTAATACAATGGGTATTTGTACTGTAATTTTGCCTGCAGAATAAAATGTAGTTTTCAAAACTGTAGTCTTTTTATCTACTGAGTAGCATATATTTCTCTGTTTTAGTACTTATTTCCTATACGAAATTTTATTGTCAATATACAAAATTAATAAATTTTAGTTTATTTCAGGAAAAATATAGATGAACATGACCAATGGGAAAAATATCCCATGCATTTTTAATACTGAGTTGTTTAAGTAAAAGGAAGCATTTAAGGGCAGTTGGTTTAATTCACAGTATTGTATCATAACATTACTTCTGACATTGAGTATTTGCTTTGCATTTAGTTTTAATGTATAACTATGAACATATCATCACTTTTAGGGGGTCAACTGCCAAACTTAATAATTTCTCCCGATTACAACCAACGCTTCACCTGCTGGGTGTGCAGTTTGATCAGAATGTGGCTCAAAGCATCATCACAGAGAAGCCCGGGGCAGCAACCAAACTTCTGTATCAGTTGTACATTGCTCTTCAGAAAAAGAAGAAAACAGGGCTGACTGGACTGGAGATACAAACCATGCAACCCCAAACAAACTTGAGGCTTCAGGCCCTCAAAAGTGAGGCTTTTCGAGAGGTAGGTACAGAAAGATACCTAATAGGCATTCCCATGGGAAAAGCTGGTGTTTCTGCAGACTGGCTGTGAGATTGTAGTCTTGGGGATGCTCCCTTGAGGATATTTGTGTTACTTGTCATTCTGGGTGTTATTTTATGCTAATATCTTTAATTTGCTCATCTACCCTTGTCAACTCTGTTTACTAATCATACTACAAATAGTTTATTTAAGTCTGTTCCTCATTCCCAGCACTTTTTTATTTTTGTGACTAAATATAATTATATTATTTCTCTCTTCTTTTTCCTCACTTCAAACTGTCCAATATAACCTTTGCTCTCTTTTAAATTCATGCCCTCTTTTTTATTGTTATTATGTGTATACAAACACACACATCACACACACACATATATATATGTATATACACATACATATATATTATATACATATATATGTTATATATTATTTTATATATATATATATATATATATATATATATATATATATATATATAT
>NW_021604622.1:5247907-5264080 GCF_004785775.1 Grammomys surdaster | reverse complement strand
ATATATATATATATATATATATATATATATATATATATATATATATAATTTATCATGACCTAGATATGTGTGTGTGTGTATGGCCTAAACTATCTGTAACTATAACCTGCCTAGTCTGTATACATACCATTAATTTCTATGCCTGCTTTTTTCCTCTCCATGTACTATTGTTTCCTGCTACTATCTTGCCTAAGATTTCCTCTGGGGCCACTGCAGCAACCTGCTAGAATATCTCATGAGCATCAGGTCTTCTGTTAGATAGTAGGGTTCTTCAGCACAGACTCCTTCGGCTTTGTATACCTTGTATCTCCATCTGAGAGCAAACTCCACAGTTAGTCACCCAGCAATCTCAACATTACTTTTTTGTACTGCTCAGCACGAAGGCAATTTCTTTCCTGTTCATCGACAGGGTGTCCTTGAGTGTGTCTAGATTCCTCTTGCCCTTTCTTCCACACAAACATCCCAAACTCATCTTTCCTTGTTCCCAAACATCTTTCCCATCACTGCTGTCTACCCAGCTCACACAGATTCTTCCTTGTAATGACTAGAGCCATTGTGTTAATCTTCTAATGTTACCTATTCCTCAGTGGTTTGCCATGTGTTCTTAAGATTTGGGTGCCTCAAATACATAGGAAAATACTTGAGCATAGAAAATATTCAGGAAAAAATGTGTTTGATGAATTGTTAGCATTTTTTTTTTTAGTTTGTTATCTCTCAGTTTTAGACTGCTCTACTTTAATTGGTTACCTGTATTAGCCTGGTAGCAAAATAAACTGAGAAATCATGGGCAGGCAGATTAGTCGTAAAGCTAAGCAACTCAGTGCTGGATTCTTCTTCAATGTCCCAGCTTGGTTGACTCAAGTCAATCACTGAGAAACTTCTCGCTCACTTCTCCCAGGTGTAGAGGTGAGAATGATTCTTTTTCTTTCTGTCATGACACTGGACTTTTATGTAGCTTAATGACGACAATATACAATGAGCTGTAAGGGATTCCAGAGTCAGTCAGACATTGTGTAGATGTTTATTGAGTTTGGACTTTATCCCAAGTGCTTGCACAAGGATGCCATTGGGAAAGCCACCACAGACTTCACCTTTGCATGCTAGGAAAAAAATGTTTCTGTAGAGTGGTATATATCACAGTGATTTAAAGATGAGAAGAAAGAGCTCGGAGTAGCTTCTCAAGAAACATGGAAATAAGACAGTCAGGCAGTAGTTGGGGAATAGGAGTTTAAGGGAGGTATAAAACACATTTTATAGAAATAGAGACAACAGTAAGTGGAGGAAAAGATTTGGGGAGACAACAGGATGTTGTATGAGGACCAAAAGTAAAGAAATCTGTTGGTTAAGGAAAAAAGAAGGAAATCAAGAGCAGGCAAAATGTAATTACATATGACACCATTTTGTAAGAATCGATATAAATACTGCTTTTGTTGTCCACATGGAATTAAAGATTTTAGTGATTAACATGAATGACATAGTTCTTTATTTTAATCAACAGTGATGATTTCTATAAATTTTATATTCAATGCAAAATATGTATGATTGCAACACCAGCATACCTTTTAGTCTCCAGTAACCAAAACCTTTGAAATGCTTTCTTCATCTAGAGACTTAAAAACCTGATACCACGCCAAACCGATTTCAATCTGATGCGGGTTACATGCAGGTTTCAAGAAAAGTATAAGCAAATGAAAGAAGATCTTGCCCAAATGCATATTGAGAAGTTTGAAAAAATTCAAAAACTTGAGGAAGAGCAAAGACACTTTAATATCGAGAAGGTTTCATAGACTTTTTTTTTCCTTCCTGAAAATTCATTAGTATGAATTAGTATACTTGGTGGTTCATTTCTGCCTGTAGTAAGCACACATTGCATAAACAGCAGTGCAGATAGATTGCATAGCGTGATACATGGCTCTGCTTTGCCTCACCGGATCCTCCCTCTCTTCATCTCGGTTCCCACTCTCTCTTGCTGCACCTGTGACTGAGAGCTATCAGCTGCCTAATAGGACAACTTTCTTTCACTGAACGAAATTTGTCCTCAGCTCTTTTGGGAAAGGATTTGCTACTAGCTACCCTACTGGCCAAAGGACCTCAACCATTATATCCCTGTGGAAGACAGGAGGGAGGCTTCTCCATGCCCTGCTCTGTTCCATTCTCCACAATGTCCCAGTCTCTATATCCTCCTCCATTTATTTTAGGGGTTTACTTCTCTGATTGCTTCCCTCTCCAACTATGTGAAGCATCTTATCTTCACCATCCTTAGCTATCGCCTTGTGTAAGTCGCTGCTGATTCTAAAACCTCTTTGAATAAAGTCTTTACTGATCTATGTCTTTAAAGACATGGGAGGAAACCCATCAAATCATTAAAGACTTTTAAGAGAATTTCAAATGGCTGGATGCATAGAGTGTGCTAACTACAGGCAATGGAATTATTGCTCTCCCTGTTATATTTGAAATTTGCTTTTTAAATTGATTAGTATGTCAAGAGGCTAGTATATCCTGGATGGAGTAAGCTTCCTCTGGGGAAGGAGGGACACATTCAAGAGGCAAACTATAGAAAGTCTTCTGTTAGTTTCTGGAGGACAGAATCATTCTTCAATGTTTCTGCATAGCAGAGACAGGACACTCTAAGTGCAATGTTTCAGTTGAGGCCAAGAGCTGGGACTCATGTCTGTTGAACCAGCCAAATCAGGTATGAATAGCCAAGTATAATACAGGAAACCTCCAAAGAAAGAAGAGTCAAAGAGTGTAGAATATTGTGAATTATATGGAAGAGAGATTGTGAATCATGGCCATAGGTAATAAACAAGACAAGAGACGAAGCCTGTGGTTTCCCCATATTCTTAAGAAAAGAAACATATTGTAATAAAATAAAAATCCACATGAAATAAACATATGGCAAGGCTTCACAATTTAGAAAATGAAATAGAAAATTTAAAATGATAACTTCTGCATTTTAGTCATAAATGTAATTTTCCTTGGATGTAGAAATTAAGGAATTCAGTTCTAACACAATGCCTTAGTAGTAAAGACATGTATCATTTTCATAAGTTGTTTAGCTTTAAAATATTTAATAATATATATTTTAGACATTTCTCTTTCAATCACATCATTCTCTTTATATTGTCCTTAAAACAAATATTGCCTGTCTTAAGAGATAATCCAATAATGCTTTATATTTGGTGTGAGGCCAGTAGTTGATGTTGTCCCTGAACTCATATATGTATAGGTAGACTGGTATGGAGAACCTGACTTTTCTAGTGGCAGCTGTTGGGTTTATAGTCTTCGGGGGCTTCCTGAGAGAAAGGATTTTCATATTTGGGCTGGTCATGAATGTGACATTGATAAAGAACTATAATATTTTTGTATTTAAAGCCCCTGACTATTCTTGTACCAATGCACATAATGACAATACATAATTAGTCATAATTTTAGCATATTAATGTTGTGTTTAGCATCATAATTTTCAATGTAAATAATGCCAATAATGTCTTTCCAGTACTACACAATTGTGACACCTTGTGCATTTCTTAATAGCTAAGTTCTGAAATTTTCAACAGATAACTTATGTATTTGTGTATCTGTGTATATGTTACATTCTTACTATTTCGACAAGCTGAATGAGTAAATTAATGTGTATGCCATACTCAGCAACGCTTAAACAGGAGACGACAAAATGAGATAATGGCCAAAATCCAGGCAGCCATTATACAGATCCCCAAGCCTGAATCCAACCGAACTTTGAAAGCTATCGAGGCTCAAAAACTGATGAAAAAGAAACAGGAGGCAGAGGTAAGTGGTAGTCACTTGTTGTCTCATGTTTCTCTTAATAGAAAATGAATGGCCTCTCTCTCTGCAATGTGCAGGGGAGATCATCCAAAGGCTATTATTTTCTTTTCAAAACTCTTGTTTACTCAGTGTCATCGTGTAACTTAGGCCAGGGAGATAAAATTTCCAATGTTTGGGATTTCTACTTGGACTCTTGTGTTTATGGGGAGTCTACTAAATTAGGTAAGTGTCAGGAATATACCCTTCCTCTTTATCATGCAATGTGGTTTCTTATGAATCCCAGAAATGTTAATTGACTTGTTGCTGTTAAAACATCTTAAATTAAAATGCCTGCACTGGAAGTACATTTTACTAGACCACACCGAGTGTCAACATTCCAATAGGATAAAATCTAATTATGTCATGGGAAAGTAATACTGTGTTTGGACAATTCCTGAATGCTTCTATTCTTTGTTGACCTAAGAAAGGTAACAATAATTACCGTTAGTTGAACATAGGTCAAAATATCAACTGTCATTTCACTTTTTATTGACTTGTTTTCTCTCAGTTCCATATTAACTTCTTCCTTTATAAATGAAAAGGAAACTAAAATCAAAATGCTGCCATATTTTACTGTAGCAGATGTGTGCAGTAAGAAGGCACTGGCCTAGATCTCCCATCCCTAAACCCATGGTATTTTGTGTTATCAATGCATCATTTATGAAACTCTAATAAAATATATTAGATTTGAATTGTAAAATGTATTATCCATATATTTTTCTACCTCCATTTTTGTATTTAGCAACTAAATTTCCCCGAGTTTTTGAAGATTTATTAATAAAGATTTATAGTACACAAGCATAAGCTGAAATTATTTAGAGAAAGGTTATAGCATAAGTTAGGTGGCATGGGAAATGTTCAAAACATACCACACAAACACTTGTAAGAAATATTTATATTTTAAAAACAGCCTGCTGCTGTTCTTGGTGGTCATCCCATGGTACCAGCATCTCCAATACACTGTAGTCTTCCCCTGCAACTAGGCTTCACCAATAGCCTGTCATAGGTTCTCTTCATGGTGCCAAGCCTCAACTCCTTTGCATGACCCCTTCAGTCCTGGGCCATCAACTGCAACTGAGGCTGTACCTTCACCAATGGCCTTTCATGGCCTCTCACAGTGCCAAGCCTCAGCTGCTCTTCACGATCCCTTCATGCCTTCAAAACCAGCACTACCTGGGTGACTTTTACAACATTACAAAATCCAGCTGCAGCACAAGGTACAACCTTGGCTATCTCTGGAACACAGCTTCTTTGTGCTCTCAGAAAACACTTCCCAGAAGATTTCACCTCAGAGATGTTGGTCTCTTTTTAATCACAGCTAACTTCTTAGCCCCAGCTAACCAGCATCAATTGTCCCAGTAGTCCCTTCTATTTTTCACTCTAAAGCCAGAGCCACATGGCTGAAGCTGCAGTGTTCCGCTGCTTTCTGGGGCTGCAACATGGCCCCCACCCCTTTATTCTATTACTAGCTTTCTTTTCTGACTTCCTCTCTGCCTAAGCTTGGCTGTCCTGGAACTTGCTCTGTAAATTGACCTCGAACTCAGAGCTCTGCATGCCTGTCTTCTAAGCACTGGGATTAAAGGTGTGGTCCACCAAGGCTTGATTTAAGTTTTTATTTAACTAGAATTTACTTGCTTTTGGCTGTCCTTGAACTCAGATCTGCTTGTCTTTGCTTCCTAGGATTAAAGGTTTGTACTACCATACCTGGAGTTAAATTTACCTGGGTGGAATCTTGTCCCAAGGTCACTACTCCCTTAATTCAATTTAATATCCTTGAATTCAGCTCCATTCACTTCCTGGTGTCCTGTTAATACTCAAACTATATATTTTGTATTTTTCCTTTCTCAGTTTGCTACGTTTGTTCAAAATGCTCTTCTTCAGACTTAACCAGAGAACAAAGTCTCTGTTGGGCTTTTTTGAGATTTCCTTTGTCCATGCAATTAATACAATATCTTTTTATCTTAGCCCTAGGCAGTCTCTTCAGACAATGGCAAAAAGCAGCCATGTTCTTTACCAAAATATCACAAAAACAGTCTCTAGGCCACATTAAATTTCTTCGCCACTGAAACCTCTTGGGCCAGCAGGCTTACACAGTTCAAAGGACCTTCAGCATCAGTGTCTTAAATAGTCCTTCTAGGTTGGTCCATTAGGCCCCAATTAAAGCATTCCATGGCTTTCCAAATTCAATGTCTCAAAATCCACATTCTTCCAAACAAAAGCATGGTCAGGCCTATCACAGTAATACCCCGGTCCCTGGTACCAACTGCCTGGACTCTGATCAGTGTCAATTGCATTAGCATCCTTTGGTACACTATTAAAATGAGACTCTTCCATCTGCAGAGATGGTTCTATAGTTTAACTACCTGCACCAATAAGCAAACATATCTGTGTCTGTAATTCAGTCTACATGTTTTGAGATGGGACCAGAGGCAGCATAATTCCCAGCAGAGAACAAGAGACCCTGAATAAAACAAGATTGAAGAGAGAAGTGAAACTAGAGGTTGTCCTTCTACATACATACACACATACACACACACACACACACACACACACATTTTTAAAATGACAGGAGAGGATGATAGGATAAGTGATTTAGGTGAGACAATGTCTACAGGGTAGCTTCATCTAAAAGAACAAATCAAAATTATAAAAGTATTTCAGCTTGTTGTATCTTCCCACTTAATTATTTTGAATTAGTACTATGAGTCACCTTTAAAAACTGATTGAACATGATGAATTTTCTCAGTGGCTTTTAAAGTCAAAGAACTAATGCCAAATTTTCTTTAAAGGATGTGGCCAATGAGATTAAGAAATTTGAAGCACTAATAAAAAAGGATCTCCAAGCTAAAGAAAGGTAAGATATATTTTACTTCTCAAACATGTAGTCAGTGCTATGAAGAACCTTTGAATATTTACAAGTAGTTTGTGTAACATTACTTAAAATTCGGATTATTTATTCATTAATAACTTTGATCTACCATGCCAATGTGGCTGTCAGGAAATAAAGAGTCAGTTTATTTTTCTGTGCTGTTTATTTTGTTGAATTCACATCCATCTTTCAATATTTACTAAAACTGTCACACTAATTTAAAAGTGCCCTAGGGAAGCCTTGGTTGGACTTTAGTTTGGTTTCTTTCATGTCAGATTCTCTATGTTTATTGCAGATTATAGCAATAAAGTGTTATTGGATGAAGTTTTTCATCAAATGTTATGCAACTGTGTGAGTTTTCTTCTGTAAATTGTACCCCTTTAATAACTTCATTTACCTTAATATAAACATGTCCTATATCCCCTTATTTTTTATTGTAGATCCTTGAAAATAGCCTATTAGTTGCTACTCCTATAGATACAGTGTAGGGTTTTCTACCTTTAAAAATAGAAACTATCCAAGCTCTATAATTTTACATCTTATAGAATGAAATTCTGGAAGAATTCTATATTAAGGGAAATTACCCCAAGTCAACAACACACTTCAGTTCCAGTTTAATGGTTCTGAATGAGGGAATTTCGAGTCCAATGAGGAGTGTAAAGTCAGAAAACAAATAGTAAAAAGGTCAGATATTGAAAAAAATCAATAAAATAGAAAGTATTCATATTTCCTTTTTCTTACCCTCTGCACAAATTCCAGAAGCCCTACCTTGATCTGCATGGCCTTTATCATTTTTGTCTCTGTCCTATAAAAGCAGAATACTCCAAGGCACATTGGTGACAAGGAAGATCTGCCATTCTGTCCTTGTGTCTTCATTGTTTGTTGTCTCTCCTGCCATGTGGGAGCTTTTGAAATTCATTCAATCCCATTTGTCAGTTATTACCACTCTTTCCTGGACTATTGAGTCCTTCACCATGAATTCTTACCTGTATTTATACTCTGGTAATTTCAGACTTTTGAGTCTTCCATTATGCTCACCGATCTATTTTTAATTGACTTTTATGTTAGGTAAGAAAATGGGAATAAGTCTTACCCTTTCACATGTGGCTATTTAGATTAGCTAGCAATATTTGTAAAAGAGACCATCCTTCCTCCAATGTAAGCTTGGTACCTTCCCCAAAACCCAAGTGGCTATAGCTGCATGCATCCATTTCTGGATTTGATATTTCATCCCACTGGCGTGCACGCATGCCTTATCATGGTGGATCTGTTACCGGATTTCTGACTTGTAATTTGAGATCAGGTATTGAAATACTGTCAGAATTTCTCCTTTTGCTCAGATTCCTTTGGGTATCTCAAATCTTCATGAACATTATAAGTTTTCCTAGTTCTATGGAGGATGCCATTGGAATTTTGGTCGTAACTATCCAGAATCGGTCTGTTACTTTTGATAATGTAATGTAACCACTTTCATATATTGATTCTGCTGATCCACAAGTATGGGAGGTCCTTTGTGTGGGCTACTCTTTTAATTCCTTTCTGTTTTGTTATGGTTTTGGTTTTTGTGTTGTTGTTTCCCCAAAAGGTTCAATTTAATCTTTCCAGAGATTTCCGAGGGAACTTGGGAGTGGGCATAGAATAGTGAATCCAACATCTCAGAGTGGCAGTGGAGGAGGCAAGGCAGCCAGAGGCTCAATCCAGGGGAAAGTTATGGGACGATAGGCTTTTTAAAGCCTTTTTGTCACTAGCTACTTTTTAAATTCACTTTGAATTTTTAGGTGAGGATGTTCTGGAATCATTTAAAAACTTCATACTAGCTCATTACAGTGTTAAAAATTTTGTAATATATTTTTAAATTATATTTTAAATTATTGTTGAATTACATCACTTTCTTCTTCCCTTTTTTTTCCCCTCCAGCCCTTCCCAGGTTCCCTCTTCCTCTTCCCATGTCCCCCACTCTCAAATTGATAGCCACTTTTTCTTCTTTTTTGTTGTGTGTGTGTTTGTGTGTATTATGGTATGTGGCATGTATGTGTATGTATATATGGTATGTGTGTGTATGTATGTGGTGTATATGTGTGTGTATGAGAGAGAGACAGAGAAAGCGAGACAGAGAGAGACATAGAGAGATAGAGAAAGATAGAGAGTGGAAGACAGAGAGATAGAGAGAGATAGAGAGAGAGAGAGAGAGAGAGAGAGAGAGAGAGAATGAATATCTGTGTACAGACAGCATGAACGTGAAGAAAAGTTTCAGTAGCTACCTCTTTCACTGCCCAGACCTGAAAAGTCTTTCAGAGACAAGTGATGTCACCTTAGAGCCCATTCTTTTCCTTTTGTGGAAAAATGGAAAGTCTCACTTCTAGCAATCTGGAGCCCCATGGCTGCCTCCTAACATGTATGCTGTCCATTAGGTGTTTAAAACAAACAAACAAATAGCAAAACAAATAATAAATACTATCAGTCATCTGTTTACTTAGCTGAGATTCATTGGATGTTCTATTTTTGGCATTTGGTGTAAAACATTTACCTCAAAATTCTCAAAATACATATTTGACAATATTTCTACACTGCTAATTACTGCATAAGACTCATTAATAGCTACAAATGTTTTATAAACAAACAGATATCAATAAAATATAACTACTGTTTTCGAGACACCAACATGTAATAAAATGAATATATCTTGAATTAGATTACCATAGAAATTTATTTTTAAGAATGTATTTTTTAATCATTTTAGTTTTACAAATTAATACAGTGTGATGACTTGATGCACATAGACATTAATCAAACAATCTAATCAGCATATCCAGCGTTTTTATGTCATCCAATATGATTTGACTAATAAAGATGTATTTATGGGTTACAACATAGTGCTTGAATTGGAGCATAGAGCATTTCCATTTTATTATTACCTGGCATTAGGTGTCTTTGATAGCTCTTAAGCTGATGGATAACTAGGGATGGATGGGTGAATGGAGGAGTGAATGGATTGACTCATTAATAACAGAATTCATGAACTAGATTTTTGGCAGCATAAATAGTATTTAGAGAGCTGCTACCCTACATTTAATTCAGGATCGAACCTTTGTAGCAACACATTTAGGTAAAAGAGTAGTAAGAATTTTACTGAATGATCACATGAATTTCCACAGGCATGTAATTATACTAACCTTCTAAAAATGTTTTTGAAACTATCCCAAGTGATATGCTTATTTATTTTGAAGATGGGAGTCCACTGTGTAGTCCTGGATGGCACGAAACTTACTAGTGTTAACCAGGATGGCAATGCTCTCGCAGAAATTAATCTACCTTTACCTCACAATTGCTGAGATTATAGTTCAGAGCCACTGTGATGGGCGTTAATTGTATTAAATCTTAAGCAAAAATCAGCTCTGCTTCTGACCTTTTGTGTATTGAATTGTAACAGTTTATCCTTAATTCCTCCAAGTGACAGAATGCAACCATGCCTGGGGTGCCTGTGGATAAAATAATTGGAATCTTAGTGTTTTATACTCGCATTTGAAAGTATTATTGTGATTGAAATTTGTTATAAATATAATAATATGGCTACTCCAGTTCCCCTTCCTCCACTGCTATACACCTACTTTCTCAAATTCCTGACCCTCTGTACTTCTTCCCCATCTCCTCTTGTATCTGAACTCCCCGCTTTTTCTTAGATGCCAGGGACCCAAGAGGTTCCCAGGACCCAACAGGGAGGACATTAGCTGAAATACCCAACAAAGGGAAGATAAAACCTGTAGAGACCATATCCAGTGGAAAGGAAGGGCCCCCAGTTGAAGGATGTGGACACCCACCCACTTCAAAAATATTAATCCAGAAATGCTCCTGTCAAAAGGAAATAAAGGGACAAAGAGTGGAGCAGAAACTGAAGGAAAGGCCATCCAGAGACTGCTCCCCCTAGAAATCCATCCCATCTACTGACACCAAACCCAGACACTATTGCTGATGCCAAGAAGTGCTTACTGACAGTAGCCCAGTATAGCTGTCCCCTGAGAGGTTCTATCAGAGCTGGATCAATACAGATGACTGAGTGCGAGGACCCCAATGGAGAAGTTAGGGCAATGAATGTAGGAGCTGAAGGGATTTGCAACATCATAGAAAGAACAATATCAACCAACCAAAGTCCCCAAAGCTCCCAGAGATGAAACCACAAACCAAAGAGTACACAGCGAGTACCCATGGCTTCAGCTGGGTATGTAGCAGAGGATTGCCTTATCTGGCATCACTGGGAGGGGAGCCCCTTGGTCCTGTGGAGGCTAGATGACCCAGGATAGGGGAATGCTAGGGCACTGAGGCAAGAGGGGCTGGGCAGGTAGGTGAGCACCTTCATAGAGGCAGGGGGAGGGAGGAGAGGAATAGAGTGCTTGTGTGTGAGAAACTGAGACTGGAGATAATATTTGAAATGTAAATAAATAAAATAACCAATCAAAACAGAAATATAAATATAATATTTTAATATTTAATATTTAATAACTATTTGGTGTTTGATAAAGATTAATGTTTATCATTTAAAATAAAATTAATTTGAAATTAATGTTTAATAAATATAATATTATTTAATAAATATAATATTGATATAAATATAATAATGTTCTTGTTATTGAAATATTAATGAAATTTAGCCCACCAACTCTTTGTAAGGAGAACAGGAAAATAATGTCTTATGAGTTCAAATTTTATCTAGGAGCTACAAACCTACAAATTATGATCTAAAATCTCATAGGATCTATGAAACAACTATGTATTAATCTCACAGAAAATATGCTTTTGTAGGAGGACTTCTGCCTATGTAAATATTGATGACTGTTTAGTCATGACTCATGTTAGTAACATACATTTGTGTTTTTTAAAATAAATTCTCTTATATTCTAAATTAAATGTATTAGTGATAACATAAAAATGATAATTCGTAATATAAACTCATTATTTCTTGGCAAGAAGAATTATGTATTTTATACAGCTCAACTTGCCATTCCAATGGCTTTTTAAAGACACGGGCAGATGAGAATTGATGATTCAATTGCTAGACACATAAAATGTTTCTTTCATTTTTAATGATAATTTTGAAAGAGCTATGAATTTAATGCTAAGGCACAATTTATTTCACTAAACTTTGGTGCTCATCTTTTGGGAAGACCTGTGCTGATGCCAGGTCAGACGTCTGCTGAATCATGGGGGACTAGGGCCATCTATCAACTACTAAGTTCTTAACAAAGGCTGGGCCACTGCCCTAGGAAATCATATGCCCATTTGGGAGGACGTAGAGTAACCTGAGGCATTGTGAGAAAGAACAGAGCAGCTATAGATGGGACCGTCCACAGAGGAACTGTGTTCTCTGTATCTAGTCTATTATCCTTGAGGCCTCTGCCCTGACATTTGGATTTTCTACAATTTGCCTACTGTTGACTTAAAACGGGAGAAACAAGAGGCCAGTGGAAAGATGCAGGAGAGAAGTCAGAGTCTCTAATTAGATGTCAGAGAATAAGATCTCAGAAGAGAGAAGCTTGAGAAAAAAGCTATGCTAAGGATCTCGGAGGGACAGATCTAAAAGTTATGTGAAGAAAATGGTGTCAGCAGTAAGCTACAGGCTTCCACATTTATCCAACACTTGTACTCACAAATTAACAAAGAATTCAAAGCAGCTTTCTCCGGGAAATAATGTGATCACACTGTGTTAAAATCTAACAAGAATCTGTTACCTTTAGTGTATCCAAGACTTCTTTAGAAACAACAGACCAGACAACTGCAGAACTGCTCAACACTTATTCAGATGATGACTACATTAAAAAGATCCAGAAACGCCTAGAAGAAGATGCCTTTGCACGTGAGCAAAGGGAAAAAAGACGACGGAGATTGTTGATGGACCAGTTAATAGCTCATGAAGCACAGGAGGTGAGATATTTGATGTTAGTTCTACATGAACATTGCCTAGAACTTCAGAATACATGGGCTTGTGTTTATACAACTAGTTTATATACATGTTGTCTGTCACTCTGAGTCAGATCTCATAGATAAATCCTCACATCAGAAAAGTAAAATCCTCACTTATAAATTCTCAAAGCACCATCATTAGTGACTATAGACCTTGGGGTACTCAGTAATTCATAAGTTGTACTGTGGCCCATCTCTCCAAAACAGCTAGTTACGGAACTGGTTAAAAGTTACCCAAGTAAATACCTAGGTTTACATCACGGCAGAAGTGGGAAAACCTGTGCCTTAGGGTTTGCATTCCTGCAAAAAACATCATGACCAAGAAGCAAGCTGGGGAGGAAAAAGTTTATTGCTAATCATCACCACAAGAAGTCAGGACAAGAACTCACATAGAGCAGGAATTTGGAGGCATGGCTGATGCAGGGGCCATGGAGGGGTGCTGCTTACTGGCTTGCTTCCGCTGGCTTGCTCAGCTTGCTTTCTTATAGAACCCAGCACTACCAGCCCAGGGATAGCACCACCCACAATGAGTCCCCCCCCCCACCCCGATCACTAATTGAGAAAATGCCTTATAGGTGGATCTCACAGAGGCATTTCCTCAAGGGAGGCTCATTTCTCTGTGATAGCCCCATCGAGTGTCAAGTTGACATGCAAAACCAGCCAGTACAGCCTGTAAACAAATTGAGACTATTCTAGGTTACATATTCTTTAAAATCTTTCCCAAATGTTCTAAGGACAATTAAGGTAGAAGTGAGTCCTCCATTATTTTCATGTATTCACTCATAATACAGGATAATTCATCTAAGCTGCAAGTTTGTAGCCTTCCTTAGCAGAAACCATCACATCTTATAGTTTAGATGAGGAACCATCATCTATTTCCTTGTAATTTTAGCAAACAATGCATTTCTGAAGCATGAGCTACTTTTATAATACAACAACAAAAACAACACCATCAAACTCTTTCCCACTTAGCTTCTATGTGAAGGTCCTTATAGTTCTTCAAACTGAAACTTAACACCCAAAGCCCTGACATAGCCATCCCACTGTTCCAACTTAGGTTATTTGTTGTCCAAGAAAGGCACCAGTTCCATATTTACCTGAATTGTCGTTCCAAAAGACGTGCATATACATAATTTCCAAACATCTAAAAACAAAATTTTTTTGTTTCTTTTTTTTCAAATTGTAATTTATACTCATTCACACAGGGGTTATAAACACAAAAAGGCAGGACGTGGAGAGGGGATGACACTGGAGCATGGGTGTTAAGGGGGAATACAGATATCTTTCAGAACCGGGTATCAGCTGGGTGTAGAGAGAATTGTATCACTTGTTTTGAAAACTCACATAATTTGCTCTTATTAAATTTTAAAGGAAGTAACAACTTATTTTGAAGCACTTACAACTTTCCATACCATAAAGTTTCTAGAAATATTTATTGTTAAATCTCTGATTAACTAACATGTGTGTGTGTGTGAGTTCAAAGTTAAACCAAAGGGCAGAAGTGGACTTAAATGACTAGCATGCCTTTTACACATTATTTGCAAACTAAACTGAATTCTGAGTCACTGGGTAATATGGACTTGGCTTTGGCAAGTCATTGGCTCTGGTGCTGGTGTTCACAGGAGGCCTATCGGGAAGAGCAGCTCATTCACCGGCTAATGCGCCAGTCCCAGCAGGAGCGCAGGATTGCTGTGCAGCTCATGCACGTTCGCCATGAGAAGGAAGTTTTGTGGCAAAATAGAATTTTCAGAGAAAAACAATTTGAAGAAAGGCGACTCAAGGACTTCCAGGATGCCCTTGATAGAGAAGCGGTAAATAAAATCTCCATTAAAAATCCTATTTGGTCATCAGTTTCTAACTGACAGGGTAGGAGGCAGCCCCTACATAGTGTACCCTCCACCAGCTGTCTTGGTTCTAAGTATTGCATGCTTACCATCAGTTCTGGGCTTGCTTGTCGCTTACCATTTTTGCTTTCCTCTTTAGTTCCCATTCCAAATGATTCCTCAGGAAGTATTCATTAGTATTAATATTCTCTGAGTTCTTGGATATTGATGATAGTGTATGTTTCTGTATGTACTTGCCAGTTTGAAATGCTTGTTTCGTCTCTATTTCCCTTGAATACCTTAACTACACCTCTTCGCTTATATATAGTTTTGCTGACAGAAGGCTGTTGATGATCATCTAATTTTCATGTCCTTGAATTATTATGTTTTTACCTTAGACACCCAGTGGACTTTCCTATCTCTAAAGTTACTAGTCTGGGTAGTGATATGAACTATTTTCGGAGACTATTCTGAGGCAGAACGAGAGCTCTGAAGAAGCTTTCTTTAAATAAGAAAGAATTAGTAAATAAACAATTAATAAACTCTTTGGTATGACACAACTTCCCAGGCCTATATTATATTGCACTGCTCCTTCCTCAAAACTATAATAATCCATGTGAAGGCAGGGATGCTGTAATTTATTGTCAATGAGAGCAGTGCCTAGAAGCCAAGGTCTGTCTCCTGTTCTTTGCTACTATGATATTATTTTGAAACTCAAAAATCAAAATATCCAATGCCTTACTCATTTGCTACATCTTATCTCTCCTAAACTTCCTGTGTATGCTTTCTTGTGACAAAAATAGTTTTGTTTATCAATGGTTTTCTTGGCTTGATTTTTGTCTATTTCCCATTGGGGAACTCATACTTATTTTATCAGTATATCAAACTTGCTTACAGGCACGTGGAGATCAACAACTCAGGTAGCTTGCATGTGCTGTCATAAAACATTCTTAAATGAGTCTGGACAGGAGAGAAGCTCTTTCAGCAAATAACAGAATGGCATTCACCAGCTTGCTGGCTCCTTCTATGATACTCCATGATAAAGCACATTTTGTCCAGTCCAGTAGTTCTTGATTTTACATTTTGGTGCCACCTACTGTTATGAATAATAATTAATCACAAAATTTTGAGCAGTAGCGTCAAAATGCAATTGTACTATTCTCACTATATGCATAGAAAACTCTTGCAAAAGTGACAGATGAACACTCTCTGTAAGCTTTACACATAAGGAAAGAGAAGCCAAAAGAATAAAAGTCAAAAGTGTGTCAGGTTCAGAGCCTTCCTGTAGGCCTTTGTAGCCCAATCTTATTGCTATTAAGAATTACTATGTCCACAGACTTCTTTTATATTTCTTCCTTCTTCTTTTAGGACTGTAGCATACTATGATATAATGAGATAGGACAGTATTGTGACTCTAGCACAGAGTTAATGGAAGATTTAGAATGTACTAGGAAGACCAAATAGCAGATGGAAAAGAAGAACAGAGAGACAAAGGAAGCCAATATGAGAGAGGAAAGACAGGAGGGGTTGGAGGGAGAGAGAGAGAGAGGAAGGGACAAAGGGAGTAAGGGAAGGGAGGGAGGGAGGAAGGAAGGAAGAAAGGAAGGAAGGAAGGAAGGAAGGAAGGAAGGAAGGAAGGAAAGAAGGGAGAGAAGCAAGGAAGGGAGAGAAGGAAAGAAAGGGAGAGAAGGAAAGAAG
>NW_021604622.1:5247297-5247507 GCF_004785775.1 Grammomys surdaster | reverse complement strand
AAGGAAAGAAGAAAGGGAGAGAAGGAAAGAAGGAAGGAAAGAAGGAAGGAAGGGAGATAAGGAAAGGAGAAAGGAAGAGAAGGAAAGAAGGAAGAAAGGAAGGAAGAAAGGAAGGAAGGAAAGAAGAGAAGGAAAGAAGAAAGGAAGAGAAGGAAGGAAGGAGGAAGGAAGGGAGAGAAGGAAAGAAGGAAGGGAGAGAAGGAAAGAAGG
>NW_021604622.1:5239138-5247197 GCF_004785775.1 Grammomys surdaster | reverse complement strand
AGGAAGGAAGGAAGGAAGGAAGGAAGGAAGGAAGGAAGGAAGGAAGGGAAGCAAGGAGCTAGGCAGACAAGCATGAAGGAGGAAGGAATAGTCAGGAATCAGCACCAGCAGCAGCAGAGGGTAGAAACTATTCTGTTGCAGCTAGGGAACTTACATTGTTTCCTTCAGAGTTTTTGGTTCCTGTGGAAAACCATCTTCAGCTATTTTGCTGTCACTGTCACCATAAATTCTCATCTGTGAAGTTTCTTCCGTGACTGAACTCTTCTTGATATCATGAGCCATGACACAATGCTCTGTCTCATGTCTACTCACTCGGCAGGGATGCCAAGTGAAACAAGGCAGCAATGAAAGAGGCCAGTGTCATTCCAGAATCAACCAAATACACTGGATTGATCTTAGAGGTCATCCGACCCAATGAAATTAAAAGCAAGCATGCTAAATAAGAAGCTACAGTAAGACAAACGATAGACTCTACATTGCAGTCCATTTTCACCAATCTTATTACTTATTAATAATATGAATAATATTTATTTATTATTTATTTATTGTGAGAAGAACTACTTATTCATATGAAATTGTTCAGTTAATTTTTCTGGGTATAATAAAGTTACTAATGTCCCTCTTTTGAAAAAATTGAAACTGGGCATGGAGTAAATGATTTGCTGGGGTTTTTAAATACTTGAACTTTAATTCTGTAAACAATTTGGGGTTTGAATTTGAAGACAGTTCCAGCAAAACCTACACTTGTTTCTATTTTCTACTGGGTGAATTAAGTCACAGGAGTTAGATGACATTTGTGAGGTAGCTTAGCACATGACATGATTTCTGAAGCAGCTGGTAGAGTTTTCTGAAAGGAATCCCTTCAACTAAGCATCATGTTACCCTCAGCTCTGCTAGCCTGTGGTTTGTATGAAGAACAGTTAAAGTGATTGCAATCCGGTAGACAGTGATGATAAGATGTTTACATATTTAACTACTTTCTGTAGCAATAGACGTTTCTACAAACAAATGTTATCCCTTTATAAAAGCTAAGGCAGTAAGGGCTTTAAGACAGTTAGAATGAGTTAAGTGTGTCATCTCAAAGCGCTATAACCAAGTAACTATCACATATATAGAAGGTCCTTAAGTTAATATTAAAATAGGAAGTCCAGTGGTCATAGTACATGTTCTTGGTGGAGGAGCACTGGCCACCAAGTGTTTAAGCATCAGCCAGGTATGCTTATCATTTGACCCAGACTAACCTATCTCTCTGTGATCTTTGACTCTTTGCAAATGGTCAAATTGGAAAACCTTTAGGAAAGCCTGAAATCCAATTTATTATTGTGATCCTGATCCTTCCCCATTCATACCACTTTCACTGTAGTGTTTTGTTGGTGAGCTAAATATGGAGCCTTGCTAGCACTGCCTAAGGAGTGAGAACTGATTCTTGATCAATTAAATCCTGATATAAAGGGGGATTTCAATCTATTTAAAGTTTTTTTTGGCATTATGACACTATCTTCATATAAAACTTAAAGTTTGTTCTTGCCTTCTTAGGCTCTTGCCAAACAAGCGAAGATTGATTTTGCAGAGCAAACCTTGAGGGAGAAAGAAATTCATGAAAAGATCTCTGTGGAAAGAGCACAAGAGCGTTATGAGAAGCATTATGGAATATGTTCAGAGATTTTGGACCAAATACTTGATTTGTGCACGAAGGTGGCAGACTATAGGTTGCTGACAAATAAGTAAGTATCACTTTGCATAACTAACCCAACAGCGTCACTGTAGAAGTGAGAGTGCTGAGACTGCAAAGCAGACACACACAATCGATAGGCAAAGCAGACACACACAATTGATAGGCAAAGCAGACACACACAATTGATAGGCAAAGCAGACATCATCGATAGGCAAAGCAGACACATACAATCGATAGGCAAAGCAGACACATACAATAGATAGGCAAAGCAGACATCATCGATAGGCAGATTTTATGACTAGAGAAGGAGAAGCAAAGGATTAGAAAGTATTACTTTCTGGCATTATTTGGGGTACAGACATGTCTTCATCTATTCTTAAGTAGTGTCTAAATTGTCATTTGCCAAGGTAAGAATTACCATTTATTAAACATAATCATGTAGTCACGTCATTTTGAGGTTAAAAACATTACAGCTTTCTAAACTGAAAATAAATTATGCTTACCCAAAAATGAAGGAATTTAACAAGTAATGTTTTAATTTAATACTCTTATAAGTTATATTTTATTAAAAACTGTATTATAGGTAATAGAACTATACATGTAACATAATTATATTATGTTATTAATTCAAGTGTTCTGAAATTTCAAGCACAAAACTATGCAGAAGTGATCAATGAAATATAGAGAAAAAAGTGACATAAATTATTACAGTAGTTAATAATGGATTATAAGAACAAAAAAGATAGTATTAATAAAGTGAGATAAATCAGACATGAATGGGAAAATATACATAATTAGGCATGGATGTACCTAAGCAAATTCAGGTTCACCATTTGATGACACAAAAGCAAATTGAGTTCTGTTTAGGAATAGCAGAATAAATGCACTTATCCCTTTTCTTCCCAGTAAATACATTTAAGCTGCCTACTTTTAAGTCACACATGAGAAGGGTAGGAAAACGTGGAGAAAAGTGAGATGGTTGATTACTTGGGTCTAACAGATTGTGCAGTAATGACCTCCTCCGTGGATTTCAGTTTGGGGTCAAATTTCCTAAACAAGACCTGAACTTTTTGGTTTCAAACACATTAATGGTATTGATTCTCCAGTAAAGAAATAAGCTAGAAGAATATAACATTTTAGATAATAATGACTGACCGTTTTTAACCCAAATTCCACAGGCAAAATTGCAATCTCACCTCTCCTCATGCCATCAAGGGTAGGAATCCTCATTTACCCTTGCAATGTAACAAGAGACTTCACCTATTCATGAAGCAGATAGCAGAGAGAGAGGTTGATCAGGAGGCATGGATTTCTGTTCGTACCTGAGCATGACAGAAAGCTTCTGCAGTCTCTGTGGCCTATGTGAAGGGAGGCTAGTAGGAACATCCCCCAGACATACAAGCATCTCTACAGTAGATCAGATGGCGACTCTGTGAAAGCAAAATCCCTACCTCCTCCCAAAAGTGGCGATGTGATCTTTTCTTTATGTCTCATAGGAAGCACTTAGGGACTTGTTACTTGCCACTAACAAGAGAGCATTTCCACTTTCCTTTGCCAGAGCATTGTCAGAAAAAAAATCAAACAAAACTGAGGTGCAAAGTATTCTAAACTATGGCAAAAAAGTCATTGCTAGCCATCATGTCAAGAAGCAGAAAGAGCACAAGCAGGAAGTGAAGAGACAACAGATGATGCTATTATACAATGAACTGCATTCTCTGTAAACGTGCCCTTGTTTGGAAGCAGAGATATTCCAGATACAATAGATTAGGTTGAGATGTTGGTTAATTCAACATAAGTGATATAATTGTAAGAGAGTAGAGATACACAGCAAGGCACCATGTTATCACAAAGGCAACAGGCTGTTGAGCTGCAAGCCAAGTAAAATCAAATATTTCCAGCATACCATCAAAAAGACAACAGAGGATTTACCATGGTTTTCAGAGGATACCTGGGCTAACCAGCATCTCGAATTAATAATCCTAGCTTTCAACACTGTGTGGGACAACCAATTACTATTCTTTTTCCTATCCCAGCTTGTGGTAGATTGTTATAACAACCCTCGAAAATCAGCACGGTTGTCAACACTTAGATGCCAGACGTCTTGAAATTACCTAATTAAGACTTTTTTAAGCAGCCATGGCAAAGAGTTTCAGCAAACAATTATAAGCTGCTTGAAACAAATGTGAAAATGTAGTACGAGAACAGAGATGCAATAAAAATTAGTATTAAATAGACATTTTATAATTGAAAGGTACAGTACCCAAAATAAGAGTTCAGTAGTTAGACACAGCAGCAGGATGACATGGACTGAGAGAAGACCCAATAAATAGGAGACAAACTAAATAACACAGAGATGGTAGGTTTAAAAATAAACAAGACTAGTTACTTGTCTGTCTTCTCTCAATTGATCAAAATACTGAGATGGAACATCTTATAAGGGTGAAATCGTTTTTTTGTTGTTGTTGTTGTTTTGTTTTTTGTTTTTTGTTTTTGACCCGCAGCTTCAAAAGTTTTAGTTCATGATTGTTTGATGTTGTTCCTTTTGGGCCTATGCAAGGTAGAAAGTCATGGAAAGATAAAAAGGGAAGTATGTGGTAGAGAAGCCCATTGTCTACTGGTAACAAGGAACTGAAAGAGAAAAACTAGAGTCCCAGTGTTCCCTCCAAGCCATGCCCTCGTGATATAGCTTCCTACCAGGCCTCTACCACCTAAGGGTTCTACTCCCTGCGAACAGTGCCACAGTTTGATAACCAAGCTCTCAAGCCATAGGCTATGAAAATAACTCAGGATACAAATTATCATTACAAATATTTTTTCTGTCCCAGAAGAGCAAAATCATGCTCAAAACAATAATATCTGAACATTTATTTAACTTCCCAAGAGTCATCAACCTACAGGTTCAAGAAATAAACTCCAAATAAGATAAACTCAAGTAAGTTCATATAAAATCATATCATAATTAAATTTCTGAACACTTTGGAAAGAAGGGACTAGGAAAGCCCCAGGGAAACACCTCAAAAGCAAAGTATTTCAAAAGACTGATTATTTCTTCCCATAAACCAGTAATCCAGAAGTGGCACAGTAATTTCTAAGTGTCAGAACAAAGAATTCTCAACCCAGCATTATATCCACAGCTGAAATATCCATCAAGGGAGCCTGGAGACATGTCTCAGAATGTAAAAACATTTGTTCCTCTTACAGAGGATCCAGGTCCAAACCCCAGCATCCACAGGGTCACACTATCCATTATTCCAGTTCCATGAAATTTGATGTCCTTTTCTAATCTCTGTAGTATACCACCACACATGTGGTGAGCAAACATACATACAAACAAACCACTCCAAAATAAAATTGAAAATAAATGTATAAAAGCTTTAAAGAAACCTATCATAAACAAAGGTAGAAATTATAGGCATTGTTATATCGTGGTTACCAAGAACATTTGCTGGCAGCTTGCCTCTTCTCTAGTGGATGGCTAAAAGATGTTTTCATGACAGGAAGAAAATTCTTCTATAAAAGAAAATTAGGACTAGGCAAAGCAAAGAAAGAATACAGTAAACAACAGGATGAGTGAGAAGAGGATTCCCTTTATCTTCCACAGAAGGCATGTTACCTGGGGATGTGAAGGTCACTGTCAAGTGTACTTCTCATTGTGCACACAGGAAGTCTGTCATTACAATCTGATGAACATAGAGAAATAGAAAAAAGGTCATACTTCTTTGGTTTGATGTTTTTCTGTTTGTTTTGTTTGTCAGCAGTAAAATGAGGCTAGTGAATGTATAAATTGTATATGAACAATATAATGTCTGTTATGCATACTAAGTAACCTGTACAGGATATGTTACAGATAGATTGAAACCGATTCACAACAATAATTACTTAATCCATAGTAAACAGGGTAAAGAAACAAGCAAGGAATTAGAACTCCATGAAATATGAATTAATAGATTTCACATTAATATAATAATTTCATCTCTAAATATACTAATTAAAAACAGTGATGGGGAATCAAAAAATATTACCAAACGTTTTCATCTATAAGAAATTAGTTTCAAATACAATGACATAGACAGATTAGGGGTAAAAAAAATTTTATAGGATGTATATATTAATCGAGATAAAGCAGGAGATTTTATATTAATATCAGACAAAATAGACTTTAGAGCAAAGGAAATCACCAGAAACAGAGAGAATATTGGCTTTGTTCCCCTAGAGAAGCCTGTCCAGGAACAAACCTCAACAACTTTAAAACACTTATAGAGTATGGTCCTTGAGGAGTGAAATTGAAAAGAAATCTACATAGGTCATCCATGTTTCAGCAGACGCCCACACATCAGTGAATACATACAGGCAGCACAAACTGTACATAAAGGGTGAAAATCAAAGAAAATAGAAATGTTGGGTAGGCCGAGAGGTGTTGGGGATGGGGATGAATGTGGTCGAAACTCTGTGTATGAAGTTATCAAAGAATAAAAGATGAGATAAGAAACTCCAAATACTTGTAAAATAAAACACACTTCTAAATAAATTACTCTCAGATCTAATAGGAAGTGTTAAGGGAAATGCAAAAAATATATTGAACAAGATGAAATGAAAAGACAACAGGGAAAATCTTGTGGGATACAGAAAGAACAGAGATTTAGAGTAAAAACTCCATTCTTTAAAAAGAATAAGTTTCACATCACTACCACTGCCACCTTAGGAACCTAAAATAAGAAGAGATAAATAAAGTCAGAAGGAAGGTAGTAGTAAAGAACAGAAAGAAAGAAAGAAAGAAAGAAAGAAAGAAAGAAAGAAAGAAAGAAAGAAAGAAAGAAAGAGAGAAAGGAAAGAGAGAGAGAGAGAGAGATGATACACCTGCGAATACTATGAATATCAGGAGTAAAGCAAAGGATATTAACTCTAAGGCATTAAGGACCAGAAATGTAAGAGACTATCGTGTGTATGACAGAGCTCATTTGACTTTCTAACTGAAGACATGAGCTAATTTCTCAGAAACAGAACCACCACAAAGCACCTATCTAAAATTTGGCAGGCTCAATAACTACTTGAATTTGTATAAGCCTTTAACTCTTTAGGAGATTGAATTTGTAATTTTTAAAAAAATTCTTCAAAAACACTTTTCAGTCCCAGATATTATTGAAAATTTTTCGCAGATATTTGAAGAATTAACAGTTAAACTTCATTTCCAAAACAATTATACACATGCCTTCCAGAGAAGAAAAATGATCACAATTCCAATTCACTTTATGAAGCCACTATTACCCCCCTTTTTTGCAAATATAGCTGAGGCTATTATTCCATTACTATGGAAATAAAGTTACTAGAAAAGAAAAATGATTTGGCCAGAATAATGAAGTAATTAAGAATGTGAGCTGACAATAGAAGGGCCCACACACAGATCAGAGGTAGAGAAGCCCAAACACAGATTACTACAAAACAACTCACCTGATTTTGACTCTATTTCTAAAGTAATTTGATGAAAGAAAGACAGCCATGTTAGGAAATAATACTGGTGCAATTGGATAATCACAGGCACAAGAAGAAAAACACATTTCTTGGTCTTTGAACTACTTATCAAACATATACAAATTCAGTGAAAGTAAGTCCTAGATGGAAATATAAAAATGTATAAAATATTTCATACGAGAGAAATGTTCAGTTATCCTATGAATAGGCAAAACAGCCTAGACTTGGTAGGGAAATCATGATTTGTAAGGAAAAACACATGACAACCTGTACTTCATTACAATAAAAAAACTTTTTGCTATACAAAATATAGAAGTCAATAAATGGACTCATAAAATTCACCGCTTTGAAAAAGACTGTAAGATGCAGATTTGGATAGAGTGCTTACAGTGCAGTTTGAGCAGAGGAGTGGTAGCTTGCATGTGTATTCTCTAAATTAGCCAGAAGAAAAACTCCTGGCTTCTCAGCCCACTGCTGCCACCATCTTGGCAGAAGCACCTCATTTAGTGATGAGGCCTTAGGCAATGTGCTTCAGCAGCAGTGCCCATGGGTTGGTTGTCCATGCTCCAGCTGCTGGATCTTTATCCATGTGCATATGGACAGGATTAATTGTACTCACAGTGGGTTATGAAGAAGAAAAAGAAAAGGAAGGGAGAAGATAGGAGGAGAAGGAGGAGTAGGGAAGAGGAGGAGGAAGGAGAAGATAGGAGGAGAAAGAGAAGGAGGGAAGAGGAGGAGGGAGAAGGAGGAAGAGAAGGAGGAGGGAGGAAGAAGAGGAGGGAGGAGGAGGAGAAGGAGGAAGAGGAGGAGGAAGAGGAGGAGGAGGAGAAAGAGGAGGAGGAGGTAGAGGAGGAGGAAGAGGAGGAGGAGCTAGAGGAGGAGGAGCTAGAGGAGGAGGAGCTAGAGGAGGAGGAG
>NW_021604622.1:5235572-5239128 GCF_004785775.1 Grammomys surdaster | reverse complement strand
AGCTAGAGGAGGAGGAGCTAGAGGAGGAGGAGCTAGAGGAGGAGGAGGAGGAGGAAATGAACTTGGGAGGACAATACGAGGGCAGAGATTCACGATGAGTTGGAGAACAGGGTGAGTTGGGTATGAGCTTCATACACTGTATTCATATAATAAATCAGGAAAGGATATATAACTTAAGAAAACAGAAAGAAATACACAAAAGCTTTACCAGAAAATAAGCAAAACAAAAGCAATACAAACTAGAAAATACATCAAAAAAATCATAATATTGAACAATACATACAAAATGTTCAACCTCCTTAGACATTAGAGAGATTTCAATAGAGCTCACAGTGAGAGATCATCATCAGAATATCTGAAATGAGGGAAAGTGACAGCAAATGCCTCAGGCACTGATGTTTAGAAATCACTCACTCACTATTAGTGAGGGTAAACACTGGTGGAGTCCATGTGAAAAAGGGTATGGCAGTTTCTGAATGTACAACTTCCATATGGACACTTATCCTAAAACATTTCAGAAGTATATTGACACAGAAGCCTATGCGTATATGCTTCTAGGAATCCATACAGTAATAGTTTAAAATTAAGATATACCTATATATCATTCAGGAAGTGATGGTTAAATTGTGGTACATCCATACCATGAAATATATTGAGCAACTAAAAGAATAAGCTATTGGTACATGGCACCCCCTGATATAATCTCCCAATAATTATGCTAAATGAAAAACCAATCCCTAAATCTGCGTACCGTATGATTCCATATGATTCCTTCTATAGCTGTGTAGCCTAGGTCTTAGCTAGAAATTCTAACACCCCCCCTGCCTCAGTCTATTGATTGTGGGGGGTATTAACATGTACCTCCAAGCATACATGTATTAGACCTTGTGTGTGTGTGTGTGTGTGTGTGTGTGTATTCAGATTTATGCAAGTAGTGCATCAGAAGGAGTTGGAGGAAGGCCAGAGGACAACTTACAGGAGTTAATTTTCTTCTGCAACAGTTACTATAGATTGAGCTCAAGTTATCAGATTTTGGGACACGTCTGACTTCCTACACTTTTGGAGCTTACCAGTAGGCTAGTCTGGCTGTTCATCACATCAGGGATCTACTGTAGGCTAAGTTTTTTCAAAACCTACTTTAGTAAAGGTTCTCTAATTCTTCGACCCTGCCTTTCTAGCCCACCATCCAAAGGTAGGGGGGAAAAGATGGTAAATAGGACAAGGGGGATGTGGACTTGTTTAGAAGTAGTTCTTTGGGGTGATTTCAATCTCTGTTGTCAGGATACCAGCAGTTACCTGCAGGATACCAGTTCAATAGTGCTAGGATACCAATAGTCCAGTTCAAAAGTGACATCAAACACAAACCAGCAGCAGAAGCACGATCCTTCACAAACAGCAAGGCCCTCACCAAATCGGTATGAGTCTGCGAGAGTGACCAGAACCAGCTGGAATGCCTTGAGAAGTTCTCTGCTGAGCCTCTCTCAACAAAGTGAAGATCAGCAACGACTAGAGACCAATGACATGTTGCAGGGCTAGCAAAGCAAGCACAGGCACTCTATCACTGTCTGTTGGTTCCTACTTAAACTCTCTCCAAACCTCACCTTCCCTCTCACCCGTCTGCTTCATTTCAGCAAAACATCACATGACACAGCCAGAACTCTCCACTTGAATCTACCTATGTCTGCCTTCTCGGTACTATGCAGACAGCAGTGTACTATTACACCAGGCTTTGTGTGTGTAGGGGTGGGGAACAGAGTGGTTGTTTGACCCTGATATTTGAACTTAGTAATTATCAGGGCACTAAAGAATGGACTTGGGGGAGAGAAGAGAACAAGGCTATAGAAATATCATGTTAGTAATTCTGTGGTCATAGTGGTCTGTGTTTAAACTACATCAATATATCATGACTAATAGCAAAGTATACTTTTCTTTTTTTCTTCTTTATTGGATATTTTGTTTACATTTCAGATGTTATCCCCTTTCCCCATTTCCCACCCACCCAAAAACTCCCTATCTCATCCCCCCTCCTCCTGCTTCTATAAGGATGTGCCCCTACCTACCTCCCCACTCCCACCTCCCTGCCATCAAATTCCCCCACACTGGGCATCCAGCATTCATGGGATCAAGTATCTCCTCTCTTACCTAAGACCATCCTCCCCTACATATACAGCTGGAGCCATGGTTCACTTCCTATGTGCTCCCATGCTGGTGGTATAGACCCTGGGAGCTCTGGTTGGTTGGTATTATTTCTCTCCTCATGGGGCCGCAAACCCTTTCTCCTTCAGCTCCTTCTCTCTAACTCCTCCATTGGGAACCCAATGATCAGTTTAATGGTTAGCTGTGAGCATCCGCCTCTGAATATGTCAGGCTTTTGCAGACCTCTAAGGAGACAGCTATATCAGGTGCCCGTCAGCATGCTCTTCCTGGCATCCACATCAGTATCTACCTTTGGTGACTGTACAAGGGATAGATACTCAGGTGGAATGGTTTCCAGACAGCCTCTCCTTTAGCTTCTGTCCCACACTTTGTCTCCATAATTGCTCCCATGAGTATTTCGTTACTCCTTTTACTTATATGAGGTAAGATGATAGATTTGAATCATTTGAGATGATAGAATACCTAGTCCAAATGGACACATGCATTTTTAACAAATAATTTTAACATTTTATGTATGTATGTATGTATGTATGTATGTATGTATGTATGTATTATGAGTATGCTAGTGCCCTCAGAACCTGTAAGAGGGTATCAAATCCCTTGGAGCTATAGTTAGACAATGATGAGCAGCTTGATGTGGGTTCTAGAAACTGAACTCAGACCCTCTAGAAGTGCAGCATGTTCTCGTAACCAATGAGCCAGCTCTGAAGCCACTTGTAGCTCTGTGTCTAGGAATGGAATCTCACAAAAATTTCTCCCTTCCATGTTAGCATGTCCATTGATTAATAAAATAATAATAAAATAATAATAATAAAATAAGATGATGATGATGGTGGTGGTGGTGGTGATAATGATTACTCAGAACTTCATGCAGCCATTTCTAGAAGATACTGTTTCATAGATTTCCTGATACCCTGACTCTTATGTTTCTGCCCCATCTTCTGTGACAATCCCTGCGGCATAGATGCTGGAATTGTGATAAAGATGTGTCTGTCGGGCTTATGTTCCCCCACAACCTTGGCTTTGCATTTAGTATGGTTTTCTGTGATGGTTTCCACCTTCTATAAAAATGAGCTTCTTTGATGAGGGATGATAGGTAAGATAAGATTTTGAGTGCTGGTCCAGAGAAGTGGTGGTCTGTAGACATATAATAAAAAGAAGCTATCCACATGGGAGGGAGGGGATATGGGAGTGGTTTGAGGGAAGGTACCTAGGGGAGAGAAAAGGGATCAGCAGAAGAGTTGTCATTCACTTTCAATTTAACACATCAAACATTTTTAAGAGGGCATGGAGTAGAAGGGGCAGGTATGGAAAATATGGGGTGTAACAATGATCAGTATATTGTATGAAATTCTCTAAGGATGACTAGAATATATTGTTCTTAAAGAGACAGAGAGAG
>NW_021604622.1:5178690-5235172 GCF_004785775.1 Grammomys surdaster | reverse complement strand
AGAATTACAGTTAAGAGAGAAGGAGAACATTCAGGCTAGAAGCCACTGCAAGGGGTTTCCTCTTCTGGAACCTCAATAGATCAGGTGGGGAGGAGTGTGAAATTGGAGTCTTCATGAGCAAGGTTATCAATATTCTTGGAGACTGGAGAAGTAGCTTTATAAAGCATCTCTGCTTTAGCCATTTTATCAGTTGATGTCACTGCATCCTTGTTTGTGAGAACAATTATAGTAAGGCTAGATAGCTGTGGGTTTTTTCTTTTCTTTTTCTTGTTTCTTTCTATGAGTGAAATATGTAGAGTAATTTAATGGATTGCAATTACAAAGCCAGAGAACATCCACAGATATCATACTGAAGTCACCACGAAAGAAGAATATTAAAATACTGCAAGGAGTAGCACGGGTCATTTTAGCTTTCCACTCTGATAAGTGAGGGAGTTAGAGAAGAGAATCAAAGCCTGCATAGGATTCGAGCAGCAGATTCTTCAAGACCGTACCGCATGTCCTTTAAACGAGAAAGGTTTTTTGATTTTTCCCAGTGATCAACAGATCCTCACACCCTTTCTACCAGCCCCTGAGTGTCTCTAATTTACGTCCTCAAATACACCATTTCTAGGCATGTTCTACTCATGGAAGCATAAAATATCTGTGCTTTTATATCAGGTTATCCATTTAGCATTTCTTCAAGATCCATCCATGTTGTAAATACATTTTTTTTTGTACTGTGATTTCAAACTCTAAATGAACAATTCTTCATTTTTCTTTTAGCGACATTGTTGGAGTCATGCCAGCCTTTCTTTCTCATGCATTTTGTTCCCTCAAAGGTGTTTTCTGGTCACTCTAGGCTTCAGCTTAGCAGACATGTCTTCAAGGAGGCTTCACTCAAACCAACAAATCGGGTCAAGTCTAACTGCTACTTTCTCGCACTGTATAATTCTCAGCTGCACTTCTTGCTTATGTGATTCCTTCTTTCCAGAGCTGGCTGTCAAAGGCTAGGAATTGCATTCACTCTTGTATATTGTAAAATATTTGGAATAAAGTATTGCTTGGTTTCGCTGGTTCTTCAAATCATTCTTATCATCCATGCCGTAAGAGAACCGTTTATCTAAAACAATGAGCTCGATCCAAAAACCGAGGTTTAATTCCCAGCTTTGGTGTCAAATGACTGCAACCTTAAGACATAGTTTAAATAATCAAGGGTTCTACTCCTGTAAGCAGAGACCACAGTAGGTGGGTAGCAAGGTTCCTTTAAGATAACAGTTTACATCTGTGCATATCATTGTAACAGAAAAGTTTAATGTATATTGGTATCTCTGGCATTGTACATGTGATAATCCTTAACATTATTTGAAATAACCATTTCTGTTTAAGTCAAATTAAGGGCAGTCATTTATATAAATAAGACCAATGACGAAGGTAAGGTGTGTATTTCACTAAGCTACTCATTGGTCACTTCTCTTATACTTTCTGTCTCAATAGTCTTATTCCACATAAGATGATGCATGATTGGAAAGAACTGTTTTTTAGTGGAAATCCCATATATGAACAGACTTCTCTTACACATGGACAAACAGAATCCACTGATGAACGTATAGAATTGAAGAAAAGGAGCTTACTCGACAACAACGATTATGAAGACTATAAGGTACATACTAATATGTAATAATTTGAGTGAACGGATCATAATAAATTCTTTTTCTTAATGCTAATTTGTGGCATTTTATTTAATTCCTATTAATGAAAATAGACGTTTTACATCTACACGTTCTTCTGTGTTAACTCAAACATATGACTAACTTTTACGTGCTTAGAGTATTCATCATTATCTGTTGCTCATGGTAAGATTAGAACAATCCAAAAGTAATTAAGTGTGCTACACTGAGCAAGCAGGTGTCAGAAGAATGCCTCACTAGAATTTTTCTTGCATGAGCTACCATTTGTTTAAAAATCAATTGTTAAAAGATCATTTTCAAAGTAACTTATCTCAATAGTATATTGTTTTATAGGCAAAATGGAAAGGAAAGTGGTTTTAGTTTAGCATGGCATAAATTCATACAATATTTTATTCAAATAATAAGAGTATTGGATGCAAAATGCGTATTCTGTATACTTTTTCAGTTTAATGTTATTTTACATTTAAATTATACATGTTTATGAAATCAGTATGACAATTTGATATAAGTATACAATACATGTAGTTTATAACAATTTATGATATATTTCTATTAAGAATTCAGAGGTGCTCAGAACAAAGAAATCATTAATGTTTTAAGGAAATGGAAATGCCACCTGCCTATTAGAAAGCTGTCCAGAAACTTTTGGGATTAGACAGTGGACATTATTCACTACTAACTGTAGACCTCTGGTCTCTAATCCCTAAGTACTGGAGACATTTGGTACCTCAATTTATGAAGCAATGATGATGGTGATGATAAACTTATCTTATTTTGTCTTTATTAAGCTGATTTGAGATAGCACATGTTAAACATGCAGTCCAATGGACTGTGCACTAGATTTAAATAACACATACTAATTTTACTACCCCACCCCCAACTCTTCCCGGCGCACTTCACTTCACCCTTAGAACTGAAGATGTAAAAACAGTGCTCTTGAATGTAGATTCTGGGTAAGATGTACAGCCGTGGAATGAGGAATGGGAACACGTATGGTTACAAGTATAGCTGGCCTCTAGGTTAGCCAATACAAGATGGAAACAGGAATGTATGAAAGGGGATTGGTGCATCACTGACAGACACTGAAAAGATGGCAGATATTTATTATGAAGATGGATGCATAAAATGAGTTCGTGGCAATGTCCAGGGAAGTGGACAAAATGCACTGATGTATAGATATTAAAGCAAGTTAAGACTGAAGTAAAAAAATTAAGAAAACAATATACAATCATGGAGAACCAAATGCACATCTTATTCTAACTGAATGCCAGTGTATTTATATCCTCAATAAAATTATTTGTTTTAGAACTGACTAAAAACTTAAGAACTACATAGAGATTCTATTTACTGTGGCTGTGTAATACTACTTATACCTCTAGCATGTAGATAGATAGATAGATAGATAGATAGATAGATAGATAGATAGATGGATGGAGGGAGGGAGAGGGAGAGGGAGAGGGATGGGGAGAGAGAGAGAGAGAGAGAGGTCCCTTGAGAAAAGATGTTTCGATAAATAGCAAAATATGTTATTTCTTTCCATCATCAATTATGAAATTACTGCTTTTCGATTAAAGCCAAACCATCTGACAGCTTTAGCTGATTCATAATAACTATTTGTCCCTCGGTTGTTCCTCGAAACAGGTTAGTCTATACAGTTCTTTTTCTCATAAATAAGGAGATGAGGTAGGCCACAACTGAGCAAAGCTCTGTGTTTCTAACTATATATCTTGTTTGGGAAATGATTACCACAGGAACACGCTTGTCTTACCCACATCCTGGGGCCCATGGCATACTTCTTTGGCAGGAAATTGTCGGCTTTTGTTAGGAGTTTGTAACTGTCTGTCAGCCCAGTGCGCTTCTTTTTCTGTAGCATCTTTACTGGTTTCGTTGTGTTTTGTTGTTTTGCTTTGCTTTTGTTGTTGTTATTGTTTGGTTTTGGGTTTTTTTAGAAATAAAAATTCCTTGTATATGTGCTTTGTTCTTTTTTATTATTTAATTTATTTACATTTCAAATGCTGTTCCCCTTCCCAGTCTCCCCTTTGCAAACCCCCTATGTCACACCCTTTGCTCCCCCATCCACCCACCCACTCCTGCCTCACCCCTCTAGCATCCCCCTTCATAGAGGCAACAAGCCTCCACAAGACTAAGCACCTCCCCTCCCATTGATGTCAGATAAGGCAGTCTTCCGCTACATATGTAGAGGGAGCCATGGACCCACCCATGTATACTCGTTGGTTGGTGGTTTAGTCCCTGGGAGCTCTGAAGGGTCTGGATACTTGATACTGTTGTTTTCCCTATGGGGTTTCAATCTCCTTCAGGTTCTGCAGTACTTCACTTAACTCATCCATTGGTGTCCCCATATTGAGTCCAATGGTTGACTGTGAATAGATATTCATCTGTCTTCCTCGGGTACTGGCAGAGCTCTCAGAGGACATCTATATCAGGTTCCTGTCTGCCAGCACTTCTTGGCATCAGCAATATTGTTAAGGTTTGGTGTCTGTGGATAGGATAGATCCCCAGGTTGAACGGTCTCTGAATAGCCTTTCCTTCAGTCTCTGCTCCATTTTTTGTCCAATTCTGGATTAAAGATTTTGAAATGGTTAGATGGCCCCATCCCTCAACTGGGGGCCATGTCTATCTACTAGAGGTAGTTTCTTAAGATTCTATCTCCTCGGCTGCTGGATATTTCAGCTAATGTTAACACCATTGTGTCCTGGGAGCCTCTCACATCCCTGGCATCTGGGATTTTCTAGTGGCCCCTCATCCTCGCTAGGTATTTCTACTCATTCTCCTGGCCCGCTGGAGCTTTCTCCTGTTTTTTTCCCATACCTGATCTTGCTTCCTTTCCCCCACTACCCTCCCCCAGCCAGGTCTCTCCTTCCCTCCTGGGATTATTTTGTTCCTCCTTCTAAGTGGGATTGAGGCATCCACACTTTGGACTTCCTTCTTGTTAAGTTTCATATGATATAGTGGGTATTCTGAGCTCTTGGACTAATATCCACTTATCAGTGAGTACATACCATATATGTCCTTTTGGGTCTTGGTTACCTCACTCAGGATGATAGTTTCTAGTTCCATTCATTTGTCTTTCAAATTAATGAAGTCTTCCTTTTTAATAACTAAGTAGCATTCTATTATGTAAATGTACCACACTATCTCCCTCAGGGACATCTGGGTTGTTTCCAGCTTCTGGATATTATTAATAAGGCTGCTATGAATATAGGGAGTATGTGTTTTTGTTATATGTTGGAACATCTTTTGGGTATATGCCCAGGAGTAGTATAGCTGGATCTTCAAATATTTCCAATTATTGAAGGAACTGCCAGATTGATTTCCAAAGTGGTTGTACCAGCTTGCAATTCCACCAACAATAGAGGACTGTTCCTCTTTCTCCACATCCTTGCCAGCATCTGCTGTTGCCTGAGTTTTTGATCTTAGCCATTCTGATTGGTGTAAGGTGGAATCTCATGTTCATTCTGATTTGAATTTCTCTGATGACTAGAGATGTTGAACATTTCTTTAGGTGCTCCTCAGCCATTCAAGATTTCTCAGTTGAGAATTCTCTGCTTAGTTCTGTACCACATTTTTAATTGTGTTATTTGGTTTTCTAGGTTCTAACATCTTGAGATATTTGTATATTTTGTATATTAGCCCTGTATCAGATGTAGGGTTGGTAAAGATCTTTTCACAGTCTGTAAGTTGCTGTTATGTCTTATTGACAGTGCCCTTTGCCTTACAGAAGCTTTTCAGTTTCATGAGGTCCCATTTGGCTATAGTTGGTCTTAGAGTCTGAGCTATTGGTGTTCTATTCAGGAAATTTTCCCTTGTACCAATGTGTTTGAGACTCTTTCCCACTCTCTCTTCTATTAGACTCAGTATATCAGGTTTTATGTGGAGGTCCTTGATCCATTTGGACTTGACCTTTTTACAAGGAGATAAAAATGGATCAATTTGCATTCTTCTACATGCAGACCTCTAGTTAGACCAGCATCATTTATTGAAAATGCTTTCTTTTTACCGCTGTATGGTTTTGGCTTCTTTGTCAAAGATTAAGTGATCATGAGTGTGTGGGTTTATTTCTAGGTCTTCAACTCCATTCCATCAATCTACTTTTCTGTCTCTGTACTAATACCATACATATTTTATTGTTATTGCTTTGTAGTACAGCTTGAGGTCAGGGATGGTAATTCCCCCAGAGATCCCATACTAGCAACTTAACAGCACACCTGAAAGCTCTAGTACAAAAAGAAGCAAACACACCCAAACAGAGTAAAGGGCAGAAAATAGTCATACTCAGAGCTGAAACCAACCAATTAGAAATAAAGGGAAAGATACAAAGAATCAACAAAACCAAAAGCTGCTTCTTTGACAAAATCAACAAGATAGATAAAACCTTAGCCAAACTAACTAAAGGGCCCAGAGAGAGTATCCAAATTAAGAAAATAAGAAATGAAAAGGGAGATATAAAAACAGAAACTGAGGAAATTCAAAAAAATCATCAGATCCTACTACAAAAGTCTATACTTAACAAAACTGGAAAATTTATATGAAATGAGTGATTTTCTAGAAAGATTCTATGTACCAAAGTTAAATCAGGACCAGATACACTATCTAAACAGTCCATAACCCCTAAGCAAATAGAAGCAGTCATTAAAAGTCTCCCAACCACAAAAGCCAGGGCCAGATGGATTTAGTGCAGAATTCTATCATACCTTCCAAGAAATACCAATACTTCTTAAACTACTCCTCAAAATAGAAACAGAAAGAATACTACCTACTTCATTCTATGAAGCTGCAATTACACTGATACTTAAACTACACAAAGATCCAACAAAGAAAGAGAACCTCAGACCTTATGAATATCAATGCTGAAAAAGCCTTTGACAACATACAACACCACTTCATGTTAAAAGTCTTGGAAAGATCAGGAATTCATACCTAAACATAATAAAAGCAATATATAGCAAACCAAAAGCCAACATCAAATTAAATACAAGGAAATTTGGGGCAATCCCACTAAAATCAGGGACAAGACAAGGCTGCCCACCCTCTCCATATCTATTCAGTGTAATACTCAAGGTTCTAGCCAGAACAATTAGACAACAAAAGAAGTTCAATGGATATAAATTAGAAAGAAAGAAGTTAACACATCACTATTTACAGATATGATAATACACATAAGAGACCACCAAAATTCCACCAGTGAACTCCTACAGCTGATAAACTTCAGCAAAGTGGCTGGATATAAAATTAACTATCAGTAGATTTCCTCTATACAACAGACAAATGGACTGAGAAAGAAATTAGGGAAACTTTTCACAATAGCCACAAATAACATAAAATATCTTGTTGTAAATCTAACCAAGCAAGTGAAAGATCTATAGGACAAGAACTCCAAATATCTAAAGAAAGAAATTTAAGAAGACCTCAGAAGATGGGAAGATCTCCCATGCTCATGGATCAGTAGGATTAACATAGTAAAAATGGCCATCTTACTAAGAGCAATCCCCATCAAAATTCCAACTCAGTTCTTCACTGAGATAGAAAGAGCAATTCTCATACTCATCTGGAATAACAAAAAACCCAGGATAGCAAAAACAGTTCTCAACAATAAAAGAATTTCTAGGGTAATCAGCATCTCTGACCTCAAGCTTTGTTCTTTTTAACTGTATAGTAAAACAGTTCCTCTGTAGATTGTCAGATACACTGATTTTTCTGTTATTGTTCTCTAGTTTGCTCTTCTGAAGAACTTCTAAATATTTCAATGCATGGGAAAAGCCTATATTACCTCTCATAAAATATGTGTCTATAACAAATAAAGGTATTATATCTTGGTTTAGATCATAGATTAGTTGCCCATATTTGTTATTGCTAAATTTGTTCAAGATTTCTGTTTCTAGAAGTAAATGCAGATCTTCAAGAGCATTTGCATTCTTGACATACTTGATTGATGTCTGTGCATTCTTTCCCTAAGAAACTGACAACGTCCTTGTTTGACCTAGGGTCTGTAAAAATATATACTCCCAGTCCTCATGCTTTATTCATAGAATGATTACATGTAAAGGAGTGCTAGCCAATGAATAATGTTTCTAGCAATCTTCTCCAAAGAAGGAACAGCATCATGGACTAGTCATCCTCAGTGGGTTCCCAGGAAGTTTCCATGGGGTGATGATAATGACTTATTTAACAAAGAGTATGGAAGAGGTACTTAAGAGCTACGTAGTAGATGTGGGTAGTGGCTCAACCAGGTATCCTTCCAACCTTTCCAGCATAGGCATCAGTACAGGGACAGATAGCAGGCCCATGATTCCTCATAGTGAGTTTGTGCTGTCCCCAAATCCCACATGATGCCCAGAATCTGGTTCTTACTGGAAAAGTCCTCCTCCTCATCTTCCTCCCAAACCAGTCTATTTTTACATACATATCTTACTAACAGTTGCTTACTGAGTGAGTTTAGTGCAGTTTCTACATCCCTGGATTCTGCATCTACAGAGCCAATCACTTTATGTATACCAACAAATAATGGTTCACATAAAGACCATTTTATTCTGTCATCCACTAAACAATACAGTTTAATAATCCATTTCAATAGGATTTACATGTTAATAAGCATTCTACGTAATACAGCGATGATATAAAGGATGCAGGGTGATGTTCATAAATGACATGCAAAGCTTAATATTTCCCATAAAGAACGCCAGCTTCCCTTTTTATGATTTATAGTCAGTCTCAATACCAATCCTCCCACTTATACAAAAGGGTGACTATGCTAATATTTAGTGTTTGTGTTAATTTAATGAGCTACTAGCTGTGGGGTTTTCTGAAGATTCAGTTTTCTCAGCCTCTGTATAGCTCCCTTCTGTATGTCTACCATCAGTTTGTTGTTGGATTTCTTATGCTTTGAAAGAATGTTATTTTCTCTTTAGCACATCACCTTACTTCGAGTTCTTAGTAATGATTTCTCAATCAAGGTTATTTTTACTTTTAATGACAAAATGCTGTTTTGACTTATGATCATTTGAGTTTGTGGTGGCTGCTTATGACTACCATGGACTAGGCTTTTGGACGTGTTTTAATCTTCAAATATGTGCATATAGTAATAGTTCTTTTCACCGAGAGTTTGTCACAGATAATGGGAAAGAAGAACTAAGTGAAAGATTGGGTTATTGTCCTAAACAGCCTGAATGATTTTACTTGGAGAGTCCAGCCATCATTCTGTCTCTCCTCCACATCCCATTGCATGACGTTGATTAAGTTACTCAATAGGCTGAATTGATGATGGTGAATGACCTTTCCCAGAGTAGATTTTTACCTTCCTCCCTGACTGCCCAGCACATCTGAACCAACCTTCACCCTGTGCTCAATCCATTTTTTTTAAAGGGAAAACATCATTTAAGCCTATGCCACTCATCACTCACTGGATACCAAGCGCAGAGAGTTTAGTCAATGGACAGTAGGGTCATTCAGATCCATCATTTCATCCATTCAATCCAAGTTTCATAATGGAAGTCCATACACTACTAGATGGCTTAAATGACAGATATTTCTTTTTCAAAGTTCCAAAGCCCTGAAGTCAAAGTTAGATACTGAGAAATTTAGGTCGGTAGTGAAAGCTCCATTTCTGGACTCCAGAAATCAGTTAGAAAGCAGGGGAAATCTGGTCTCATTCTCTTCATACAAATAGGGTTCTCCCTTATGACTATTCTACATAGTTCTATATACCTAATACTACTTGTACGTATATGATTTTACAGATGGCCACTTACTATTGGTTAATCAACTGAGGAATCACTCCCTGGGGAGGACTATGTCTCCTTCTCTCATTATTCTTCATGACCTATTTTACATAAGACTTCCAGTCAGTTCTGGGTGTGGTTTAGGTATCTCCCAGACAGTCTAGCCTTCGGGTTCCAGAGAAGCCATGGGATGACAGTATGTACATCTTACTGGGACCAGGATCGGCTGTGTATTCAGATTGGTTGTGCATTCAAGATGGCCAACGAGATGAGAAAAGGGAAGAAGAGGGTGAGATGGAGATAGGCCCTTTGCAGTTTGCCAGTGGTCACAAGCAAGTGGGGTAAAAGTAGATTAGAAAGTAAAAAGGGCAGACTGCATGTCTTGAAATCATCTGGTATACTCTTTAAACCAGTTCAGGAAGCCTAAGGGAAATTCCAGGATAAGAGTACAAAATTAACCTGGTCACGTAAAAAGTCTTCCATTTATAAACTATTCCTCATTTATTTCATTCTAAAAGAAATGTGTTGCTTGTTTTTTTGTTTTTGTTTTTGTTTTTGTTTTTGTTTTTTGCTGCCATTAAAATCCAATTCTTTAGCTTAATGGAGATGATTTTTTAAAACCATAGGCTACATTTTTTTTTAACTTACAAACATTCAAATCAATCATGATAGACAACTTTCTGTGAAAATTTTGCAGCATTCATTTGCAATCGCCTAGTATTTTCATTTCATGTAGTACCATTTGTCACTTGTTGGCCTCAATTCTTGAGCAAATGAAATCCTATTTAGGAATTCTTTTCCTACACCTAAATCATGTGTGGTCCTTCCCATGTTTTGTCCTAGCAGTTGTAGTGTTTCAGGTTTAGGTCTCTGATCCATCTCGAGTTAGTTTTTGTGCATGGCGATAGATATGAGCCAAATTTTATTCCTCTGCATGTGGAAATTTAATTTTTCCAGCAGAATTTTTGAATATTCTTTCTGTTTTCCAGCATATATTTTTGACATCAAACCATTTGTCAATATTAAATGCCTGAAGTCACATGTGTTCATATATGAGTCTTTAATTTCATCCCATTGTGCTACATGTCCAGTTTTGTGTCAATATCATACTGTTTTTTTTCTATGACTCATAATCCCTCCAGAATTGTTCTTTTTGCTCAGGATTATTCTTGCTATCTTGACTCTTGTAGGTCTATAATAATTTTAGGTTATATTTTTGGTTTTCTGTGAATAAGATGAGTATTTTCATTAGGATTGCAGTGGGATATTTTGCTTTTGGTAGGATATTTTCACAGTGTTGATTCTACCGGACCCATGGTTCTGAAGTATCTTTCCATTTTCTAGTATCTTTATGTTTTCTTCAGGTATTTAAATTTTTATTGTAGATGTCCTAAATTAGTGTGGTTAGATTTCTTTCTAGATACTTTATTCTCTTTTAGTCTATTGTAAATTAAATAATATCCATGGTCTCTTTCTTTGTATGTTTGTTGGTGTTATATAAAAAAGCTATTGACTTGTTCAAGTTGATTTTTTACCTGCCACATTGCTGAATTTATTTATCATTTCTGGAGGTTTTCTGGTAGTCTGTTTCTTTAAGAGGTTCTTATTACATTAACTAATTTCATTACTATTGTTGAGATACTTGCTATCTTCTGTTTATTAAAAAACAACACTTTCTGGGGTTGCTCATAGGCTGGGTGTTCTACTACATCTGTCCATCTTATTCAAAGATTTAAACCGTCTTTGTACTTCATCAAATTACTAAAATTTAATGTCTATGAATTAACTCTTTTAATTCAGGTCCCATATAAGCTATATTACTAATTAGTTGATTCTCAATATCTGGAGAGTATAATACATTTGTCTTTTTTCCATTATTTATTGTCCAAATATTTAGAAACAGAACAAAATTAGATAAATATAAAAAAAGCAATACAATGCTGTAGGAAATTTTATATCTATATATCTATATCCTATATCCTGTGTCTATATCTATATGTATATACCTATAACCTATCATCTATCTATCTATCTATCTATCTATCTATCTATCTATCTATCTATTATACTACAGTAAACTCAAGAGTTTAGAGACTCATAATGAACATCTTCCAAGGCCTAGATTCTGTTTATCCAACTATGTATAAACCATGTCTCCATGAAAAAGGTGTTAATAAGGAACATCTATCTCAGTTTTAATTTTAAGGAATTTCAAGAAATAACAATAATATATTCAAAAATAATATCTTCATTTTGTTGGTCACAGTTATTATAAAAGAAAGTAAATAATCTGTTGAGAAAGTATGCTATCTCACCAGAAAAAGCATCCAGTAACCATGGGCACATTACAGTCAAGGAGGAAATCTACAGGCAATAGAAGATCAATTTCTACATCTTGAAGTATGAACCTCAGTCCATGAAGTAAATGCTATTTGTAAATGCTCACAATGACTCATAAAAGCCCAAGAATTTTAAAACACCAGCCAATGGGAAGTCTAAAGGTTCTGGCTGATGGAAAACGGCTAGAAAGAAAAGTCTAGGTAAATCATTTTAAGTTCTATAATAAAATGCAAAGAGGCACATGAGCTTTTGAGTCCTGGATGGGAAGCTAAGAGGTAGAGCTATGTATTCAGAGTAGTATGTGTATAGTCTGGCCCCAGAGATTCAGAGCCTGGAAGATTAGTGTAGGTCAATTAATAAAAGCTATACTAGTAAACTAGTTAGTGTCTTTTCATTATTTACTCTGTTAGTGAGGTCAATTAATAAAAACTATGTTAGTGAACTAGTTAATGTCTTTTTGCCAAGAGAAGCCATCATTTACTCTGCGACAATTTTAGGATCTCTGTTTCTGAGTAGACATGAATTGACAGGAAGAGATGGCCCTTAATTTCTGTACATACAACTCAAAAATACTTATTCCATTTATGTAAACACCACAAAATATCTGATGATCAATTAAAGACATCTTAAGTAATCACAGTACGTGTTTGATAGTTTACATAAGTCAAATGTAATAATGTAGCCCACACCCACCCCCTGTTAAAACAATGGTTTGTATCAAGTGATACTCACCTAGTCTTCCCATCGCAGGCATTAGCATCTTGAGACCTATAGCCCAATGTATTTATTTATAATGATGTCTGAGGGTGTAAATTGTATACCTAATGGCATAATTGTTTTTATCATATCTACATAAACAACAAACATGTAAAAACATGCTAAAATATTCTGTTTCTTCCTTAGCTCTTTGGGTCACTTGCAATTAAAGTTTTCATCTTTAGTCACAATTTTCCTTTTCAGTTTTTTTTTTTTTTTTGATCTCCTTTCCACTCATTGTGTCCCTGTTCCGCTTTTCTTGGTCTTTGTAAGAAGCTGTCCTTCTCCTGCGGTCCTGTCCAGAGGGCTCCTCCCAGTTGTTGCCTGCTTATCTCCGTAGGCCAGAGTTCAGTTCTTATCCCAGCCAGAACATTCTGTTCTCTTCACAGTCAATGTTCTATTCCATTGTGCTTGGCCATAATCTGTAACTAACTCTTTGATACAGAAGGGCTTTGTTCTGACCCCAGTGTGAGGAAGCATACTTTTCGACTGAGGCAAAGCTAATGGTTGTTTGTCTTTATAGGTGTGTGGTGCTGTTAAATGCCTAGAGCAGTACCTGGTAGCTCCTTAAATGTTTGTTGTTAGTGGTCACATTATGTTGCACACAGTATTACTTTAATAGTAGTTTTTTCTACTGTTTTTATTAATTAATTATTTTATTTATTTAGATCCCAAATGTTGCTCCCCTTCTGGTCACCCTTCACAGAGTTCTTCCCCCATCCCACTTACTCTTTACTGATAAGAAGGTCCCTCTCACCAGGTATCCCCCCACTGTGGGACGTCAAGTCTCTATAGGATTAGTTGAATCCTCTCCCACTGAGGCCAGACAAGGCAGTCCTCTAATACACATGTCACAACAATTTTATAAAGATTAAATTGTGCTTCAAGGTAGAGTATTGACAAAGATACAGAGCAAGCGAAAAAGCCAAATCATTATAGGAACCTGAGATATTAAATTTATATGTGATACTCTTTGCTTTAGAGCAGATTGAAGGACTGCACAGCTCAGGAAGCATCAGAATCTTGGCACCTATCACACCAACAGAAAATGTAAAGGCTTTGTTCTTTTTTTGTTTGTTTGTTTTGGTTTGGTTTGATTTTGATTCGGGTACTTGCAGATTGGCCACTTTACCCAAAATCATTATCATTTCTCTACATGTAAGAATAGGCAAGTCCAGTGACTGAAAGTAGAAGCAGGTAATCATTCAGGCTGCAAAATACTCACAGTTGTACACGACTTCAATCTCAGCAGTGCAGACAGTTATGCACAAGACTAGCAAAAGCAAAGCTATTAAATTAAGATAAAACCATTCTTTTTACTTCATTCTTTATGTTGCTTGGAATTGAATTTAGGACCTCACACATGCTAGGCAAATGAGTGCTCTATTTTTGAGCTATATCCCCCGTCCTAAAAGAAAATACTTTTAAAAGTAAAATGTTTCTTATCTAAGATTGAAAAAATTTTAATGATAGACTTACTTCTTTGAATTTTTCAAGAAAATCCTAAGGAATATTTTGATTCAAAGATGAATCTTGTTCATTTCAAAGATTTCTTTATTGTATTTGTAAGTATTGTCATATGAGGAATTATAGCACCAAACTAAGAACTTGACCCAGAGCACTTATCAAACATGACAACTTGTTTTCTTGTCAGACATGGTCTACTAAAAGTACTGTTAAAAGGAGAGTCAGGAACATGGAAAATGTTTGTTTATTCATGACATAAAGTTCTAGGGGTATTGTTAATTAGCCTAAGTAGGATAAAGCAATAAATGGACAATACAGTTTTTCTTATTTAAAAATGCTAAGAAAGGGTTTAGAGGAATGGAGAAATTGGAAATAGTTCGACCTGAACACATTATACCACTCCTGGTCATATACCCAAAAGATGCTCCACTGTATCACAAGGACACATGCTCCACTATGTTTATAGCAGCCTTATTTGTAATAGCCAGAAGCTGGAAACAACCCAGATGTCCCTCAACTGAACAGATACAGAAAATGTAGTTCAATGGAATACTATTCAGCTATGAAAAAGAAGGATATCACCAACAACCACAGAGTACACATCAGAGGACCCATGACTCCAGCTTGATATGTAGCAGAGGATTGCCTTATCTGGCATCAATGAGAGGGGAGTCCCTTGGTCCTGTGGAGGCTTGATGACCCAGCATACAGGAATGCTAGAGTGCTGAGGCAAGAGCGAGTGGGTAGGTAGCACCCTCATAGAGGCAGGTGGTGGGAGAGAAGGTAGGAGATTTGTGGAGGGGAAACTTGGAAGGTGGATAACATTTGAAATGTAAATAAATAACATAACTAATAAAAATATATAAAAAAAGACATCATGAATTTTGCAGGCAAATGGATGGAAATAGAAAATATCATCCTGGGTGAGGTAACCCAGACCCAAAAGGGCATTCATGGTCTGTACTCACTGATAAGTGGATATTAGCAAAAAAGTACAGAATACCCATGATACAACTCAGAACCCCTACCCAACTTCCTTCCCCGTGGATGGAAGGCCCAAGTGTGGGGAAGAAAATAATCATGGGAGACAGAAGGAGGAAGGGACCTGGGCAAAAGATGAGAGGGGGAGAGTAACGTGGGACAAGATTAGGTATAGGGGGAGACAGAAAAGAAGGGCAGAGGGCCAGGAGAATAAATGGAAATAAGTACCAGTGGGGGTGCAGATGGGGGTGGGAGTGGAGAAAACTTCTAGAAAGTCCCAGAGAACTGGGACATGAGAGGTTCCCAGGACTCAATGGGAGTGACCTTAGCTGAAATGTCCAACAGACAGAACCTGAAGAGAACACCTCCAGTAGATAGATATGGCTCCCAGTTGAGGCATGGGGCCTCCCACCCGTCTTCAAAATTCTTGACCCAGAATTGTTCCCTTTTAAAGGAAATGAAAGGACAAAAATGGAGCAGAGGCTGAAGGCAAGGCCATCCAGTGACTGCCCCAACTTGGGATCCATCTCATGCACAGGCTCCAAACCCTGACATGATTACTGATGCCATGTTGTGCTTGGAGACAGGAGCCTAGCTTGGCTGTCCTCTAAGAGGCTCTACCAGCAGCTGACTGAGACAGATGCAGGTTTTTATGGCCAATCTTTAGACTGAGGTTGGGGACTCCTATGTTAGAGTTAGGGGAAAGACTGACGGAGCTGAAGGGGATTGCAACTAGATAGGAAGAACAACAGTGTCAACCAACACAGACCCCTCAGAGCTTCCAGAGACTAAGCCACCAACCAAAGAGCATATATGGGCTGGTTTGTGGCCCCCGGCATGTATGTAGCAGAGGACTGTCTTGTCTGGCCTCAGTGGGAGAGGATGTGCCTAATCCTGTAGAAACTTGATGCCTCAGGGGGATGCTGGGAGGTAGGTAAGGGGTGAGTGGGTGGGGGAGAGAGAACCCTCTCAGCAGCAAAGGGGAAGAGGATGTGGTGAAGAACTTAGGGCAGGGAGGACTGAGAGGAGGGGGCAACATTTGGAATGTAAATAAATAAAATAATTTAATAAAATAAAATATATCTTCTAAATCATTACTGGCTTCTCTAACTTTAATTTCAATTTTATTATACATAGTAATTAATAATATTCAAGCCACTTACAAGTATGATGCTACTATCCTTCCATTGAATTATTACATGGACAAATTTTCACTTTTGTTCAAAGCCATTAGCAAGTTGACTTCCATAACTCATGTTCAAGAGATTTACTTACAAATATTACCTCATAGATTTGCTTTTTAAATTAATTTCTATTTTTGTTTATAATTTACTCCTTTTTAGTTTCTTGTAATTTTATTTTATTTAAGTTTATTTTAAAATTACTTTCAGTCTTATTTTAATATTAAACTTCGGTACCTTCTGTGTTAATTTCAATAAAGGTGTTTTAAGTTAACTTAAATGCCATAATATAAAATAGATTTTTTCAGTTTCTCAAAATACCTAATTCTAAAACTAGTCTTTTTAAAATTTTCTAATGTTTTATGTAAGAATTTTACCTAGTATTCTATAATATAAAGGTAGTATTGTTGTTAGTGGTTTTCTGCACTATAATTAATTACAATACTAGTTACATTCTATTTGCTACAACCTGGATTCACCTCTTTTGTACTTCTACTGAAAATAAATATAAGAGATCCCAATTACAGCTTTCCCTCCCTCCACTCCCACAGCTCCTCTGACTGCCTCTTGTTTAGTATTTAATTTTCCTTTATGCTTTAATTCTGCTTTTCAAAGACATTTTTTATTTTCTTTTGTTTGGCTGTTATTTTTGCAGAACATGGTTGGAGAGTGGGCCTTACCCGAGGATATGGTTAATAGCTCACCACCTTCCAACAATAACATATTGGGTCATGTGCTTCTGAGATTAATTGAAAAATCTGTTCCATCTGAGGATAATTCTGCAGACACTGAATTACCTTCATTTGCTGTGAAGGGTTGTATACTGGGGAAGACACTCAGTGGAAAAACTACTGTTCTAAAGTGTCTACAAAATGGTAAGTTGCCTTTATTTCTCTTTAACTTATTAGACGCTATTTATTCTGACCATGGCTCCAAATGTCTATCTCCATAAGAGTCAAACCAGAGGCTTTATTTAGAGAATATCTTTCATCAGATTTTGTGGTAGTAGAATCATGTAACTGATTTTCTAAATACAGAAAAGAGGGAGGGACTGAGATGTGTTCAGTCTCGTCAAAATTATGCTAAGTAATAGAAACAAGATGCAGAAGGTGATATAGTGCGTCATCTAACTTATGCAAAATATCTCAGAATAGACAAATCTGTACAGATAGAAAATGCTATATGTTTCCTGGGACAATGGGTAGGGGATAGGAGTACTCCTGTAATAGGTGGGGATTTACTTTTGAGATAATGCAGCATTCCTGAAGAGGGTTATCATGATGGTTACTTGGCTTAGTGGATTTCTTAGCATCGATGAACTGTACCCTTTAAACAAGCTAAAATGATTTGTTTCATGTAATGTGAATTTTATTACAAAAAAGTAAGTAGCTTAATGCAAGGGGCAACTCTATGGAGAGTAGTATTACAGGGTTAATGTGGAACATAGAGACAACGGTATCAATTCCCAGGAGACCAAGATATTTACAGGTTGTCTTTTGTACTGTAGAATTCCCTATTCGTGTGCTTTCTATTGATACTCTTGTCCAAGAGGCTATCCATGCATTCAGCGATGGAGAAAAAGACAGTAAGACATCACCAACTCGCAAATATGTTAAAGGAGATTCTATAGTGGAAATGAGCAAGGCAAGTATGACTTCAGTTTTCTGTAGCTGGTTCACTATAGATATGGACCAGGATAGAATACCAAAGTTCATCTAATAAAGGTCCAAAGAGTCAATAGTTTAGGTTCTATAGACCAAGAGACAAAAAAGAGAGCATGTTTCTCCTAACTCTACCCATAAATTGTTTTCCTGGGTGAACTATCCAGAGCTGTGAGCTTATTTTGAATACTGTAGCCATTACTGTAGCCATAGAATGAAGACATTCCACAGAGGCAAGACCTGCCAGGAGAATGGGATTGATAGAAGGTTGGTGTATGTGTGTGTGTGTGTGTGTGTGTGTGTGTGTGTGTGTGTGTGTTATTAGGAGACTGGCCTACACTTGTACTAAGTTTAGTGACTGACTAGACACATTCCACCACTAAGTATCAGGAAGTGGAGAATAGTAGGCTTCCAAACATGTGGTTAGAGACTCCAGCTGGCCCTTTGCAGTAGACTAGAGAGGTGCTGGGCCCCCACAGATTTAAAGATAGAAGAGGACACGTTCCTTGGACTCCAGGCTCACAGTATGAAACTGCTTGAAAGATATCCAGGAACCATATGAAAACAGTTACCTGGATCAATTTAGTTCACAGCTAGTATACCAACTGATGATGCATCTTGGCTGAGCACTCCAAGTGGCTTATATTGGTCACATTTTCATTCTTTAACATTCACATTGCAATTTGTTTGATTATTTCATAAATATATAATACTACATGCTGGGGGCGGGAGAAGAATATTATGTGACTTTAAGAACCCTTATGTGGTTCAGCTCTCTTGTTTTCTGGAGACAGTAGTAGAGACCCTACATGTGGATTAGTTTTCTCAAGGCCGGAAGGCTTGTAGATGCCTAATTGTTATTAAATCTCACATTTGGACACTAACTTATGGAAATGTAATTGAAGAAGGATAATATTAAACCTGTTTATTTGTTTGTCTGTTTTACCATAGGATAAAACTGTTTTACCAGTTAGTCCAGGTCCAGGGGAAGCAACACCCCAAAAAGAAGGTAAAACTATATAGCCAGTAAGTAATGTGTCAAAAGGAGTCATCCATCATTTATATTGCAACATAGCTACAATACAGAAACAGTAAGAGTGCATATATGTTCATCAAAGATGATTGCAATGGCGAAAGGTGGAGAATTAACTACTTATCTGTGTGGTTATTGACACTGTGCAAGGTAGTCATTGCCTACACGTGAGACTTGAGGTTAAAGGTGAAATTACAGTAAGAATTTTCACCCTCTTCCTTAAATTATTTAAAGTTTACCTTTATAAAAGCAAGCAGGACATAGTATACTCACTCATTCCTTTTTTTGCTTTGTTTTGTTTCTCTTTCTGTTTGGCTGTTTGCTTTTGGTGCTTTGCTTTTTCCTTTTTACCTATATAAGTGTGTATAAGTGAGAGAGTAATGTCAGAGCTCTGTGAGTAGATGAAAGCATCTGAATCTGCCTTCCTCCACTCAGCAGGACATTAGTTCCCTATTCATTAAACTGTTCTGGCTCTTAGTTATTGACAACAGCAACAGAGCTGAGCTTCCTAACACCCACTATAAGATTCCTGCTTGGAATCTGGGCTAAGTCCTTCAGATTATTTGTCGAATCACTGAAGAGAAACATTTTAACTACTAAATGGCATTTTATGCATGTTAATGAATCTTTTCGCATCTTTCAATTTGCTCCCATTCTGTTCCAAAGCTCAGACCCCTCTGTCTGGTCACTGCTCTCCTCTGTCACCATAGAATCAGTCACAGATTTGCAGTAACTGTGTAACTCTTCGTTGGTGGCTTTTCTATTTCTTTTGAAAGTCACCCTCTGTTCATTTTTCCAGCTATGTTGTATCTTAATACATCCTTTTAGTTATTTGAATATTAGTATCTTCTCATTATAAATATATTCTGCAAACATTTTCCACAGAATTTAACTAAGAGCCCATTCTGATTTCTAAGTATTTCCAAAATGTTTATCATTTATTAACTTCACAATCCAGAAAAAATATAAATGCAGTGAATTAACATTTTGATGTTTTTTGAGAAAGTTGGTTTGTTTACCAAAGAGGGAACTGAGATACTATGAACTAGAAGTAGCAAGTCATGCTGCAATGCTTGCTTTGTATTCTTGCTGAATATATCACAGATGACTGAGCAAAATGCCCTTATTCCCCAGGTAGAGAGGGCCAAGCATTGGTATGTAGCACAAGCAATGCACATGTAGATGTGAATGCTGGGACTCTGATATTACTACTTTCCTGTTACTAGGTGTCAAGGTTAATGAATTTGAACAATTCAGACCAAGTGATAACTTCTTATCAGTAAGTATTATAATCTAATTTTGTCTACTCATATATTTAAAGGTATCTTAATTTGTATTCTTTTAATATGTATTCAAATGTTACAAACTGAACAGTGTTCTTCTATTTGAATCCAAATTATGCTTAATAAAAGAGCATTTAGTAAAGAATCCATACTATTGTTTATATTCTTAATATTTTTCTATCTAAAACAGTAGAAGTTACTATGCCATTTTACTAGTTTAGAAAGGTATACATATGATTTTTTTTAATTTACTTGATATTATTTCTAAAGGAGCCTAGGACTTTCAAAAACAGCATTGGTTAAATATAGAGAGAAGTAATGACAGAATTAATCATGTGTGTTTCATTTACTTTTTTATTATAATTGATTATTTTATAATGAATGTCATCATTCCAAACAAGTTTATCATCCAGCTTTTAGAACTGATTAAATATACAAACATTTTGGGCTTGCAATCAAGCAATGCACATGATGGATGAGTTATTGAGAGAGAAGTGAGTTTAGAAAAGCAGTAAGTAGAGGGGTAGAACTTTTACTCTAGTCATCTGAAGTATGAATTTACTGAAGAGTTAGTTTTGCTTATGTAGTTACATTTGGAGTTCGGTGAAAGCCTCCTCACCCATATTCAGTTTAGTTGAGAAGCACACCCTTTTCCTTATACACCATATAATGTGGGCATGTCAACAACCACACTGATGGACTTCCCTGCTCTTATGGAGTCTGCATTCTTAGAAACACGGGCAGGTAATTGGACATAAACACTAACAGATGAATTGAACAGCATAGTAAAAGATAATCAGGTTCAGAAAAATTGAAAAGTAGAGTAAGAGCAGTATTTTGAGTAGAGAAATGAGTATTCTGATATTAAATTAAGGTAGACCTTCTAGAGAAAGCAGGACTTAAGTACACTGAAAGAGGTAAGAGGATTAGTTAACAGGATCTAGGAAGCCTCTCTGGCAAGATGACGAGGTACACAGTTACAGGGTGGGACTCTATATTTATAAACAAAGGCTGAGATCAAAGAGATGATGAAAAAAGTATATCAGTGCCTAAGAAGCAATTATTGTAACATTTGTCATAAGAGTATGCTGCTGTACTCTACTTGGGTTGAATAGTTTTAGCAGAGTTTGAGAATCTCATTTGACATAAAATACTCCAGTGACTGAATGAAGATCAGGGTCTGGAGGAGCCCACATTCAGTGACATCACACAACTTGTACAAAATTAACTCTCCTAGAAGTCATAATTATTAAATTCTGGACAAAACAAAAAAGCTAATTCCTAGAGTGAAGTTGTGGTAGAAAAAGAAAGGCCAAGAATCAAGGAAGAACAGAGCTGAAAGTCTGGAGTCTGATCATCAAGCGATGTTCAAGGGCTCCATGGGTATGTGTGTTCCCAGAGGACAATCTCTCACAGACATGAGTGATCAGAGCTGGATTATTCTCTTTGCAAGTGTTGGAATAGGAAATTCGGGAAATTTGGGGTGCTGAGGCTGCTGAAAATTGTTACAGATCCTTCTTGAATGTTTCCCTGACTCCAGAAATGCAGTAAGCCCTCAGTATCTTCATTAGACGGCATGGCCACTACATTGTTTTAACTCTGAACACCTTGAATGGAATATTACTTTTCAATCAGCTCCCTCCTACCATTCTTCATTTCTTTTCACAGCTCAGCGTGCGAGCGCAACTTGGTGCAAAATCAGAAATGATGCTTAGAAGAGGAAAGAGCATTCCAGACATACTGCTGGTTAACATCCTGGTAAATGCTATTAAGTATGTATTGCAGTTGCTTTTCTCGTACCAATTTAATATATTCTTTTTTTTTCCTGCATGTATTGGTGTACTTGCATATGACCACATGTGTCTGAGAGTACAGAGGCCTAAGTTTGACATCTGGAATTGTCTCATCTTTTTTTCTTATCCATTGAGTCAGAGTCTCTCAGGAAAACCCTGGCGAACATACACGCTAGTCTTCCTAGCCAATTCACTTGGGAATCTTGTCTCCAACCTCCAAGGATAGAATTACAGTTGGGCCCCACACCCAGTCAGCATTTACAGGTGTTCTAAGAATCGGAACTTCATTCCGCATGCTTGTAAAGCAAGCACTTTAACTCCTGAGCCATCTCCCTCTCCTATTTCATGTATTATTTACCTAAAAAAAGATATGGGAAGAATAACATAGAAATGAAATATCCAATATATATTATATATAAATATATCTACCGAATCCTAAGATAGTGAGAGGGTAGATAGATTTGCATGCCTATGCTTCACTTTTCTCTGATTAGCCTTGACTTTCACATGATGTAAATGAGTGTCAGCTTCTACTGCTTTGGGGGTACTGGGTGATTAAGTAAGCTGAAGGGCAAGGTGTGAAAAAAGAGATTTTTAACTGTTGCACTTGCTTGTGTTATGATTCAGGAAGAGGGCAGGAATTGAGTCCAGGAATCCTAGGTCAACAGGCAGTGGTACACGGTGTAGACAAAGCACATATGTGTAACATGGGGAGGGTATATTGACTGAGGACAAAGAGGAAAAGTTCAAAAAACCTGTCATTCTGTACTTTCTCTGTCCTCCTTTTTACTGAGAAAGGATTCTCCTCAACTTTGCTCTCTTATGATTGTATATTATAAGAGGCCAGTTATTCTAGATAATAAAGGAAATATTCTTGACAGGATGGAAAAAAAGAGTAAAAGGCTCTGGTGAAAGATTCTGAGAGAAAATGGAATTGCTTAGCTTTGGTATATGAGGAACATTAAGACCCAAGAGGAGGGAGAGTTTGTAGATTTTTTTTTTTACTATCCATCTGAGATAAGCTCCTCCTTAATGTTGTCTTAAAGACTGCTTTAAAGATTTAAGCTGCTTCTCACTTATGTATCTAGTAATTGAAACTCAAGGCTGCTACCCTCAGAGCTGTAAGGGTTTCTAGCCTCACATTTCTCGGAAATGACATAAAGTACACTTTACCACAGCGCTCTTTGTTCATCAAGCAAATGGATATGCAAAGCAGTCCTTCACTTCGGTTTAGTAGATCTGGAGGGTCCACACAATCACCCTCCTCACACTAAACACCATTTCCGTTTCCTCTAAGACACCTCCAGAGGACTGTCACTGGTTTACAATGTTTTGGTCTAGTCTAACGAGAAAAGGAGCATTAGATGTTGTAGTTACATAGCTGTTTCTGGGTAGTGATGCAACAAACGCCAGAGTCAGGGTCCTTGGCTCCCCGCTGTCTGCTGGCTAACTCTAGCATTGAAGAAGGGAGATACTAACCTCTGTCTCTGTCTGCCATGGCTTCTGAGGCAGCAGGTCCCAGAAGAGGTCAAGCACTTAAGGGAATTCTCTCCTGTGACTTGGGCAAATGAATTAGTAAGTCCAATCTATGCAGAAGGTTGATCTCTTTTTGGAGAAGTCAGAAAAGTGAAATGCAGTCTCTTCCTGCTCATGATAACCCACTGGGGGAGATAAAGACAGATGCCAGAAGGAAGCTAGGAGCCATGCTGAGAATCATTCGACAGAAAGCCATTTGAAATTCTATGTTTTCATCAAGAATTGAAATCGTTCTCAAATTTGTTCCCCCCATCCTTCCTGCCACACAATCGAAAGGATTTCAGGTAGTCACCAAAAGACTTAGAAACTTCTGGAAAGGTGAAACTATTCTTTAATATGAGAGGTAACATATCAATAAGTAAATTAATACCTATAAAATATAAGGAAAAATTTCAATTTGGCAAAGTTTGAAGGTAGAACAAAGATACTTAAGCCCTTTTGATTATTCCCCATGCCTTTGATCCAAGCACCCAGGAGGCAGAGAGAGGTGGATGTCTGTGATTTTGAGATCAGCCTATAGAGTGAGTTCCAGTACAGCCAAGCTTTTTACACCGAGAAACTCTGTCTCGAAAAACAAAACAAAAAAGAAAAGAAAACCAAAAGGGATAACCTGAAAGCTTTAATTCAAGGCTATTTTATTGATATGGTGAACTAGGTAAGAGGTTAAGGAGTGGGGGGGGTGAACACACCCACCAAACTGGTGGCGAGAATGTTTGGTATGGTCTAAGACCTGTGTCCGATTTACTGAATGTGTCATTTCTGTTCCTCTTTGCAAACCCCAATGAGGTATAGTACTCCATTGTATGGATGAGGACTTTGTGGAAGTGCAGCCTATGAGTATAGACAATGGCACATATATGCACAACCGTTGTGGTGAGGATATCTGTCTGTAAGCATTTAAAATTGTAAAAGGTGAGAAGTCTACAAGTTAAGAGGATAGATTTGGAGGACAGCAGATACCCACAAAAGGATTTTAAGCAAAGAAGCCGTAAGAACACATAAGGAAACCTCATACCTTAGCTATGAAATAGTGAAATCCATACATTAGGATGAATTTGCCATAAAGTAAAGGTATTCATTGTGATCACTGACTTTTGTAGAGCCACAGTGTCTATCAGCATGCTAATGAATTGTGCCGTTTGAATTTAGGGAGATACCTGTGAACCAAAGCTGGGTTCTTGATGGATTTCCAATGACATTAAATCAAGCCAAGCTCCTGGAGGAAGCACTTACAGGATACAAAAGAAAATCCCTACAGTTGAAGAAGAAGAAAGCACAAATGCCCACATTGGCCTTGGGCCCCACAACTTCCAAAGAGGTCACTTTATTCCCATCTGCATTTGATTTTGTCATATTACTAGATATTTCAGATAACTCGTCGCTGGCTCGCTTTAATGATATCATAGGTAAGCAGAATGCATTGATTTTTTTTAATGTTATGCTCTTTTCCATAATTAAACATGCTTTTAAAACCTGTGGGTTTTTTTACTCCATTTTGTTTTCCTGTTTTTGTTTTTTGAAGAGCAAGAGAACATGAAGCTGGCTGTGTAGGGAGGTAGAAAGAATCTGGGAGGATTGGGAGGAGGAAAACTCATGGTCAAATAAATATATTATATGAAAAATGTTCTTTGACTAAGTAAATAGTTTCATTTAATCTATGTTTTTCAAAGCCTTATCCAGCCAAGTCTCTTATTTTACTATCAGTACGTACTATTAGCCAAACCTGGAACTAAGGGAGAAAGAATTCTGAGTCAACTCAAAGCATTTCACTGGCCTTTCCCAGCAAATTGACAGCTCTCCGTGTCAGTTTCCTCGGAAACTTATACACACAGAGAAACAATTGTTAGCTGTCTAGTACCTTCATGATGCTGGTAAAACTACATCTACTATGTTGTACGTGAGGATCTGGCAACATTCTTTCTTGGATTATGTATTAACTCTGAGGAAGCCAGAAACAGTGGCTGTAGCTGCTCATACGATGAAGCTGAATACTATTGCCAAAACTCATGATGTATTTGACTTTTCTTATCATCAAAGTGGGAATACTTTATCCTACAAGTTAAATATTTACCAAAATGAGAGTATATATTCTTAAGCTTTAATTTCTCCTTATAAGGTACTTGAGAAACTTAATTCATTGTGGTTTTTGTTGTTGTGTTCTAAATTTTATTTTATTATCTACTGTTTCTTTTTTGCTTTTCTGAGGTAAGATCTCATTTTACTGCTGGTTTTAAACTCATAGACTCAATAATGTGCTCACCTTAGCCTCCCAGAAATCAGAGGCCCCAGGCCAAATGTATTTCATTACTTACAGTTCAATTTCCTACCATATGTAATGAAAAAGACTACAGTGTTGTCATGGATATTCAAAGACATTGGGTTTAAATGTGTAGGATTGGTGTAGTATGTAATAAATATCAGGGAGGTTTGTGGAAGGCTTTGAAATGAATGAAAGATTCCTAGGTATCTTCCCCATAGAGACCTAAATATTTTCCTACTAGATGCTTTGACAACTGGTTCTGTTATAAGCTGTAGCTTTGACTTGACTATTTTGTAAATCCATAAGTTAGAGGAAATTGTTAGCCATTCAAATTCCATTTGTTTGTGGCTAGCCTTGTAAATTTTCACCAACTGAGATACAATTTCAACACTCTCAAAAAGATCACTGCAAATATATTTCTTTATAGGTGTGACCGGTCTCTTATTTTCATGTGTTAGTAGCTATCTCTCCATTGCCGGTTGCTTATAATGGTGTTCACTTTTTGTTTTGAATTGCTTGTCACACCTTAACAGTTCTCTTATGAACTGACAGAGTGAATGATTTCTAAAGCACAGTACATTTCATGAGTTCTTTGTTACAGATTTACTCTTAAAATACGTGTTTTACCAAATGATAGCCTGTGTAACCAACTCCAACTTATCCTTTGTGTGTGTGTGTGTGTGTGTGTGTGTGTGTATCAATAAAACATAATTGTGTTGTAGCCACCCTGCTCTCTCCAGGTTCTACCTAAACACATTCCCCTCCTAACTTCTTATCTGTTTCTTATATTTTATTAACCCATAAACCTAATTAGTGCTGGTCACATATGCATGACTATGGGACTATCCAGTGGCTATGCCCCCAAAGAAGAGTGATTCTCATTCTCTCAGAACCTATCAGCTTCTAATGGCCAGGGTTAGGGCCTTGCCAGCTTCTTCTCCTTTTACACTAGCATTTTGGTTGACATGATCTTGGGAAGCTCTTGTATAGATAATCATAGCTGCTCATGAGTTCAGTACTCATATAATATCCTAAAGACAAGATTTCATACCATTCACCCCCCATCCTCCAACACTTTTACTTTTTCCACTAACTCTTAGTTCCTTTAGCCTTAGTTTATGTGTAGTGGTAGTTGATAATGTCCCACTCAGGACAGGTAACTTAAAGTTGCTTGTTCTTGCAATTTACAACAAGTATTGACTGCTGAACATTGCAAAGAGAACTTCTCTGACCATGTGTGAAAGCATCTTAGAGCAATGGGTATAAACATAAATATTTAGAAGGCAGCTTAACAGCATGACCACATAGTTAAATAACAGTAGCAAGTACCACTATAGCACCTGTTAACTCCCTAGGGATGAGATGAGTTTTTGATCAAATATACAAGGGTTTGCAGCTCCATGGGGAGAGCAACAATACCAACCAACCAGAGCTCCCAGGGTCTAAACCACCGAGGCTTGGAGCACACATTGAGGGACCCATGGCTCCAGCTGTATATGTAGGGGAGGATGGCCTTGTTGGGCATTGGTGGGAGAGGATAACCTTGGTCCCATGAAGGCTGGATGCCCGGTGTGGGGGGATTTGAGGGGATATGGGAGTGGGTGAGTGGGGCACATCTACATAGAAGCAGGAGGAGGGGAATATGATAGGGGGCTCCTTGGCAGGGGGGGGAATGGGGAAAGGGGATAACATCTGAAATGTAAATAAAATATTCAATTAAAAAAACTCAAAAGCAATTATGGACTCCATCCTGTGGAGCAGGCTTCAGATTCTATTATAAATCAATTGGTTACCCCAAAATAGTTAACTCCACTGTTGCGGTAGTAGTTACCTCTTTTCTGACTTTAAACTTCCTTCAAAACATATTAAAGTGTGGCTTTTCAAGTTGCCTTGGGTGTTTGTTTTACCTCCCCATATTTCTTTTTTACCAGGTACCCCCGTGGAAACCTATTACTATAGAAGCCTCATAAAATACATAAATGCATTATTAAAGGAATTTAAACAGAGTCACCATGTAATGGGGGTGGTAATATTTTAAGTAGACATATTATGCCACCAAGGAAAATTGACCTCCAGCGAGGAATGGATTATGTCTTGTTGAGTCATTGACTACACAGACCCATAAATATGCCTCAAATATCTTATGGTATTGCCAAGAATATTGGTTACCATCAATAACTTGATAGTAAAGCCATCATTGCTGAACATATCAGTTATATACACATGGGGAAATAGAACTGTTGCCCAACTAGAAGCTTCATGACTACTGACTATCAGTCATGGTACTTGGAGAGACTTTGCACAATTCCAAAAGAGAAAAGTAAGCATCAGTAACACCCAGCTCCAAACTCTATGACCTACAAAGACCTGCCTACAATATATATTGATGTAATAGTATACAACATTATAGGAGTAACCAACCACTTCTCAAAAGTTGAATTTAAGTCCCAATCCATAAGATGGAACCCATACTTGACACTTCTTAAATATTCAAGAGTCAATGACTAGATAGGTCAATAGCATTAGAGGAAAACCTACTACTAAGGCTTCTAAGGAACATAGTGACAGAATTACCCTTAATAATGTATTGCTATACTCACAGATCAAGGCATCACTCAATCCTTATAAGAGAAGCTGCTACTTACAATAGATGAGAATTAACAGAGACTTACAGCTGAGCAATGGACAGAGAGTTAGAGGCTTTGAACCTCTTATCTCTAAATGCGTACTGTTATCAATCAGCTCCTCTCAAGCCTTCGGGATCTATGTGGAAGAGGAAGCAAAAAGATTTTAGGGCAAGAAGTGGTGGATGTCTGCAAGGAAACAACATTATCCAGATAGAACCGAGTTGAAACACATATGAACTCATTAAGACTGTGGTGGCATGACATAGGCCTAGACAAGTGAAGGCAAGGCAAAACTGCAGTATGGAGGAAGAGAAGCAAATGCAAAAGTTCATCCCTAGCCAATAAGGTATTTGTAATTGATAACTGCTTGGATAGGGAAAGTCAGGTTTTGTCCAGTGGAGTGGCACTAGGTATACAAACCATACTCAATGATAAGCACCATACCCACAAATAGTTGGTCAACACAAAACGGACTCCATTTGTTGTTGTTGTTGCTTGTATGTGTGTGTGTGTGTGTGTGTGTGTGTGTGTGTGTGTGTTTACTTTTGTATATGCATCCTTTTCATTTTGTTTTGGTAGTTTTTGTCTTACTACATGTTTATTTTGATCTATGTTTTTATTTATTTTGTTTTTGAGATAGAACAAGAAATTGGGTAGGTAGAGAGGTGGTGGAGAATCTGTGAGGAGGTGGGGAATGAAAAGAACATGATCATATATTCTATGTAAATATACATTTATATATTATATATGCAAATATAAACACTGAAGTGATTATAGGTCAAAATATGGCTATTTCTACCTGAATCTTGTATAAGTATGCTTTGGCAGTAAGTAGCAACTTTGATTGATTTGGTTGATTGTCTAATTAAGCAATTTTTGTACCATAGTTAAAGAAATCTCACATGAAATTTCTCATGAAAATGTTGGCCGTCCTGGAACTTGTACAACCCAAGATAAGAGTGAGGACCAGAACTTAAGAGACCACATACAACACAGGTATGTTTTCAATTTTGTGCCTTTCCTATTTGTTACCCTTCAAAGGGGTGACAATTGGTGACTTTGGAATGATAAAATCTACAAAAAAAAGAAAAGATATTCATCCCCTACCACAGACTCTTTTACAAGTAAATCAAAAATATGTTTTTGCATTGAGTGAAATAGTCTGTGAAAGTGTTTATATGTGGAGCCACTGTTGTCAGAGTCTGGGGAAACAAGCCAATCAGAAAATGTTTATAAGTTATTTCCATAGAATTCAGCAAACACTTAGAAAAAAATGCCAGTGAAGATCATAGAATTTCAAGAAGCTCAACGACAGACTGAAGAAGTTTAGAGAAGCTCTTCTAGTTTACCAAAATGAAGTTACTTGGCTTTCTCTGAATTGTGTGTAACTTACCTTTGGAAAAGAAAATGTAGGCAAAATTAGGCAATTTCATGAAAACCCAAGAAATCTAAAAATAAATGAGCAGGAAGTGTAATTTGAGCTATAGGAAGCCGTCTATGCTCTAGGAGAAAAAAAAGCAATGATTCAAGAATGACTTTTAATAAAGCTAACTAGCCCATACCGTCTCTCCTTACCCAAAGACCTCTTCACTTTGTATCTCTAAGGAAAAAAAAAGTATGCCCTGATTGTTGGGGCTATGGCATTAGAAGAGCCATTAGACTGAGTCTGCCATTTCTGTGGATGATATTGTCTTTGAACTTCAGATATTTGAACATAACTCAGATGTTTGCCAAATGCTTAGCGTTCTCAAACCTTTTCACTCATACTTCTAAAATTCTAAAACTTATACCTTGACACCATCAGACAAGTTCTTTAAATTTAGTCTTTTTCTATGACATATAGATTTCATAAAAGTTAATTTTGCGGGCTGAATTCCATTGCTAGGCTACTTCTTCATCATGAATTGTCAAATAAATCTACTAAATATCATGTTTAATGTCTCTTTACTCAAACATTTAAATGAGCACCATATATTCATAGAATGTCTTTATTTTGCAGAATTGTTGGCTTCTTGGACAACTGGCCGTTGTTGGAAGAGTGGTTTACAGAGCCACAAAACATTTTGACGAAAGTCAATGCTGAAATAGATGAAAGGCTCTTATGCCAAAAAGTAAAAGAAATTTTTGCTACTGAAGCAGTAAATAAAAAGATTAAAGGTAATGATATATATATATATATATATATATGTATATATGTATATATATATATATATATATATATTTGCAAACATTAAGTCATTAACAGTAACCATTGTATCTTGATAATATTCATCTTCTTCCTCCATCTTATCATACAGCCCCCATTTCATAGCAACCCAAGTTTGTGCCATCAAGTATTTCTCTTCTTTTCATTTTTCTTTTCTTTCTTTCTTTTTTCCTTTTCTATTTCTTTTTTTCTTTCTCTTCTCTTCTCTTCTTCTTCTTCTTCTTCTTCTTCTTCTTCCTTCTTCTTCTTTTTTTTTTTTTTTTTGGTGTTTTGAGGCAAGGTTTCTCTGTGTACACCTGGCTGTTTGGAACTTACTCTGTAGATCAGGCTGGCTTTGAACTCAAAAATCCCCCTGCCTTTGCCTCCTAAGTGTTCAAATTAAAGGCATGAGCCACCACCATCTGCAACATTTTTATTTTACCTCACTAAATCCATTTAACAGCTGTCTATACATTCTTAGGTGTGTGGTCATCCATTTGAGTGTGTTAGGCTAACAGTAGCTTTACTATTTACACCTGACACCCCATATCTTATATCACACTGCTTGAGCCTTTCATTTAGTTGTTTATTTATTTTCATTTCATGAGATATCAGGATGATGTGAAAGACACTGTGTAGGACAGAGTGGCTTTCAACTTCCTGTGATTCTCTTGACTCAGCCTCCTAAGGACTGAGATTACAGGCATTTGTAGCCATGTGTGGCTGCTCACTTTTCTCTATGTACTTCTCTGATGTTCTAGATCATTTTATTTAATCTTTTGTTTTTCAGTTCTTATATTTCCTTTGACATTTGAACATAGTCCCCATCCTTTCTTATTATATAAATAATAATACATACATACACAACATATCATCATCATCACCCTCACCTCATACCATTGTCATAAACATAACTATGAGGCAAAAGAGTAAAGAAGAACCCAAAATATGGAAGAATGTTAGGAATAGTAAGTATGTGTGCTGTAATTTTACAACAAATAAAGTTTGTAGAAGTCATTTTACTAATAAGTATAATTTCATAATAATTTGGGTATTTATTGCTGAAATGAAACAGTACGCACCTGGAGTCCCTAATGAAGGTTTGTTTTTATCATCCTTCTGAAGTTGAAAAGAAACTAGAAGAAAAGGAAACTGAGAAAAAAGCAGCAGCTTCCCTTGCTGAGTCTCATACTCCAACCCCTCCCCTTTCTACTGAAGCAGAAAAAGACAAGGAGCTTCATCTGGCAAAAACTTCTGGGAAAGGAAAGACACAATCAGGTGATTGACAGAGTGATCTGTAATCCTGTTTTTCAGTTTTTTGTGGTCACATAGAAAAGAATGATAGATTAGAATGTCAGGCTACTTGTCTAGATTCAGACTGTGGAGACTTCAATCATGTGAAATGAATATCCATGTCCAGAAGTGGAAATACTCTTTTTATTTATTATTTTTTATGGTATTGCAGATTCCATCAGGGTTGCTCATAGGCAGAGAATATGCTCTACCACTGAGCTACATTTCTTCTGAATTCAAGGAAATGCCCTCCAACTGAGCAAAATGCTTGTTTAAAAAGCTCAATGTTTTACCTGTTCCATGGGAGATACGTAGTCACCCCAGTGAGGCCAGCTGCTTATAAGTTTGGACAGGAAGAGGAAGGTTATAGAATGACAAAAGTGTTTTAGGGCATATGGAGGGGACAGCAGTTTAATAACATTAATTAGACACTTAAATTTGTGTATAGCCAGAAACATTAAGTTAGATGATCATAGAATAGATACAAATGAGGCAAGTGCTGTAGCTTAGTGGGTAAAGGTACTTAGTTACAACCTAAGTTGTATCCTCAAGACTCATGCAGTGAAAAAAAAAAAAGAAGAACATCTCAAAAGCTACTCTCTAACTCCACATGCTTAACATGGCATGTGTGTGCACATGCACATAGGCATGCATATGCACACACCCACCCACACACACATACTGTCACCTAGTAAACTTAACCATTTATAGAAACACGCTCTTGTAGAAAATACATTTTAGATTCAATTTTTTTCTACATCCTTAGCCACTGGGCACTGTTAATTTAACATTAAGTGACAGAAAAAGATCATGACAAAATGTATATGTTTAAGCATTGTGCTAGTGATATTTGTAAGACACCAATATCAATTTGACCAGTAACATAGCTTCTTCACAAGTGACTAGCTGTTTAGCTGTCTCATTTCATTTTTCTTTCTTTTTTAAAAAAAAAAATTGGATATTTTATTTATTTACATTTCAGATGTCATCCCCTTTCCCTGTCTCCCCCCACCAGAAACTCCCATCCCATCCCCTCTCCTTTTTGCTTTTATACCATTTTAATTACATGCAAGTATTAAGGTCAGCTCTAGGTTGAGGAACTAGCAATACAATAGATGCAAATAGTCAAGGAACAAGCAAGATAATAAACACAAACAGTCAAAGAACAAGCAAGGCAATAAACAAAGTGCCGTGATCACTCCTGTGATCACTTTTTCTAAGGGCTTATCAGGATGACCAAAATATCTGAGCCTAGTTCCCTGTCCTAGCCCAAAGTCATTTTCCCGTCTGAAGCCTACTTCTTTGTTCTAGCCTAAGATTTATATTCTTGTCTGAAATTACTTCTTTGTTCTAGCCTAATATTTAAATTCCTGCCTGAAATTACTTTTTTATTCTAGCCAAATGTCATATTCCTGCCTGCAGCCAACTTCCTTGTTCTTGGCCAATGTTAGATTCCTTCCAAGCAACCCATTTCGTTGTCCTTGGCCCATGTCATATTCTTGCCAACAGCCCCCAAAGCTCTCTGCCTTTCCCCCCTTTTTATTTTATAAACAAGTCTGAGCCTGTCTTAGGTCATTCTGACAAGAATGCCTTCCTTACCCATCATGGAATATGCATTATCAAAAGTAATGCACTTCTGTCTTAGGTTGGTAAGGCCCTGGGCAGAATCTTACTCATCCTTGGCTTGCCAGCCTGTTAATTTAATAACTCTGTCTGGGGGTCCATTTTCAGTTTCAAGCCATGTACTTTGGCTGCCAACAGGTTGATATTGTTAAAGACAAACTTTATTAATGGAAGAGGTTCAGAATTTAAGAATAAGGAGCCATCTTGAGTGTCATGCCAAATACCATTGAATTTATGTTACTTCTAAAATTTACAATGATAGTCATTATTATTATGAAAAAGTTTAAAGACACTTGCAGTGTATTCAATATAATTCTAACACCTCTCTGAATGTTCTAACTTTGCATAGTGAGCTTATGAATTTAAAGAACGTTGCTCTGCTGTGCATTGATGTGGCAGATACTGCTAATAAAATTATCCATGGCATGAGATCAGTATTTCTATTTTGGTCAAGCTTCAAGAATAGCATATAGCTTGATCATGCTAAACCTTTTTGTCATGGGAATACTTTTATTCCTGCCCATTGTGTTAAATCTTGTCTTTAACAACATTAACATGTTGGCAGACTATCTTATTTCCTATCCTTGGTATATCATAACTGTCTCTAACAATAGTTTCACTGCATGGAGACTTGACATAAATCTGTAGTTCTTTACAAAATTAAATGTAATTATAGTAATCAAAAGTTTTGAGACAAAGCAAAAACTTTGTTTCACACGATTGAAGTAATTTTAAGTGACATTGATAATATTTTAAAGACCATTGTCCTTCAACAAAACTGGGTTTAACTAAACACAAAATATGTAAATATTAAAAATGCTTTTAGTGTAAGACAGTGAAACACAAAATCATATAATATATATAATACATTTTTTATAAGCTCACTAGGAATTAGAATGTATAATCTCAAATTAGAAAAAAGTAGAACCTTTAAAATGTGATTTAGACTTGGAAGGCATTTTTCACATGCTAGAGAATTACCCACCATGGTCTTTTGAGCTTGCTTATAATCAGAATAACAGTGTAACATTGTCTTTCCGAATACTAACTTCTAGCCTTTCTTAATCTGACAGAATTTAAATATTTAAGTTCCTAGAGTATTTATTTTCTATTTTAAAGCTGTAACTTTGAATGGTGTACACTAGAGGAATAATAAATCTGCTTTGACCTCACTGACTGACTGTACCTGTCTCTTTCTTTTCTAACAAGGGCAGAGCTAGCCCCTGATCTTACAAGCATATACTATGGTTTATTTCTACTTGCTTAGTTACTTCCAACCACATAACAATATTCATGGGAAATTTTAGTGCTCATAGGAATCAAAAGGCAGGAGGGTAGAGAGAGCCACCCAGCAGCTCAGATAAAAAAGTTTGCCCAAGCAAGTTGGAGCTTTTTCTTTACTATTTCAATGAGAACTTTATCATGGAAAAAAAAACCTCATTCTTTTAAACAAGAGCTAAAACACTAGATTGAAAATTGGTTGGAGGAGCTACAGTGTACTTTATCTTAGCAGATTTGGTCCAAGTACAATTCTAGAATGCAGGTCTCCATTTTATATAAATTTCAACCCTCTTTAGGATTCAGCTAAAAACCTTCATATTTGTCTTGCATTGAAAGGTCTATTTAATTTTGAATTGAAGTTCTCAGTATAAATTAATAATAAATAATACTAATATCATGCTAGTATTTAAGTGTTTTTGTCTTTGTTTGTTTGTTTGTTTGCTTGTAGGATAAGCATGATACTGCAGGCCTGTAACCCCAGCATTTGCCAGAGATAAAAGGCAAATGAGGAGTTTAAGGCCAATCTTTTCTACATAATGAGTTTAAGAACGGTTTGGGTTGTAATTCTCTGTCTGTCTGTCTGTCTGTCTGTCTCTCTCTGTGTCTCTGTCTCTCTCTCTTCTCTCTCTCTCTCTCTCTCTCTCTGTCTCTCTCTCTCTCTCTCACACACACAAACACACACACACACACACACACATACTGAAACACACTTAGATTTCAGAACATATTTTTGAGCTAATCTTTAAAATGGGTTGAGAGTACATGTTACGTCCAACAGAGATAGTTTTCCACAAAACTTTATAAATCTAGTGTCTTACTGTGTTTGTTTCTGACATCTTGTTCTAATGGGCAAAACTCCTTACATATCTTGCTACCCAGAATACTTTTATCATAAAGTTTTCTAATGATTAAACTTTTTTCTCTAAAATAACCAACTGATTCCAACATACAAAACTTTATGAAATTTTTTGTCAAATATGTATACGTTTAAAAGTCCTTTTAGGTAAAAATGCTGTGGTGCTGATCCACTGTGTAATTTACTTTTTTATTTCTAAGGAATCTTGGCAGCCAGACAAGAAGTATTCAAATGAAAATAACATGCATTTATATAATTTTTGACTATCATTTCTAAGCACACACACCCAGATTGGAGAAGATTAGCTCTCTACATAATAATAATTTAACTGTCATACTTGTTCATTGAAGAAAGTACATATCCTAAGATTAAGAGAGGCAAATAATTGAGCATTTTGGAAACTAATACAGTGTGTAGTAGTGAGGTTTTTTTTTCCTTCAAGGACCTGTTTCTTTTTCACCATTTAAGAAACATAGTATTAACCTACAGATTGGGCATGTTCTAGTTTCCCTCATTCTGAAATTTACTTTTAGCTATGTTCTAGGAAATGTAAGATAAATATACCCAAATTATCCTTTTTATTATAAACTAGAGTCAGTACAATAGGAAATACAGGAGTCACTAGGCAGTACAGTGCATGGCCAAACAGAACAAAACAAACCCCCCAAAACAAAAAATACTAAGGATGTATCATATCAAAAGGATGTTGGTTTTTAGATCTTTCTCAAGATGCTTCATTTTTAGTAGTAATCTGATCGTATTATTATCATTATTATTATTTATCACCATGTGTATGCATGGTATATAAGGTAGGGAGATTGGAGTCAGTTCTTTTCCCCCACCTCTGTGTAGATTCTCAGTGTCAAACTTGGATTATCAGGCTTGCATCACCTAGGGGCAAGCACCTTTACATGCTGAGTAATCTTGCTGAGTCATCTTTCTTTGGGAGGCCCGGCCCTATTAAATGAAGGTCATTTTGTCACAATAAATTTAAATAAATTGTGTTGCTTCAAATGGACTAGTGATTTACCTTTAAAAACCTTACCACCCCAATAAAGATTATAAACAAAACCATTACTAAATTTTGCTAATAATGTAATATTAAATTTCTTTGCATGGAGACATAGAATAGAATTGTGATTTTTTTGTTTGTTTGTTTATTTGTTTGTTTTTCGAGACAGGGTTTCTCTGTGTAAGCCTGGCTGTCCTGGAACTCACTCTGTAGACCAGGCTGGCCTCAAACCCAGAAATACATCTGCTTCTGCCTCCAAAGTGCTGGTATTAAAGGCGTGCGCCACCACTGCCCAGCTTAGAACTGTGATTCTTAATGAAGTCTCATTCATTAAGAGTAAATGTAGAGTCTGTCTTCAGATTGACTTCAACTCACAGAAAAAAAAAAAAAAACAGTGACGGATTTGATGCTGTTAACAAATGTATTTGACTGCTTAGAGATTGTACAACCTGGGCTATTGAAATAGGTCATCAATGATATTTGTAAGGTGAATTTTGTTTAAAAACCCAGCATGTTAAGCAAGAATCTCAACCTGAAGGAAAAAGAATAAAAGGTGAGATTGTACTGAAAGGAAAGGTATAACAGATAAAGTTAGTTGTTGCTACATGTGTTCCTGTGTTTTACAACCAGCTCAGTGAAAACAGCCATAAAGGATGCCAGGCAGTATACACTGTGACTACTTTTAGGGGGCATTTATAAATCATTAGTTCATTCTAAAGAAAACAGCATCAGACTCCAAGGCAATAGTGAAAAAAAAGTGATACTTGCAAGGGATAATGAAGTGATTGCCCAATCGGTGGAGTGTCTATTCATTGTGGATAGTATAGGCATTATCCAGAGTTAAGCTTTGCTCCTGTGAAGCCTCTGCTGTACCTTCTTTGGCCTCTCATTAAATCATATTCATTAACAAGCACTTTGGCATGTCCCCATCTTTCCTCATAACACAACACAGAAGCAGAACTAAAACTTGACATTGCACCAGTAATGACCAGCTATTACATTTTCTGAAATGCAAGTATGTAATTTTCTCACTCAATAGATCATATACATAATCCTAAGTGAGAAATTTCACTTGATATCAAAGGTGTGCAAAGTTGCCGCTACTGCATGAGTGGTTATGTAATAAGTGTGTATTCCCTTTCATTATCTTATCTTAGCTGTCTAAGGTTCAGAGCCTCAGCTGCACCTGAGTCTCAACTTATGCAAAGCCTGAGACTACCTTGACTGCCCTCTTATTCTTCTGGTTTTGACCTTATGTTTTAAGTTGCATTACTATCTGACTCACCTTTTACTTTTACTTATATTTGCTTATTTTATTTTATCTATTTATTTGAAATAAGGTAAATATTATTTTTGAAATACTTAATGGAAAACACGCAGAATCTAAAACATGTTAGTTAGATCCATGTTGTTGCTATAGCAAAAACAAAAAATTATTAAAGATTGAAATGCAATGAATATATGTACTTGACTTGTTTTCATATAGGTTCCCAGAATTACTATCTTGTGTTTTGTACTTTTAATTAAATATCCATCATAAATTGTCAATTCAGTCTTAGTCTAAAAGTGGGTAGTGATAGTCACAAATTTTTTTAAATTTTATGTACATCTTGAGATATATATGTGTACATATATATGTATATATATGTGTATATATATATATCTATATCATACACACAGTTTTTAACAGTCATGATTATTTGTGTATGTGTGTATATATATATTTCTTAATATTTAAAATTAATACCATTGACACTTAACAATTATTTATTTCACAGGTCATTCTATTACAATAATATTTAAATTGCTTCTTCAATGTTGTGATACACACACTCACTATATATATATGTATGTATGAATATTTAAGCTAAGATGAACATCATTTTCTATAACATTACTGTCAAAGGCAATCTTGCCATGATTATGTGACACTGTAGACTTATGTAAGTAGATGTAGTTAGTGAATCAATGCTGAGATACCGTTTTAATTGAAATCCTAACTGCTGTAATTTAAACTCAGCTCTTGATTGTTTACCACCAGAGAAATTTCCAATTTCATATGACTTATCTCTTGCATTTTAATTGTTCCCAAACTAAATTCAAATGAAAGATTATTATATGCGCACCAGAAAGACATATTAAGTACACATGGAGAGACTTGCTACCAAATCATAAATTATATACAACAGAATGGAGGGAGACTCTGAAAGCACCCTTAATTAGAAACACACAGGCACTGAAAAGCCAGAAACAACCATGCAGGATTAAGTTAAAATATATTCACTCACTAGCTCAGTTTAATTAACATAAAGGATTTCCTTTTTTTTTCCAGCTTTTAGTTTTCTAATTTATGAGGTTAAATGGTATGTTAAAAGATGCATTTTAGGGGCTAGTGAGATTTCATTTCTTTCTGAGGACCCTGATGCCATTCCCAGCACCACCATGGAGACTCCCAACCATCCATAACTTTGGTTTCAGAAAATCTTCTGCCCTTTTCTGTCCTCTACAAGAATGTAGTACACTACATACATGCAGACAAATTAACCATATACATGAAATTACTTAAACAAATGAATAAATAAATAAGTGAAATAATTTTGAACATGACTTTAAATCAGATTTAGAAGTCCTTTTATTTACAATAGTGTAGACATGCTATTATTTGGGTGTTCATAAAAGTATTTCCTTCACATAGAAAGTTATACTATTTTACTTCTTAATATTTGAAATTAGTATCATTGACACTGGACACAATTTTTTATCTCTCAGACCATTATATCACAGTTATATTTAAAGTGTCTCTTACAAGTTGTATGCCTCTTTTTTTCTTCTTTCTTCAAATTTATTATTTCTTGCTGGTCCCATCATTGATCCATTCTTAGTCTCTGGGCATTGGAAAAATTCTTTTTGATTTCCTTTTGAAATCTTAGACATTTAAGTTTATATTGATCTTAAAATATTTATTTTTTTAAAGAATATTTTTATATTTTGCACATATACATAATATTCTTAATAATATTCATATCTATTCCTTCCTGCCAACTCACCCTGCCCCCAAAACATCTCTCCCCAAAATTTGTGTCCTTTAAATTTTTTTGATAATATTTTACCAATTTTTCGAGAATTTTATATCTTCCTCTTATTCCCCTTAACTGATATTATATCTACCCCTACTTCTCAATCTCCCAATTTCATGTCCTCTTTCATTTTTTTAAACATAGGTGCTATCATTCTCACCTTTGCTTTTTTTGCTTTTTCTTTAATTGTTATTTTTACAAGTATACGTTCATATAAATATATGCATAAGACCTCTTAAGTCCATTAACTATTTCTCTTATGTACATATTTTAGGGCTGGCCACATGGCACTGGATGACCAATTAAGAGGCTCATCCCTTGAGAAACTGATTCTCCCTCTCACAGTTGTCTTTCCTCATAGCTCTTCATCTGGGTAGAGCCTTGTGGGATTTCTCCATCCACATTTGCAAGTCACCTGGTGTCATTGTTGTTCAGGTCTAGTTCAGGCTACCATATTGCTGAGATTCATGGGCACCGCATCCCAGAGCTATGCATAAGGCAGCCTCACAGTTTGTGTCTTGTTCTTCTAGGTCTTGTCTTACAATCTTTCCACCCCCTCTTCTGCAATATCCCCTGAGCCCTGGGTACAGGGATTTTACTGTAGATGCAGGATTGATATACGGAGGGTTTTTTTTTTTCATTCTAAGTATAACTGCAACAAAGGTGGGTTTCATTAATGATCCCAGATTATCAGTCTTACCACTTTACAGTTACATCTGTCTGACTCCATGATGAGCAGTACAAATTCTAGGATCCTAAACAGTGAAAACATTCCTTCATGAGCTTTGCCAAAGTTCCTTCTCCACAAAGAATTGGTATGTGTTCAGTCTGACTCTTCATCTAACACTGGGACGCTTGCTTCCTGGTTGTATTCCTTCGGTTGTATATCTCTAATGTAAGATATTCGTCTCGGTTGAGTCAACCTGCAATTCAACTTTGGCAGGTGTTCTTTGCAGCCCAGTCAGCCATTAACATTATGTGTTTGTTAGCAAAAAGTTACTTTTGTTGAACACAGCTAAAATTAAGAAATATGGAGGTAACCATTGTTAACCAATATTTTCAACCAGTAAAAATACTGTCAGGTAACTACAGAAAATATTTTAAAACTAAAAGGTGATGAATATTAATAATGAACATCTTGCTTCAAAATATATACATCAGAATCTATGTTTGCCTCTTGCCAACAAATCCCAGATCCCAAGCTCTCCCCTCTCTGAGAAATGCTAATTTAATTAGAAGGTGTCTGATTTCTTAAAAGTTCTCTTCCTGCCAGTCAATGCAGTTCACTCATTTCCTACAATTACTTATTTGCATTCTGCTTATAAATTTTGCTTTAAATGTCTGACTTTTAATTGCTCAGCTCTTTACTAAATCATCACTATTTGTATTTTTCTGTTATTTACTGTTGGTTTATCCGGTTAGTTGTTTATTGTTCTCAAGCATATTACTCTGTCATTTCATTTTTACCTAGACGTGTTTTATTTTAACATTGATCTGCTACTTTGCCTGAAAATTGAAGTTTTCTCTATGACTTATTTTAATTTGTAATTATCTTGGCTTAATGGGTGCATTTTTATAGCTGAACACTTGGGACTGGATAGCCAGTTAGAGAGCTATCAAATTTTCATTATTAAACAAAAATTTCCTAAAACTGATGTGTAAAAATGTATGAAACATGAATTTTTCTTCAAACCCTTTACCCATAAAGAATGGCTATATCAAGGACTCAGTGATCTCACTATAGACCTTGAAGACTTCAAATGACTTTCTTCATTGGACTTAAATAGCTAATAAAGATTTTGTTTCAAAAGAATTCTTTCACTACCTGAGCTATAGACAGGCTTATTTCCCACTATATCCTCCTTCTCTAAGCATTTTCGCTGCTAAATATTATATACATTTAATATAGCTTCAAAGCATGTTGATCCAAAATCTATTCTATCTCTCCTTATTTTTCACTAAATAAAGAAAATATATTTAAAGAAGGGGGAAAATCATATTTGATTCCTCAATCTATCATTACACTTCTTTGTTTTGGAAATTCTTATTAGGAAACCTTTTTTTTTTTTTAAATGATCACAGATCAGAATGAACAATGAAAAATCATACAGGAAAAAAGATACCCAATTATGAACAGCTTTTGGCTAGTCTGCAGGTGTATGAATGACTAATGGATATCGCTTTATTCATATATGGAGAAATCACCTGCACTACCCAAAAGTCATAGCTGATAATGCCTTCTCTACTTAAAAACCATGCATTTTAATTAGCATAAGATTAAAGATATCTAAAGACCATCACTAAATTTCACCCATTAGAATTGTCAGAAAGAAGTGCTCCCTTGGTTAAGTCATCTTCAAACTGCAAGTACAATTTTCACCAGTTAATCTGAAGGAAGGCACAATATAGCCTGAGTGAGTTTTGAAGAAAAAAAGTAATTGATCCTTTCACAGTATATCTGTGCTAATAATATAAGGAACGCATGCAACAGGTTTGGGTGGCCATCTTCATTGGAAAAGAAGAAGAAGCTTATTTCCTATTTAGATTCTATATTAGGACATAGAAGGCATCCCTCTCCTCCTCGCCCTCTTGCTTTCTTACTTACCATCTCCTCTGTCCCCTTATTCTCAGAGTTTTGCTTCCATTTCTATCACCCTTGATGTCGTCTTCCCTCCCTTCTTGATTTTATAGGCTTAAATTTAACATCTGACCAGAGTAAGAAATAACAACATTTTAGAAATCCTTTTCAACCTATAGGAAAGATGAGAAGGTTCACAAGTTTCAGTCGACTCTTCCCTCATGTGTCACATCTGTAATTTACCTCTTCTGGTTAACCCTTCGAAATGATTCATCTCTAACTTCTGCTCTTGGCCCCAAGAGGCACAAACAAGACCCGCTAGTGATCTAGACACCTTCTTTCTCATGTGGCAGAAGGAATCTAATTTGTCAGTTTCTACAATAGGAAATTAAACACACGTTATGGTAAATCCTAAATTTTGTAAGAGCCACACATGATTAGAGAAGCAAGTGGTGAATGAAGTACCAAAACTGTAACAATAGCCAGACAGATGTGAGTTGTTTTATTCTTTTACATTACAAAACAACCCATAAGTAGTAGTAGTAGTAGTCAGAATAGAATTAGTTAATGCAGCGGCTACAGAAAATGAGGCATTTTTTCTTTATCTTTGAGTTAGTAAAATTGCCAAAAGAAGGTAAAAGAGTAATAGGTGGCCTGAATCCCAAAACAATCATGGACTTTGTCATCCTCAGAAACCTATCCTGCTAACCTTCTTGTACTAGTATGATTTCATATGCATGTTTAAGTTTCTCCTAAAGGAAAAGCACAAGGAGGCAAAATTTCAGTAAAGAAATCACCTGTTGGCTCACCAGACGTATCACCCATACCAACAGCACCACAGCCAGCTAAGCCAGGATCGGAAGACTGGGTCTACGTGAATGAGCCCATACCTGAGGTATGACACCCTAGAATCAAACTAGTAGAGTCGTTTATCATGTATATCAAGTTTTACCACATTTGAAACATCTAAAAATCTTTCTGGAGCCAGAATTATGTAAATATTTATCAAAAAGCTGAGGTAAGCCTGAAAGGGCAGCTCATTGGTAGAGGGCAGAAGATCAGGGATTCAGTCCACAATATTGAAGTGAGGGAAAATGAAAAAAAATCTAGAGACTTATCAGTAAACTACATTCAATTGTCCCTTTTATTTTGAATTTCTGGGTCATACTTTGAAACTTCTCTTGAGTACTGAAATCAGGGGAGCAAATAGTTTCTGTGAGTACCAGTTTTCTGCCAAGGCCAAGCAGAGATACAGTTTCCTAGAGCAATCACTTTTGTTGGATGCATACCCAGCAAATTTAAAGTTGGTCATCATGCCTAATGCCTTATCATAATACATCCAGACAAATTTAACCTCTGGCTTTTTAGAACTGGAAAAATTATATATAAAGCGAACTAAACCATAAGGCAGCTGCATGACCCAAGAGCTTGTGATAAGTACGCTAGACATAGAAGTACACAAGGGGCCATTTTCCTATGACAACAATAAAGCAGTTGCTACCTGGGCTTGGAGCTTCAAAATATAAATCAATTATCTTGGGGAAATCAGACAGTTTTTTTAAATAAGGCTAATTGGATGTTTACAAGAATCAGCTCTATCTTTTTATTCCAGTCCACAGTGGTTTCTTACACTGATAAACTCAGCAAGGTCCATCTGTGCCAAACATTTGAGAGCCAAGCCTTCACTGCAGGAGTTGTATTACAGCTGTTATTAAACTCTTCCAGGATTGTTGTATCCCCACATTAGGCTGTAAGTTCTTTGGAGTAGGAGTATACAGCATAGCTCAGTGTATTAAAGGTATCAGACACAGTCAATAGTATATGACAGATTCTTGATAGCTTTCTGATGAATTAATTAACTAGTATTATCATAAAATTGGAAAGTAATATGAAACACTTAGATGTTTCAATAATGTATATGCATATATGTATTATGTATCTATGTATATTATTTATGTATGCATATTTATGAATATAACTCCAACAAATAGAAGCTACTTTAAATGTATACACACTCAGAGAAACCCACCAAACATTTTTAAAATGTTTCAAAATGATCACTTCTTATATCTAGGATCCCTCAAAAGAAATAACACTTATAAATGTTAAAAATTAAAGCAAAAATTTAATACTAAGCTATGATCCAATCTCACATACACAAATCTTGGGATAAAATCTTGTAGCAAGCAAATGAATCCTGAGGAAAGAAAATGTAAGTGTTTACAAGTATATCATCAATACATCAGGAAATGTATAAAAACTAGGAAAAGCCAAGGAGGAATAAATCCAAAGACCTACAGGGGTCATAGGCTATGTAAAGACTAGTTGTTTAGGACAATCCAGGCCATGTAAGCCACTCTAATCCCTTCCCACTCAGGCTTCTCCACGTGAACTGTAGAGATCACCAGCCAAGGACAAAGAAGAAGATACTTAGTTCAATTTGGATTTTCCCAAGTAACCAATTTAACCAGATATCTCTTCTAGTACCATAGTGTCCTACCTATTGCATTACTTAATTTTTATTGCTATGGTAAAACACTTTGACCAAGGCAGCTTATAAAAGAAAATGTTTAATTGGGCTATGGTTCAATGATATCAAAGAAAAGGCACGGCAGCAGGTATAATCGAGAATTCATATCTGAAAAACCTCAAGCAGTAGGAAGAGAGTATTCTTGGAATAGTATCTTTTGAAACTGTAAAGCCTTCCCCTAATGATACTCCTCTCCTGCCATATCTTCTAATCTTCGTCAGTTCTAAAAACTGGTGATCAAGTTTCAAACATATGAGCTTCTTACAAACCACTACATTCTATTCTCTGGCTTCCACAGACATGTGGCCACATCATAATGCAAAATGCCTTCAGTCAATTTCAAAAGTCTCTATGGTCTTAGCAACGTTTAAAAGTCCAAAGTTCAAAGTTTTTTTCTGAGACTCAAGGCAATCTCTTTAACTATAGCCCCCTGGAAAATCTAAAAGCAGATTACATACTTCCAACATAAAATTGCATATAGCATCCATCCATTACCATTCCAAAATGGAGGAATGTGGGAATGGTGAGAACATGTTGTCACAAGGCTATACCAAAACTTAGCAGACAAACTTTAAATACTGAAGTTCCATATCTGACATTAGCAGGCTTAGATAGCCATGTCACTGCCTTGAATATACTGGTCTCTTATGGCATTGTTCCATTCCCTGTATTCTGCTCTTCTTGGCAGATATCCCATAGCTCTGGCACCTCTAATACCTTGTAGTCACCATCACAGTTCAAGCTTCACTTTCACAGCTTTGTGCGATGGCCTCTCAGGGCTATTTGCCCTCTCAAGATCTGCATGCCTGGAGAGTGTCATCCTGCACATTGCCTAGCATCAGTCATTGTCCTTAACCATAGCTTCGCTCCTTATGTCTTTGTCCTCCATTACACTAAAGCCAGAACCATATGAATATGAATGACACTTCTAAGTTTACCTGCCCTTCTGGGGTGGAGCCCATCCTATCCCATCCATGGATCACATCTGCATATGTTTTTCTTTTTTTGTTATGTTTTAGAAGCAGAAAATCACTTAGACCTTTTTTCTCCACAGCTTAGAAGCTTTGCTGGGTGGATCTGCCCTGAGGGCACCCTTCCCACGATCCCAGTAAAGATCAGGCCCCATCTCAAGCACATACTTTGGCTGGGGTATTCTTTTTCTCTTCAGACTGTACATTTTGTATGTCTTCTTGCCTTGTTTGCTTCTTCTCATTGTACACCTCTATAAGAGTGGTTGCTAAAGTCCATGTGGTAAGGTGAGTACTAGGCTGTCTTGAAATCTCCTCCAACAAAGAATTTAGTCCATAGTTTTTTAGGTGGGCCTCAGGTAAATTCTTAGGACAAAGACAGAAAGCATCACCTTTTCCAAAACACCACAAGAATGGCCTCTAATCCACATACTAATAGTGTTCCCTTTAGTAGCCTCTTGATCTGGGATCAGTAATCCACCTGGCTCTCACAACTACTGTCTTCCAAGATCTTAGTGTGTTTATGTTTACAATATTTCTACTAGTGAGCAGAAACCATTGAAAGTTCTTTAGCAAGTTTCCTGTTGCAATTTGTTTTCAAAACACAATCCAGAGAGAGAAGATTGAAGATCTGCTTTCCAGCTCTGAGGATCATTTTAAACACATGGACTACAATTATCTCACTTAAGTTGAAATCTCAGCTATGACACCAAGCAGCTCTGTGTCTTGGTTTAAGTCATTTGACCTCTTTTTTCTCTACCTCATCTTCACATGGTGATTATGAAGCTACACTGTTTAGTAAATATTTGTCAGGAGATCTCTGTACTTCAATACACAAGAGCTGTCAAGAATGCTGGAAATACACACACACACACACACACACACACACACTTACATTTGTATCTTTCCTCACAGTCATCTTTATCTTGATTTCTGTTTCTGTTCTGGAAAGTTCCTTACACTCTACAACTAGCACTACCTCTAAATAGGCAGGCACAAACCTAACCACAGGGCCCTTGTGCCTCCTCCTCTTTCTGGACACCATACCTTTTGTCCAAATTTCCCTTTCTCTCATTGAAAATAATTCCCAAGCTGCCAAAGCAAAGGTCTCCCAAAACTCATCAAAACAAAACTTCCCCTCTGTCACTGTGAAGCATTTATAACATCCGTATTAGCATTTTATACACATAAGCTTTTCATAATGGCTTTGCCTTTTTCTTCTTACTAACTTACTTAATTATTTACATCCTGATAACTAGTTCCCCGCCAGGATATGAGCTCCACAGCCAGGAACTCTGATTATTCACTGTAAACTGCCTTTTCCCTAAAGCACTGGTACGTAGAGTGGTTCACTTCGGTGAAGTGGTTCACATGGTAAGGCCCATGGGAATGGTAGAACAGCTTACATCAGTTCTCATTGCAGTGTGGCAGTCTTCACCAGCAATGCTGAGTCCTAGGATGTTTATCAAATGGTCACAGGGAAGACAGTAGGAACATGGTCTTTTCTTCTCCAAAGGCCACATTTAAGGCCAAGATGTGAAAAATACACTAAAGCAATTTCTACTCACAAGGGCAAGAATTTATCCAATGACAAAGTTTGTGTGACTGCAGAGGGGTCTGTATGAAATGTTATGTTCAATGTATCCATGAGATTGGTGGAGTCATTAAAAAGTCTCTCGTATTTAGAATTTCATAATTGAAGAATAAATTAACTCAGATCATTTATAAGTGCCTCATGTGAGACTCCTTGGTAAGTAAGTGTATAATCAAAAAAAAAAAAAAGAAAGACTATATAGCAAGCTTATATTCAATGTAATATATACTTTCAATTTTATATCATTTTCATTGATTTCATATTTGATTGCTTATTTGCATAATTGAAGGTAATATAAGTTATGCTTTCTGAGTCATACACTATCTCCACAGCAAGTTAAGACTGTCTTGGTTGAACGCAACTGAAGCAACTTATTCCCACCCTGATAGGAGGAACTCACAGAGTTCTCCAAACAGAGTTCTCAGTTTCCAGCTGAGGCAAAATGTAATAAATCAACTCATTCATTCAATAGTCTTTGAGGACTTACTAGGTCTCACACTTCATGTGATTACAGGGAAAAAGTGATCAAGTTTTCTTGATCAAAGTACTGATCAAGACAACTATAGTCCCTGACTAAACAGGGCTAATATTCTAGAATAAAGTACAGACAAAACAGAATTAATGTTACTCATATTATAACAACTGGAATACAGGATGCTAAGACAAACTATAAGAAGATTTGAGGGTAACCTTGCAAACTGGTTGGGCCCGGACAGGTTTTCTGGAAGAATAATGTCTGTTCTGAAACATATTAATTATTTGGAACAGGAATTATCTTCTAGAGACAGATGAAGACTAAAACATCTTAGAAGCTGTGCTCCAGGTAGTGGCAGTTGGGACATGATCTCAATAACTGGTGTTCTTTTGACTCAGCTACTCATAAGAATTTTCATTTTCAAACACTGATCTCTGCAATTTACTGTTTAACAGGAACTACCTTCATTTTTAGTACCTTACTGGGAACTGATAGAGAAATCCTACATAAACCACATCAAAACAGTACTTCAACATCTCAGAGAAAGCCAACACAATGTGCTTTCTTATTTATATGAGACTAGGTAAGTAAAATCCCCAAGGGTGGAATTTGGTCATTTTTAGGTAGGCCAAAGATCCATCTTCTTTCTCCCCTACTTACAGGACAAGTTTCCAGGAGGTTTTACGGCGTCCAGATCACAAGCAAGATTTTGTATCTCAGTGGCAGGCTGATTTCAACTCTGTTCCTGAAGACCTGTGGGAAGATGAGGAAACAAAGGCTGAGCTACACCAAAGAGTAAATGTAAGAACTGCCATGACCTTCCAGGACAGGGTCACCATGTTTTCATTTTTCCATCTGTACCCTTCATCTCCTTTCCATCTTCAGGGATGGAAGCATAGGTTAGAAATACAATGATTTGAAATATGGCCCAGTTATTGGTAACTTCAAAAATTAGTAACTTCACTGGCTGCTCTGCATTTTGGGTTGAAAATACATGTATGACACACTTCTTAGAAGGACTGGCAGTAGCCATGCAGGAGAATTCTTGTCACCTGCCTTGTAGACTCTTTTCACATCAGTTGGTCTGCCTACCTGTGGCCATTCCTAGTGGTAATTACATACCCCTCCTGAATCTACTTACACAGCCTAATAGCAATAAGAAGGAAAACGAGGACAACCCATCCTTGTCTCTATTGACCAGATATTTTGAGGTCTAGTGACATAGTCTCTATACTTTCCTAGGATTAATTCTATGTGCCACCACACCCAATGTATAATATCCTGAGTACAAACCAGCTATCTTCCAAGATCAAATGTATCAACTCAGAAGAGTCTATAAAAGATATCACTATATTCATTTGTGTAACAAACAAATTGGCCAAGCTCTACCCCACTGTCCATTATGTGTTGAGAAAATATTAAAGCATTTGTCATGTCCACAGGACTAGGGTTTAACAGATGAACACAAAGTCTATGACTCCAAAATATTTCCATTCTGGTAGCCAGGAGACAGAATAATAAAAAAAAAACCAGTAAATGTAAAGTGAGTATGTTGTTATGTTTGTTTGTTTTTTAAACCTATGATGGAATCAAAACAAAGGGGCAAGAGGTTGAAGCATTTCTGTAACTGTTTTGCTTGTTGTGGATGTGGAAATCCTACTTAGAAGATATTTTTAAATGGACTGAGAGCCAGAATTCTAGAGTTAACTCCATGCATACACAGAGGAAGGTTAATCAGTCATAGAGGAGAACAAAGTCATAGAGATCACAAGACTTGACGTGCATGGAGGCTCTCAAGGACTGGAGAGCAAAGTCAATATAGATGAGAGGTTACTGATGAGGTTGGAGAGATTGTAGGGGACCATATGACCTAAGGCTATGGGTCAGTTTATAGTAACACGTAAGGTGTAGGTTTTAAATGCTCCAGTAGGGAAATAAAGATCAAGAAGACCAGTTGACAAACTAGTCCTGATCTCTCACAAAAATAGCAAGGCATATCAGTGGCCTGGATGACAGGAAGGTGCCAAAAGCTTTCACCTAAGAGGTGTTCACCTATTACTTAAGCATGTCTCAAAATGATACATCTAAGTTAAATCCTACAACTGCCTTTTGTTTCTGTCGCTTTCCCACCATTCATAGAACCAGCTTTAAAGTTTTTTCCTCTGTGTCTCTTTCCCATAGTAGTTGGCTGTTGGCAGAGAATGGGGAAATTTGGTAGCCTGGGTATGTTATTTATTCCTCTTTCTAAATCCAAATGTGCCACATGTTTATTGTAGATAAATTAAATCGTGAGTAGAAATTAGACTTAAAATTACCAACTCCATAATCCCATACATTTACCATTCCTAATTAGTTTCAAAAAATGGTATACAGTACATATATAGCTTTTCAACATTTTTATTCATCAATACAAAATGTTTTCTTTGTGAATAAAAATTCATCTACAGAAACATTTTTATGACTAAAGGGTATGGCTAGTGAATATTATAATGATTTGTTAAAGAAGTTTCTATTATTAAATATATTTTACTAATAAATTTTTATGAACCAATTTTAATATAAAATTATGTGCCAATTTAATATGAAATTATACCATAGCATTTCAACCAGTTATATACATATTGATGTCATTAACAATTAATTTTTTTGGGCTAATTTATAAGACTATAGATAAAAACTTAAAATAATTGAGTGAAAGATTATCCTTATGTCCAAGATCTTTGAGACATACTGAAAACTTACAAATTTTTATTTTCAATGTAACTTAAAAATTAACAATAGAGAGTTTAAATTTACTTAGAGCAACAGGTTGTAGGAATGCATCCAATATTCTATCATATATTTAAATTTTTGACAGTTTAATGGGTAAAAATAGGTTTTCTTAAAATTTGCATTTCTTCCTATTGCATTTGAAGTTAGCCATTCTTTCCCATTTAATGACCATTTATTTTACATCTTCTGGATCCTAATTATGATTCCTACTTATTCTGCTGAAATGTGCTCTTATTCTTATTGACTGGTATATCTTATTTATATATTATGGATAAATACCATTAATTCATGATATATTATAAATATATTCCAAGATTGATGTTGGCTTATTTGAAGTGAGTTTTTATGCAGAAAGTTTTTAATGTTCATGTAAGTAATTTAGAAATTCTTATTATATTGTCTTTAGTGGCCAATTTAAAAGAACTCCCATCTAGGATTAAATATAACGTCACCATTATTTTTACTATTTTTTACAACTTCACTTTTTACTTTTAAATATTTAAGATATGTAACTATGATAGGGATCTCATTTTAATGTTTACAGAAAGCTAGGCAGATATTTTAAGATGATCCTGAATGGTGTCAGAATTAGATTACTTAGATATACATGTTTGTTCTTACTGAGTTTATTTACTCTGCCTGTTTGATTGATTTTTCTGTACACATGAAAGAATATAAACCCAATATAATTTCAAAAAGAATATAAAAGTTAAATTTGAGAAAAGGAGAACAGAATTAATGAGAATAAAAAATCTTGACTACTTAGCAAATAAGAAAATTAAACAGTAAAATTAAAATATCAACCCATATACAGACAAAGACATTGCTGACAGGCAGTGCAAAGAGAGAACAAGCCAACACATATTCTTCTGAGTAAACTTTTGTTATTAAGATATATACGTGGAACTCCTCATCAAATTGCTTCTCCAAGGAATCTAGGAACCAAGTGTGCTTTCTACTTGAGGAAGGTTCAATATTTTCAGAAATAATAAGCCTCATCAAAAATACTATGAGACTTTTAGTGGATTCTCAGCAGGATTACATGGTAGAGAAAATTGTGAAGCCTAAACAAAACTTGCCTTCCTTTCATGCCGACGAATAATTAAAGTTAGGTTTGAGATAAGGCTAATGTACATCCATTTGTTTATTTATTTGCTTATTTTTGAAATGGGGTTTCACTATACAGCCCTGGCTATCCTGGCTGCAAACTGGGCTAACCTCAAACTCTGATCCACCTGCCTCTGCCCCCCAGTTGCTGGGAATAAAGGTTATCACACTGGGCTTCACATCCATTTTTTAAAAAGTAGTATAAGTAATGTTGGTTAAAAAGCCAGCTCTAGCCATTTGTATTTTTGTACTTTGTGCATAAGCAATCTTTGAAAATGAAACTTTAAAACTACTGTAGCTCAGACCCTTCTATGCTCTTTTCTTGCAACAGATTTTGACACACTGATTATATAATGCAGCAACTGTCATTTCTAAATGCTCAGCATTCACTAGTTGTTGGCACTCTTTTATTTTATCCACACAGCAATGAGACTAGGTACTTACCAGTAACAATCCCATTTTGTAGCTCAAGAAATATGGCCAATAGTTTAACATGTTAAGTGGCAGCATAGGAATGAATCTATCCCCAAGCACCTAAACTCCACATCAATCTGAAGGAAGCATTATCAGATGCATGAAGACAGAATGACAAAGTGTATCTGCAGGTAGGGCTGTCTATTCTGAGAAGCAGTGTAACAGCCACTTCAGCACCTAAAGTGCTTTCTGTCTTATATTCTACTCTTATCTGATATCACTTCTGGAGCATAACTTAGTGCTACAAATTACTCGAGCCCAAAGTTTCATATCCTAGATTTACCATTTACTCACCTGAGGAAAATGCCTTCCCTACAACCCAGTATCCTCTTATAAAAATATAGATAATGAATGAGCTACCTAAGTTTGCTTACAGCCATTTAATTAGTGATCAGAAATGTCAGCAACATATTCACAAGAACTCAATACTCAAAACCACTATAATTTTGGCATGCTTATAAATTATAAAACAAATGAAATATTCCCAAATGCCCATACTATAGGCCCATTACTATATGTAAATATGATGTTTTACATTATACTATTCACTTTCTTTCTTGCTGGCCACTATGCTGCTAAGCTGTTGTTGATCATCCTATTACAAACATTTTTTTGTCAAAGGATGCTGTATCTGTGATAAGTAACAAATTCATGGCCTTGGTTCAAGTAGAAAAGTGTATTTTTGTTCCCAGCAACAGTATTTGCTATTGTTTTGTTTTTAAGTTAAATATACAGTATTATTATTTAAATATATAGTATTATTTAAATACTATTAGTATATTATTTAAATATACAGTAGTATTCAAGCAAACACATGATTAACGAAGAAACTAACACACAAATAGAACTATCCATGGAAAGTATGATAGAAATAGATTTGTGAGACTTGTGGGCGTCTGATCTGAGAGAACAAGAGGGTCACCCTCCGAATAAATGACCCTAAGACACAAACTTGTTAGGCCTGTCTTCATAAGGGACATCTCCAGAAGCAAAGACTCTCAGGTGCATGACACTGAAGTTGTACAGGGCATGATTCTCAAATGCAGCCACGCTGTCTCTCTTTCCACTCAGGATCTGCGGGACCGCCTGTGGGACATCTGTGAAGCAAGGAAGGAAGAGGCAGAGCAGGAGAGGCTTGACATCATTAATGAGAGCTGGCTGCAGGACTGTATCGGCATAACAATGAATCACTTCTTTTCCCTGATGCAGGTAGGAACAGCCAGACACACTGACACAGACTCCCTTTGCAACCTTATTCCTCAGGGAACAAGTCCTTCGGGAACGCTAAGGGTCCGCTCAAGTATTGTTTTGCTCAGACCATCCTGTGTGGTATGCATTCTCTAGTTAGTATGCATTCTGGCTTGCTAAGAAAAATTAGCTAACAAAAAATTGTTTTGTTTTGTTTTGTTTTGTCTTTATCCCAGCTAAGCAATTACACAGACATTGCATCTCAAGCAGCTACTCAACATCTCTGCATCCCTATGAAGTTGCTGAGGGATTGCAGAGACGCTTCTGAGACGGGAGTATTTAGCTGATCAGACTTGCAAATACTTAAAGGTGGCCATAATAGCCAAGGAAATCTGTCCTACCATAATTTCTGGGCCACATTACAGTCATGGGTACCATTGCTATGACTGGGAGAGAAAGAACAGACCACCCTTTAGTTGTTAGATGTCACAAGACAAAATGACTGTAGATACAGATTTTGAGAGCTCAAAGATTGGTGCAGTATAAAGGAATGAGATCAATTGTGTTTTCTTGTATTTTTTTATTTTAATTTTATGTGTATCTGCGTGTCAAAGTGTGGTTCCGTGTACCTGCTAAGTGTCTGTTTAGATGAGAAATTAGTTTCCTTCCCTCACATAGGAGCCTTGAAATGCTATCTGCCTTGAGAAATTACTATAGTTTGAAAAGATGGTTTTCAGATCTTGAGGAAGGCATGCCTGCATTACAAACCTGATAAAAGGCTTATCTTAAAATGTGTATTTCAAACACACATAAAGAAAATGTTTACAATGGACCAGCTTCCTTACATACTGAAGGAGGACAGGGGCTGAGAGTTTGGGAGAAGTCTATCTAAAATTATTAATGCTTAGGAGACTATGAAAAATATCATGGCCAAGCTATGCTTAGTTAATTGTTGTTAACAGACTAGTAATTTGTAGGGAGAATGGAAGGGGAGAAATTTTTCATAACTTATTAACCTAGAAGGTACATTAGAAAATAAATAACTCTGGTGATATGACTTAAACACTGTAGGTGTTCAGCAAATCTTTTCTAAACAGATGACCCATCAATTCTAGTAGTTTCAGCCTTTAACAGGAACAATGCCTGCTCTGAGGGTGGGTCTGACAAGTCAACAGAATCCTGAAGAACAGAAAGCCCTCAGGAATTATAGTAACTCCCACCTTACTATTTTTTTTCCATAGTTTCAGTTGCCTTCACTTAATTACAGTTTTGTGTGTGTGTGTGTGTGTGTGTGTGTGTGTGTGTGTGTGTGTGGTGTTTATGTGTGATTTTTTGGTCTTGTTTTGCTTCTTTGTTAAACTATAACCCACCTACTGATATGCCCATCAATTTATTTGACAGATGCTTTAATTAATTTTTTACTGTCTTAGATTTTTGGAACATCTTCCACAACAGAACATGCAGTTTAGAACAACTTAAATCCGTGGTATCTCACTGTCTACTCATATTTGACTTAGTATAACCTGTCTCTCATAGTCTTTAGGACAAAGCTATGTTTTGGGTCAGACATGATGAGGTAAATCTTTGACTCTCATGTTCTGTACAAATCTATTGTATTTCACCTCGCTTGGGATGCTTAGAAAGCATATTAGGATGCTTCTATTTTTCATTTCATCAAAACTGTACATTCTTCCTGCCCATTATTTACTCAGTAGCTATCCACATTATCAGATCATATACTTTGGTTTTGAAGTGATTTTGTCCAAGTAGCCTTTATATTGGTGTCTAGTGGTGTGTTGTGATGCTTGAACTACTCAGTTCATGTTTTTTTGTGACATGGACATTGCAATCATCAATACATGCAAGAAATAAAAATAGTACAACTGATTCTTTGAAGGAATCTACATTCATATTAGTTTCATTATAACATGTTGTTATCACTATTCTATTAATAATTGTAGACTTTCTCAAATAGGTGTGAATGCACAGAAACAAAGGTAATAAATAAAGGACTTGATATGTACCCCTGTTGATGAGCTATATTATATTCACATAAGAGGGTTAAAGGAATCAGGATATCAGAAGGAAAACTATGAAGACTTGTTAGAAAGCTGGATTGTGAAGAAAAGAATGATTCAAAACAGTTTCAACCAAAGGACAGTACTTAGACATTATTAAGCACATTATTAAGCCTATTCTGGAGTATGCTTAGCTCAATAATCCATAGTTCACACACAGGACTAAGTAAAGTGCCCAACTGCTCTAAACTCATCTGAGCAGAGTTCAGGGTATCAGGTTAAACACATAGCAAGAAAATATTGTGAACAGGTCTTAACAAATGCTTATGGAAGAAGCAGCTGCAGTCCAGTGATAAAGGTACAGCAGACTGATGAGTCTGAGCCATAAATGACTCTTGTAGAATAATATTACTGCAAACTATGACAACAGCACCATGCTAAAGGTTCTGTCTTCATCCTCATTTTGTAGATAAAGAAACTGAGGCAAACTGGGATGGCACTATTGGCCCAATACTTCCATCTAGTAAGTGCAAAAGGAACTGAGTGTGACCACAGAATCAGTAGTCCTTTTGAAACACTACTATCTCAACAACATTTTCCTAATAGTTCGGCTACATAGGTAGGACACAGATAGCTTTGTTTGGTACTACTCAATTAACCTCAGCCAATGATGGATATGCTGGAGAATAACATTCAGTTCAGCACATGAAGAAATAACATGGTGATGGGACCATCCATCAGATAGTAGACCACTGGGGCAGCTTATATTTTATCTGGGATGCTCAAAATCAGAAGCCTTAGTGTTTGTCAAGAACAGAAGGAATTGCCTGTATTACCTCACAAACAGATAACCATTCCCAAGATGGGTTCCACAGAAACTTGCCTTCCAAGCTACTCCAGAAAACATTGTAATTACATAAGTGTCTTTGGAAAATGCTACATAATTCTTCTTTCTTCAATCAAAGAAATATCTGTAGTAGAGAAAGAATGGGTTAAAAATACAGGATCTACCTTTGTAGCATTTAGAATGTTTAGGGACTCATGGAACACATCCCCAGCCCATGCACAGCCCATGCCCAGCCCATGCACAGCCCATGCACAGCCCATGCACAGCCCATGCACAGCCC
>NW_021604622.1:5171744-5178680 GCF_004785775.1 Grammomys surdaster | reverse complement strand
CCCATGCACAGCCCATGCACAGCCCATGCACAGCCCATGCACAGCCCCTGTGTGCTGTAAGGGCAAACCTGCACTGACAGAAAGACAACAAGCACATGTGTCTAACTGTCGATCATTTTACAACCAACTCCTCTGCACCTCTCTATTTCCTTCAAGGTCTCTTCTAGCATCTTCAACAGAAGAGTGGAGCAGAGACAACTGAGAAGTTATATCTTACTTGTTCACATTAAGCAAGAAGAGAAACTGTACTGTAAAAATTACTGCTTAACTTTGTGTGGTTGTTTCTCGTGTTTCTACAGATAGTTTTTATAGTACCAGAGGAATAGAACTTAGTGTTGTTTTTATTTTGGTCTTGTATGTGTAGCATTTGAGGTACCCCATGATGACTGAATTACTGCTAGTCAGTTGACTGAAGCATCTCTAAAACCAATTATTGAAAAGTAAGTATAAACCTGGTTAAGTGGAATTGCACTTAGTAAACATTTAAAGTACAAAGTCGTTTGCTTTCTTTAATAATTATAAAAACTTTATGGACAAAGAAATAATCATGGCTCCTTCTAGAAAATTCCTTTCAACCAACATGTATGTATTAAGGAAATGTATGCAGATAAGTCTATTCTTATTTGGGTATTGATATCCACTTTCTATATTAAAGGCAGAAGTGAACCGTTTCCAGGATACCAAAAGACTCCTTCAAGATTATTACAGAGCAATGGAATCCAAAATCCCACTGGAAGACAGTAAGAAATTTACTCGAGTCCCATTGGTTCAGCTCGATAGTAAAGAAATTTCAGAAAATCAGCTCAGGTAACGCAGTTCACTATATTTGTTACAGTAGATTTGTTTTGAACATATAGCTCTGGGTTTTTTAAATTATAAATCATGCTCCTGTTAATGAAAATCCCCAAACATTTTAAAACACTGAACTTTTTTTTAATGACTTATATGTGACATTAACTTGAGATGATATGATTGTTTATCTTGTTAGCAGTTGATATTTACTCCTTTGGTTATAAAGGTATAGTTTGTTTTATGTCATTTTCCACAAGATTCTGCTCTGGATATCAGGCAGTATATCAGTTCTGTATTGAGAAATACATTTAGCTCCAAAAACTCTAGTAAGGGATTAGGAATAGAAATGAGAGAACCTGATTTTGTCTGTCTGTCTGTCTGTCTCTGTCTCTGTCTCTGTCTCTCTGTCTGTCTCTCTGTCTCTGTGTGTGTGTGTGTAAGTGTGTGTGTGTGTGTGTATGAAAGAAGGGGGAGGGAGAGGGAGAGAGAGAATATTATGTAAACAAAAAGAGAGGGGATTGCCATTCTTCATTCTTTTTTTACAGACAAGGAAACTGAGAGATAGTAAAAGCTCAGCAGTATATTATCATGACCTAGGAAACTGAAAGATATCAACAACCTAACATCATATTGCTCCCAACAGAGATGGAAAGTTAGCTATAGGATAAAGACAAATTACATTTTTAGCCATCTAAGTCATTGGCAATAAAAACTTAGTTAATTTTTACGGACTTGATGGATAAGGTTTGAGGAGGGAGGACAAAAACTCAGACTCTGAGAGATTGTAGAAGATAGAGAAGATGCCATCACAAATGGTGCAGCAAGGGGGTGGTAGTGATCCCCACCGTGTGGTTTTCAGCCATTAAACACTAAGATCTGGTTTAACTTTATTTATGTGACTTAAGACAAAGCACTTGAAAACAGAATTCAAAATCATTTAGGAAGAAAAATTAAAATAGTATTTTCTAGTGATCATTGAGCAGGACATGAGGGAAAAAACCTCAATACTAAGATGAAGGTACTAGCAGAAATTGATTTCCAAAACAATATGCACATATTGAATGCTATGTTTGAATCTTCAAAAATATGAGCTATGTATTTTATATTTGGTGAAAGGATCTTTGCCTAGAACCTTGCTCAGCCAACATAAGAGTAAGAGTTGTGTAAACACAATAAAGCATAATGAATTTATTTTGAAACCAGATAGGTCTAGTTTAAATCTTGAATCTGTCACTAACTCTAACTAACTATATGTAAGTATGATAAGATAATTTGCTTGGCTGTCAAGTCACTGCAACTCAATGTAAGCCTCAATTTCCATTTGAGTAAAAGTGAGGTCCTTGTGAGAATCTCAGAAAATAGAATCAACAAGGGATATGGGACCATGTCTGGAAAATGGAACACTTAAGAATCTAGTCTCCAAACAATCAATAAAGGGTGGCTTCTTTTGTTATTGGATAATATACAATGGCCCACTCTTGCATATATGCAATATTTTAATTGTGGATATTGCATGTTCTCCCTTTACATTTTAGCCCTCCCCTTTTCCAAATGTAACTTAAGAAGGCATTACTACATTGGTTTATGCAATGACCTAAGGTTCATTTCTCCATAATTATGTCCTTCTGTCTAATATTATCATATTTCTGTCAGACCCATATATAATGTTGTGAATACACAAAAGGGTAAGTATGAATATGCACCCTCTTCCTGTCCCAAGTAATTGCACTGGGCAAGCTGCTAAAAAAAACTTTGCAATTAAAAACAATAATGAAGACCAGTGGCAGTAGGAACCATTATAGTCACCAAAAGAGACCAAGTTTCAGTGTCTGGAGTGGCAGTGCATTCTGTTCTTAGCACATAAAAGCAAACCAGGCATAATGGGGGAAGCTATTATTGCTGGCTCGTACAATAAGCCCATAGAAGAACAGACAGTTCTTATTTTTTTGTAGAGCAACTTTGTACCAATCTCAACCTCAAATCACTGCTGTGGCAAAACTGCTGGAAAAATCGGTCAGTCAGGACACCCATCAGCCCACCATCCAGTCAACCACAATCCATAACATGTAGAAAGGAACAAGGAAAATGTTAAGCAGTTTTACCTATTTTTTTTCTACCTTGTTCCTTCCAACAACCCTAAAATAACAATAATGGTAGCAATATAATACTTTCATGATATTGGTTGTATTGTTGATAAAGAAATGATGACAACCACAATAATAATGTCTTTGTATTATTCTAACAAGTGAGGCTCAGAAATTCAAGTACCGTACCTAATTTCATATCTCAAGATAGTGACAAAACTATCAGTACTACAGGAATTTTTTCCCCAATAAATGAATTCTAAGCCCATCTTCATCAACAACTACCTATCATTTTAATATAGAACTATAATGTAGCCACGTTTGTTCCCATTCCCACATCCCCTTTCTGTTTTATTGATTAAACTTGTTTCTAGGCAGTGTCACATACTCATAGTTCTGATTACTATCACATCTGTCTCTCAGTTCCCTCACCCAGTAGTCATCCCTCTCTCCTGCCTGTGATACAGAGACTCATTGGTGCTCAAGGTGCTTCCAATAAATGAGCACTCAACCCCAAACATGACATTTCTACCACACCATCCAAGGCCCAGGGAATACTATAGAAGGATTGAAAGGAAAGAAAGAAAAAAGTAGGAGATAGAGAGCCTACAAACTCAGGACATGATATGCCATTGCAAACACAAGCCCACAGGAGCTGCAGTTGCCTGTACTGGGTCTGAACAAGACCAGGCCTGATGACACGCAATCATGGGAAGGGTAGGAGTCTATAATGCCTTAGCTTTTTGCAGATCTATTGGCAATTAATGGATTCTAGAGGAGAGACAGTCGTTCAAAACTTATGACCATACAGATAGATGATTCTGGTTAAAAATCAAACTCAAACTCTTTTTCTAAATAATATGCCATGACTACTGTCTCACAAAGCAAAGTGTTACGCTATGTAAAATGTCTAGAGATGATCACATCAATGATCTTATTGGAACTTGAATGTCTTTGATTTAGCAGCAATTTGTTATTAAAATATGATTCAATATTAAATAAATTAATTAAAATATAATTCAACGCGCGAACATATTTTCAATGCATTGCATTTATAACTATGGTAGATCATAAGAGTTCCAAGTACTGGGTCATAGTTACCAATTCTTCTGCTCTGAGAATATACCATGAATGACTAAAGCATAAAAGGAAAGCATTAAATTGGGGGCTTCATTACAGTTTTAGAGGTTGTTTCATGACTATCTTGGTAAGAAGCAGACAGACATGGTGCTGGAGCAGTAGCTGATTTATACCCTGATCTGCAGAGAGCAAGCAGAAAACCACTAGGCCTGACATGTGTTTTTGAAACCTCAGAACCCACCTCCAGTGACTCACCTCCTACAACAAAGCCATAAATATTCCAACAACCATGTCTCAAACTCTTAATCCTTCTCAAACAGTTCACCAACTGAGGGTTAAGCATTTAATTATGTGAACCTACAGGGGGCATGCTCATTCAAATACCACACGTGGTGAAAATCAATGTGTTAAGTTCAAGAAATCTTACCTGATGCTTCCAAACAAGAACAAGCTGGTTGTTTTCTGGGGCTCACCATTATCTTTCTAAACCACTGTTCCAGACCCCTGCTACCTGACTGTATAAAAACAAATGCTATTCCTGCTGGTGATACTGTTATCTTGTTAAAAGAGTTACTCTTTTTTTTTCTCAATTCCTTCTCCAAACTTAAGGCCCTTTGTATATCTTTTGACACCAGAGTATGACCCCAATTACACCTCTGTTTAACAGGACAGTCAGATTTCTATTCGTTCCATTTTTTTTTACGTCAGGATGCCAAGTGATATTAGCCATAGGTTTTGTTAGGTTTACTTTACCCATACTGATTTACCCTCATGGGAAATGTGTGTCCTGGAAATATGACAAGAATAGTCCCTCTTCACAATCACTGTCATCTAATACTCCTATTTTAATTATTGAGAAATAAATCTGAAAAAAAAAGTCCTGTTGTTTCTTTCTGTGAGATTTCTTTTTTTAGCAAGCTTTTATAAACCATGTAAATGTGAATGCAGCATTGTCCAGTCATATCCCTTTCAATTAACTCTTTTTGGAAATAAGAACTGAAGCACCAAAACAAAGAAGAACAAAGTAACACAGTCACAAAAAAAAAAAAAAAAAATATAATTTTTTAAAAAAAAAATATTTTTTTGTTTTTTTGTCCCCCCCCCCCCGCCTAAAGAATCCCTGTAGTTCCTCGAATATCCAGTTCTCCAGAAAATGTTACCATCAAACCAAAGGCAGGGCCATTGCTGAAAGGCAGATTGGATCCCCCATTAGAAGTTCTGGAAGCCAACTTTGAAATAGATGAGAAGATATTATTGGACACCTGGCAGCAGGCTTCTTTAGCCGTCTCCCAGATGGTAAGCAGTGCTTATGGTTGCATTTCTTGTCAACTATGTGACGTGATTGGTAACATGGAACAAGAGTAACACTTATATGACAGTCACAATTATGGTGTAAAAAAATGCATGGCTTTCAGAAATTATTATTATTATTGGTAGCAGCAGCAGTAGTAGGAGTAAAGGGATCATTAGGGGATTATTTTCCTGAAAGAAGGCGGAAGTTAAGAAATATAGTCACCAAGTCTTTGAAATCATGTAAGAAGGGAGGCAATACTTAGATTCATTTCATTGCTAAGCTAAGTAGCAAATGCAGGGGACTAAAAGTCAAGAGAATGTTAAGAAAGGTACAATGGTGCCCCTGTAGAAATCACAGCCCTGTTGACTGTGGCTTGTGCTACACTGTGCTGGCCAACTTGGTCATCTAATAATGAGGTCCAGCATGGCTAGACTTTCTATTTCCTAGAAAAACCAGAAATGTAGTATTTTTTGATTTTTAATTTTTTAATGTGATGCTACTACTTTTGATTTTAATGAATGAAATATAAATCTTTGAAATACTCTACAAAGTCAAGAAAGAAAACACAAAACCCAGTTAGCCCATTTGACTTGCCAACTTCAACCTGTCTGCTTGTTATTTTTTTCTAAATCACGAGAGAGTAATCATCACTACCCTTTTGCAGTGGAGAACGAACACCCACTTAGAAAGACAGGAAGACTTTTGCTTGGCTTCTGTTCTACATACTTGGCTTTTAGTTTCCTTTTGCATCCATCATTCTTTGATTTCACTGAAGTACTCTAATCATACAACAGTATTGATCGTACCAAAGGTCTTTTGAAAAAAGGTGAACAAGAAGCCTACTTCATAATCTTACAGGAGGAAGGAGGTCTTCCTTAACTTCCCTTGGGGTCTGTTTTGTGGGCCTTTACCCCAAACAGAACAGAAAGCTCTCCTTTCTCCTCCAATTTTTTTTTGGTCTATTCATCTCTCTCTTTTGATTCTCACAGAGTAATTCAAACTCCTTTCTTATCATACTTGTTCCAAAGAACCTTGAAGTGTGGATATTGCTCGCATCAAGAAAATGCATAAAATGCATTTGCCTGGCTTCACACATTCACTAAAGTAAATATTCATGGCACCTGTACACAGGGATAAGTAAAACCAGGTATACAGCTGCTAGGTTTCTTCATGTGCCACCCAAACCTTAGCTCTCTTAAGTGAACCACCATCTTGCTATTTCAGTCAATTCTTTCAAGGACCCAAGTCTGTAACTCCTATACAATATATTGTAGGTCTGCCTGCCTTTGAGTTTTAAGGAAATGGACCCTTTGTCATGTGTGTGTGTGTATGTGTGTGTGTGTGTGTGTGAGTGTGAGTGTGTGTTCATTTTTAGATCATTATTCATTAGAGTCGTCTCATACTGTTAAGGGTGGCTATATTCTGTTCATTTTCTTTGTTATGCAGTGTTCTATTACATGACTACATCACAATTTGGTTAACCAAGTTGCTGCTGATCCACACTTGGGTTTGTAATTTGATGCCATTGGACCCAGCTGCTGTGAACAGTCTCACACACATCTCTCAGTGCCCATGAGTATACAAAGCTGCCTAAGACCCAGGACTGTATGTTGTCTTCTACATACCATTTACTTGTGTGTGTGTGATAGTGCGTGTGTGTGTGTGTGTGTGTGTGTGTGTGTGTGT
>NW_021604622.1:5134878-5171644 GCF_004785775.1 Grammomys surdaster | reverse complement strand
TGTGTGTGTGTGTGTGTATGTGTGTGTGTGTGTGATTACTATGCATCTACATTGTTCATATATAAGTTATGTAACTTACAATATATATACAATCTCAAAGTAAAATTTCTAAAAAGTCCAATATAGGTAAAGATTATCCCCAAACAAGATGTTCAGTTCACTAGAGAGGTTTTTCATCTTAAACTTTCCATACCAATACTGTACCTGTCATTTTATCATTTCTGGAGATTCAAACTCATGTCTTCACCCTTGCTTAGCAAGCACCCTATCCACTAAGCGATCAACCCATCCCTACTTTGATATTTTATCTCGTTAGTGTTTTCCTGAATACTGAACTTGGTTCTATTACTTTTCATATACCATAATTTAGTACAATGCCCACACCTAACACAGTCCTGAGTTATCAGTACAGTCTTGAGATGCTGTTGCAGCTGCCGTCATGCTCACAACACTGAAGACAATAAAAAGATGATGGTGATGATAGTAATGACTAGCACAAAAACCATTAAGTGCTACATCCTAGGGAATGGAAAGCAGGTACAGATTTTCTAGAAAGATCATGTATTATTTGTATTGTTAATTGAACTTCAAAAACATAATAGGCAGGTCATAAATCAATCAAAACTACCTAAAAAAAAAATACTGCATTCTCAAAGAACATAGAACCAGAGTATTAGCTATATATCACAATTAAACATGATCTATTTTAAGTTTTGAGAAATGTGGTAGCTTCTCTAAGTCTTCAATTTCTTCTGTAAAGCATGAGAAAAAAATCTCAAATGATTGAAAATCAATATGAAAATGTTTTAGAAAGTATTTGATAAATTTATTTAAAAGTATACTTCTTTGTACTTTGGAATGTCTCATAGCAAGCATAGAAAAATGATCACTTAATGTCATTATTAATCTAGATATGAATTATATATGAATCAGAATTTTATGTGTTATGATAGAACTCTAAAAATCGAATGTCATACATTTAAAAGCAGACAAAACATAAAAGTTACTTGTGAGTTTAGCACCTAGACCCTCGAATGATTAGACTGTGACTTGTTAGAAAGCAAACATTTACAGGAACTTTTAGTTCCAGATGAGAGAGGTGTGATTCAGAAAATGGATGTAGGCAAACAGTTCCAAATGAAATAGGTGCAATTGGCGTGATCTACACTTTTCATTCAGGCTTTTTCTGAGGAGCAATTTTACTAAAAGCCACTCATTTTGTATGCTATGTTAATTTTTAGCAAAACTTTCTAATTGATAGGTAGGTAATGATTTCAGAGAAGTCATATTTAACACCTACAATGTCAACTCATTATGTTTTTAAGTCCTTTCTAGCCTTAGAAGCTACATTAAAGAATGTATTCTAAATTATGCTGATGTTTCAAAGAGATCTGGAGGTCTCTGAGAAAAATGGACAAGAAAACTGCTAACGATAATCATTGCCTTCGTCATGATCACAAGGTCGTTTGCCAGGGAGATAAATCAATTTTAGAGGAAATTGCTAACACATACTACTTTGCAAGAACGCATTTCAAAGAATGAATTGCTTTCAATTTAAAGGGGGTGGGGGTTAAACAATCAAGCTTTCAACTTTACCAAGAACTTGAAAGTACAGTAGATAGCATGAAATCCATTTTTATCGAAAGGTCATCTGTGGGGGAAAAAAAATTCAAAAACCAAGCCAACCAAGTTGGCTTTTTCTATGTAGCTTTTCTTGATCTCTCAAGTGCTGCTGGAAGATTGTTCTGTGACATATTACAATTTTAAAAGAAAAAACTACTAGTTAACAAATATTGTCTTCCATGAGGCCTACTGTGATATATTACAATTTTAAAAGAAAAATCTATCAGTTAACAAATATTGTCCTCCATTAGACCTACAAATAGGCTGAAGAATATGAAAGCCCATTAGTAGGTTATGGGGCTTAATGTCCATGGAGAAATTGGAGTCTATTACATGCTGGGCCGCTGGGCCATGGGGCACAAAGTATATGTCAGGAGTCTGGAAAAGGCAGAAACTTACTGTCCTCTTTCAAACAAGATTGCAAAGGCCTTTGAGGCAGCTAGGCCTTATCTATATTGCTATATATATATCTCCCTTACTCTTTTCCATTCTCCTCATTCTATTAGTCTCAGAAATCATATCAGATATGGATCTCCCATGTGTTTATATAGATACATATAATCTTATTGACTCTCATTTTCTGACCTCCAAAATGCATGTCTGTTTTATATCCTTCTTTGAGTTCTTTTCTCAGTTCTCATAAATAATCTTCACTGTCCCAGTGTCAAATGAACTTAATACTTAGTTCTAGTATTTCTAGAAACAGGAAGGACCTAGGTGGCATAGTCCTTAGATAGAAATTTTCTATAGATATAGATAGATAGATAGATAGATAGATAGATAGATAGATAGGTAGATAGATAGATCTTAAATTTTAAATTTAAAAACAGTAATTATATATATATTTTTACTTGTATTTAACCAAACTAATAACACGTCTATCATTTCACCTTCTTATCATTTTTTTTTTTTGGAGTAAGCATTTAAAATCCATTCCTCTAGCAATTTTCAAATATAAAATACATTATTAACTACTGTAACCATGCTATGTAATAGGCCATCAGAATTTGTTTCTTTCATTTAAGACATTGTACCCTTTAATTAACAGTTTTCTTAATACTCTACCTATCTATCCCCAACCCATGATAGCCACCATTCAGCTCTATTTAATAAGTTTAATATTTTTACATATGTGTATATGTATGATAGACAGATAATTTAGTATCTAATATCCTTCACTGGCATATAATGTCTTCTGAGTTTATCTATGTAGCCCTGAGACAAGGCTTTCTATAACCTGAGGTATATAGAACATTTTAAAGGAGACAGGAAGTGAAGAGGGCCCTGTAAAATTCTGTCCCTCCTCATGTGAGACCAGCATTTCCCCATCTGTGATTAGCATGAAGTGATAATATGACTATAATCCAAGCATTTGTGGTAGTCAGAGAGGGACTAACTACAATGGGGACACACAGAAAGTCAGAGTAGAAGAAGCTAGAACTATGACATTAGCCAGTGGTAAGTATTATCTCCATAAGCAATGAATCTTCTGGGAGAGTGTCAAGAGTTAGAGTGGAAAACCCAGGATTAAGACGTTTATGATTCAACTGATCCAGGACCTACACTCTCCAGAACTGGCTATAGAGAGATCAAATTTGTATCTCATGTTCCCTATAGTGCACAGACACAATATGTATACAGATATGCTTTCGTAATATAGCAATTTTATGGGATAATATTTAATTAGGATTAAAATGTAAAAAAAGAATCCATAGAGGGTTGATGGTTGTTTTTCTGTCAGCTTGATATAAACTAGAGCAAAGGAATAAGCCGTGTCCCTCTGTCCCTTTGTAGTTCCTAACTATGTCTCATTGAGCATCTACCTTGACTTCCATTAATAATGGACTGCCATTGGGAGGTATAAACTGAATAAACCCTTTCTTCTCCAAGTTGCTTTTCGTCATGGTGCTTATCACAGCAATAGAAAGGAAACTATAACATAAATTGATATAGGAAAAAAAGCCTGTCCTAGAGGCAAGAGATAACAGAAACTTAGAAGAAAATCCAATGCTGTATTTATAGAAGTAGTTAATCTGACAGATCTGAGGAGAATGACCACCAACCCAAATCATAGCTAATTTAATTAAAGCAAGCTCTTTTATTTGTGCACATGAGCTGTCTCTCCCTAAGGCAGGGTTCAGAAGATTGGCTTTAGACATGTGGAACATAAGGGGTTCTGTAGTTCAGGAGTAGAGGGTTTACAAATAGGGGATTTGGCAGGCAAATAGGCAGGATTATAGGAGCAGAACATAAGCACAACAAGTTGGTCATAACATCCTCCCTGAAACAGAGACATGGTTTCAAAGTAGTCATAACAAGGTGGTCATAACAAGGTCATCATAACAAGGTAGTCATAACAAGGTGGTTATAACAAAGTAGTCATCACAAGGTTGTCGTATCAAGATAGTAACAAGGTGGTCATAACATGGTAGTAACAAGGTAGTCATAACAAGATAGTCATAACAAAGTAGTGATAACAAGGTGGTCATAGCAAGGTAATAATAATTCCCTTTTAAAACAAAGACATGGTTCCTGTATCCTGTAATAGGCAGTACAGAAGCACTTGTAGTTAAGGTTACAGGTTGCACATAGCTCAATACTTAAGAAACAGATTTAAACATAAACAGGATTGAATCAAGTTTGTTTTTTTACTATATGATGGCTTTCAAGTCTAAGATGGAGAGAGGCTTGTTTATCAGTGGAGATAAAACTATATGAACCTGTGCGATCATGGATTAAGGAGATAAGAACTTCCTCTCAGACAGCTGCAGGGGATAGTACTTGGGGGCTGGATCATCCAGTCATAGAACTGTGTGCTCCTTGAGGGGTGAGAAGATGGGTATCATTGTTTACAGTGGAATGAAGCTCTAGTGGAATCTGAGTGACTAAATCTACACCGTCATCATATTTGCCGAATGCCTTCCTAACTGAAATACTGCTACCATACAGGTGGCTGCTGAAGTTCACCAAAGGCTCACGGAGGAAGAAAAAGAACCACCCCGATTAGATTCCAAAGAAAAGTCTCCTCAGTCAGGTGCAAATAAAAAAGCCAAGAAGGAAAAAGAACCACCCAAGAAGAAAAAGACAGAAAAGAAAGGAAAAGGTATTCATGGCACTAGGACCTGGTCCCCAGGTCACTTTAAACCTCTTCTTGGTAGGAAACAAGCCATTAACCAAGCAGGTTAGCCTCTAAGCCACTTGAATGCTAATCATTGTTTTAAACTATAGACCCAAGTGTCTGTGGGTTGTGGTTGTAGTTGGCAAACCATTTTGCATATCAGCATGATCTAATTCATTTTAGCAAATAGCAAATATAACCAGCAATTGTATTCAAGGCAGCTTTACATATTAGGACTCATAACCTGTGATGTCTGTGCAGAGGGGCAATAACCTGTTGCAGAAGTTAAAAGCTGTGTGTATGTGGGTGTCAGGGACACTTGTATCTAAGAAAATTGTTCCTACTGAAACATGCCTACCTAAGTCTTTGCCTCAGAATCATGAAAGGAGAACAACAGAAAAAACAGGCAGAGAGAAATGCCACCTTCCACTGAGCGTAAGCAACAGCACTGAAGGTTACCTTTTCCTCTCAATGTTTCTAATGTGAACATTTTTTAATATAATTTGAGGCAAGAAAGGAAAGGTGGAAAGCACATGAGGAAAATCACTTCAGTGACAGATTGTCACTGTGTGTTTATTACGCACCAACTGTGGGGCAGCACTCTATGATGGACACCAAAAGCATATGGTGGGGGAGGGGGAGTCAGTGAGAATTAGGAAGGGGTGGTGGTGACCCTGGAAGCAAAGGGAAGGAGAGATGCTTTTGCAAAGAACATGATATTTTATTCTATCTCGTGTTCTAATAAGTAAATGTTTCAGCATTTAAAGGGAAGATTTGTTTAATAGAGTAAGTACAATCTTTAATTATTCAATGGTAATTGAATAATTATCATTCTTTACTATTTGTTATCAGTCCAATCTTTAATTATTCAATGATAAAAGAAATGCAGAGGCTAAATCTCTCCTTTATTTGCAATCTATACATTAATCTCTTAATACAGCAAATATACTGATTTAAGCCCCTTATGTCCATACCCTCAAGAATAATTACTGAACTGTGTGGAAATTCATAAACTGGACCTGAACTAGAATCACATTGCCTTAGGTAGATTCTCAACAAACATCCACAGATTCTTCATTTCCAATCAGTTTTGTAGTCATCGAAATACTTGTAGGTGGGCCCAAATTAAAAGATAATTAATTCAGATGAATATTCTTTAGCATTACTATGTTTAACCCATATCTTTTTGAAGTTATTTGTTGGTCTTTTCTTGTAAAACAAACAAAACAAATAAACAAAAAGGCTAAGAACCACTTTCAAATTTGAGGAATTCCTTAGGAAGTGGTAATTCTGCAAGGGACTAATATCTACTGTCAACTACAGTAGGATGAACTTTGCTAGTTTTTGTCCTCAAACCCTAATTTTATCACTTTTTAAATTCTGTCTGCACATGCTGTGCACCTTTTTCTTTTCTTACAATGTAGCACACCATATTTTGTTATGAATGCTGCCAGAAAGCTCACAACATTCTCAATGAAAGATTATAAATCTTTCATTGTCCACCCCAAGGAGCCCAAAGTTCCTTGTTTCAAAATCTCTAGCAGTTTCTGATTGTACGGATTTTGCCACATAGTCATGTCATCCAAGAGCCACATCCATAAACTCATATGTTGGTAATTTACTCACCATACCTCAGTTATGTTTCAGGTAAATCATCCCCCGTGGCAGAAGTCAGTCCAGTCACAATCACTCCTGAAGAAATGGCTGAAATGGAAAAGAGGAATGAACTGAAGCTCAAGATAAAGGAGGAACATCTTGCTGCCCTGCAGACAGAAGGTAGGAGGAGGAATAAAGTAAGATCATGCTTTCAGTGGAGCCCCAAAACCCACAAAGGGCTCATCAGTAGCCTCAGACTGAGTCTCGGAACTCAAGCAAAAGGACTGAACACACCATTCAGAAAAGTTTTCTCTTGGTCCTAAAACCAGCTGTGACTACTATGCTGTTGTATGAGTTAGAGGAGTCTGGATTTAATTAAACTTTATTAAATTGATTGATTGATTGATCGAGCCAATGTCTAACTTTGTACCCCAGTCTGGCTTCAAACTTGTTCTGTAGCTCTCTCTGTTCTTGAATTAACATTTATCTCCTGAGTGCAAAGATTCTAGGCATGCAGTACTGTGCCTGGTCCCCTAAGTAATCTCATTTAAAGTATCTACAGGCTGCCAGAAAGATTTAGGAAAAGAAGAAAAAGAAAGCAAAGGCTGTAATTCAAATTTCAAAGACTAGAAAAAAAAATGGCAAATCGGTGTGGCTGTCCAGGTTAGGTAGAAGCTGTCTAATACAATTCATTTAATATCACAAAAGAGAAAGTTACTCCTCTTGTTAAGAAAAATAAGTCCGGGGCTGGAGAGACAGTTCAGTGGTCAAGAGCACTGATTGTTCTTCCAGAGGATTCCATTTCAACTCTTAGCACCTACAATGGTAACCCATAACCATCTGTAACTCCAGTTTCCACTGGATCCAGTGCCTTCTTCTGACCTCTGCCAGCACCAGGTGCACAAATGATGTACAAACATATTATTCAGGCAAAAAAATCATATTCAAAAGTAAAGCAAAAGAAGTCCTGGCCAAAGCCTATAACTTCTGAGAGTGAACTTCTGGGAACAAGGATCAGTCAATCTTCACATCTCTTTCGCCTTCAAAATTTAAGAACTTTCTTCCCAATACTCAAATGACTGCAAAGACCTGTTCTCCCAAAGAGATTGACTAGTACAAATCAATATGGGATTTAGAATATTAAGAATAGACCAAAGATAGTCTATGGAAAGGTACAATTGCCAATATCCTCATTGACAGAACCATAATGTAAGCAAGGGTGCAGGAAAACCACCAAAACGAAGGATCCATGGATAAGAAGACAGTTTTTTTTTATTAGAGATAGGAGAGATGGAATAGCCAGAGGCCTTGGGAGGATGTCCAAAGCATCCATAAATAAAGGTCAGATTGTCAAGGGCCATGGCAGGGGTAGGGTTATAAAGAAAACCTCCATATACCAGGGTCAGTGATCGGGGCTCTGCTTCCATCTGTCTGTCTGTGAACTGAGCCACCCTGGAAGTTTAGGGTGGTGGGGGAGGGGACTTGAAACCTGTGCCTTTGGTATGTGGTAACTATCAATTGGGAAGTGACTGTCCTTGGCAGACAGGAAGTAGATTCCTGAAGAATGAAGAGAGCAAATTTTGGTTCCTCTGTCAGCAGTCTTCCTTCAGTCCAGCTTGAGATGAGCCAAGATTGTATTTTGACTCAAGTCAATGGACCTACCCTTGGTGGGGTGGAGGGTGCTTGGTGTAGTCTCGCTTTTCTCCTTTTCTATCCCTTCACCCCTCTACCCACTACCAACCACTTCCTTAATCCAGAAAGAAAATCAGAAGTGACCTGAACCCAGGTAGCTGTGAGGTATCTGGAGAGGAGAATACACATTTCTCTCCAGTGTCCATGTTCACATCTAATTCCAATGTTTTCCAGTACCCCTCATCTTTGAATTCACATGATAAAAATCCTCAATGAGATAAATTTTAATCCCTCATGCTACAAAAGTTATCAAGCTTTTCACTGCAGGCTTCATCCTGTAATGGTGGCTAGAGACTCACGTGCATATGCACAAGCCTTAAAAAAGCAAACCAAAACAGTAATAAATTGAGAAGAAGAGAGATAAAAGCAGTCACTTAAACTCCTTGATGGTGGAAATACACTTATGGGACAAGATGGGAAGCCATTAAGAAAGCCTTTCCAGAACTAATGTGGGCTGAGCCAAAAAAGTATTAAAAAATGTGCTCAGGAGACAAGCCAGGGGCAGGAATAGAGAGCAGAGATATGTGCCAAAGCAAAGAAGATATAAAATCTATTCAGTGAGAAGCCATGAACCACAGAGGATAAGCCAGGATGGAGAAGACTTGGGGAGTTAGAAGCCAGATCATGGATTGTCCAATAGACCCCACCTCAAAAAAAAAGATAAGTTCTCTTCCCTGTGGAAGCTGAGTGGTAATTAATCCTGAGCAGAAGTATCATTGCCCTGGCAAATGTAGGAAGCTTAGAAGACTCAGGTGACTCAGTGCTGCAGGGGCAGGGGGATGGATTTGGAATTGAAATGGGGAACTGAAGGAAGAGGAAGCATAGTTCAAGCTATAGTCTAGGTAACAAAGGATCAATACCTGATCTTCCAGGTACCAAACTTATTAAAGCTCAAGAATAACTTTAGTTTAAATCCACAAAAGACTACAGCGCACTTCATTTTGCTTCACTGTGAGATGGATGTCAACTTACCCATAATCATGAATTAAATAAACCTTCATAAACCAAAGCATGATTGGTAGAAAAGGTGGGTTTGATTTATGTAAGAATAATGTAAATTAAAATATATTAAAATCTCCTTTTCTCTTTTATTTATATCGCATATTCATTTTACACAATAGTTTTATTATGATCATTTTATGCATGTATATGACATACTATGAGCGTGTCCATCCCTCATCGCTATTTCATTCTTCCCCTGCCCTTCCTCTTACTTCCCTTTTCTACATTGTTCCACTCTGTATTCATGTATCTGCAAAACACAAATTCCATATGAATAAAAAGCATAATATTTCTCCTTCTGAATTCAGTTTATTTAGATAACATCTGGCTTCTCTTTTTGAATAGAACAAGCCACACAATTTCGACTTGAACTAATAAAGTCAAAAGCTTTGTCGGTCCTGGAAGATTTAGTAACAAAGGTGATTGATGTCTACCCGTTCATGGATAAATGGCTTGGTAAGAGATATTTGAATGAAATGGCCAGGTAAGATCCTCCTCAATCAAAAAAAAATTATACTAAATGACAGAAATGCAAAAATTGACAAGGTGTTTAAGATATCCACAAATTTAAATTATACAACACACACACACAAACACACACAAATTCATGTACACAACTGTCTCACAGATACATGTGTCTCTGTTTCTGTGTCTGTATGTCTGTCACGGCTATAAGATAAACACTCAAAATGAATACCACCATCACACTTGTATAGAGTATTTTCCTGCAGTAACCTGTGTGTCAGAGGGCTCTGTCACAATATCATTTTCACTGTGGGAGTTCAGTCTACATGGTAATATTACATGTAACTTTAATCCAGGAAACTGAGATTTGCAAATTATCCACTAATGTGTACTGGATCTAATTGTTCAAGGCTCATCAGCTTTAGCTACAAAAAGGACTCCAGCTAGGCTATTCTGCCAGTTTCAACTTGAGCTAGATTCTGTAATATGTATATTATAGGGTAGATTGCAAACATTTGCCAGGAGTTCAGTAGTTGTATGAGAATGGGCATCAAATTCCAAATGTTCTCAGAAGCAATAATTACTCTCTGTAAACAGTCTTTATGACTGGCTTTCTCCAGCCTCATCATGAAAGTTTTACTGTTAAAAATCTTCAGCCCAATTGTTCGGTCCTATTGTTCCACAATATAAAGTAGTAAAAAAAAAACAAAATCTGAACACTCATTTGCATCTGGTAAGCTTGCTACCACTATGCATAAACAAAAATTATTGCTGGACAGCCAAGTCAATTCCAATTGGCTTGTAGCCCTATTCTGTTGCCTGCTACTTATAAATGAAAAAATTTCATCTGAGTTCTTAGGATTTATGGCTTCCTTCCATCAGTCTGTCCATTAAGCACAAATGGATGCTAATTCTGTGTGATATACACATAGTTCTCATATTTATGTTGTACCTAGCTAGCTCTGCTTACTGAATCTAAAATGCACTGTACTCTGACTATAAGAAATTACAAAGCATGAAGTTAAAAAGTAATTTCTAATGAGGGGGAAAGGGGTTACTGTCAAGTCCCTTTGAACTCCAAATCCATTTTCCTGGCCTTCCCTTTCTTCTGTATGGAAATTACTCTCAATAACCTTCCACTAGGTGGTGCACAGTCATTTGATATTCTGGTTTTGCTCAAATTTCAGTCTGTGTGGAGACACTGTTCATCCACATAGACTCAGGTTCCAAGGCACAAGAACAGTCCAAACCACAAACTAATTAGCAAATACTGTATGGACATTCAAAAAGAGCATTGAGGAGTTGAATGCTAGGGTAACTTTTCAAGAACAGGAACTAATAATACTCTTTAAAGTATCAGCATACAAATCTGTTGCTCATCATATAAAGAGAGAATAAGTATGCATTTTCTCATGATGTCCAGGCTTCATCAGCAGATCAACACAAGAGTTTTTCTTCAGTCCATCAGTAGTACACTTAATTATGTCTAATATCTAAGACACCTTTAAAAGTACCTTTAGTTAGGCCATTAATTCTTACCCGTGTGTGTGTGTGTGTGTGTGTGTGTATCCAAGACCTGTGTAATGTCCTATAAATCATAATAGAAGAGGGAGTAAATGTCAGTGATTTAATTTCAAGGATAGACCACTCATAGTCGCCTGTCTTACCATGGGGCCATGCCAAGCAAATGCTCTAGATGAGACCCTAGGACCCATTGCTACTTCTTCTAGACCATAGTAGCCCTTAAATATAGATGCTCACAGGCACATCATCCAGCTTTGGATGTTGTATACTGGAAGCCACTATTCTGCCAAGTGTGTCTTAAGTAACATTAAATCCTTTGACACAAAGCTAGAGAAAAGCGATTTTTGCCTTTTTCTAGAAGTATGTAGCCAAATTTGATTCACTTTATACTTTATCCTACTTCCAAATAAGCTGAGTTCTTCTAACAGTTATCAAACTGTGATCAACTTATTCCGAAAAATAATCTAACCTCCGATATATATTTTTGTTTTTGTTTTTCTAGACAAGGTTTCTCTGTGTAGCCCTGGCTGGCCTGGAATTCACTCTGTAGACCAGGCTGGCCTCGAACTCAGAAATCCGCCTGCCTCTGCCTCCCAAGTGCTGGGATTAAATAATCTTTCTTATACAGGAATGTAAACTTCATTACTTAAAAAATCAAATTTAATAGGCTTTCTTTTTTTCAGCTTTGCATGAAACTGAACTATATTTCCTTCTTAATAAGAGAATAATTTGTTTTTTATCTTTATAACTTTGTACCTTGCCTTAAAAAGTTTTACATGCCTACAGAACCAAACTTACCCTGTAACGTGTTAGCTTTTCTGTGTGTTAACTGTTAATCTAATAATATCCTCAATGGAAATGGCCTTATTCATTTTTCTATTTGCAGTATACAGAAATTGACTGAAGTAGCTCGCTACCACATTGAAACAGCTACAAAAATTCAAAATGAGATTTACTTAAGCCAAGAAGAGTTCTATATCAATGGAGACATAAAAGTCTTCCCAGACCCTCCCCCACCAACCCGCCCACCACCGGTAGAAAAGGAAGAAAATGGCACCCTAACAATCGAACAGCTTGATAATCTTCAAGATCAGTTCTTAGATATGGCGCCTAAAGGTAAGAAAGGAATTGCTGCCGATGGGTTATAGAGATAACTAAAACTGCCCACAGTGGACATCACTTGGCCAGAAGACAACTGAATTCTATTGGAATCCAGGACAATGCAAGGAGGTTTTGCTCTATTTTCTTTTGTCATGTGTTTGTTTGTTACAAAATTATCCAAGTTAAGCAAGAAGAGTCCCAGTGACTGACAATCAAGCAGTGTAGCAAGTGTGGTAGTGGTCAGCCCTGGTGACTCTTCCCTCTTCCTCCTCTCGTGGGGCATACTAGTAAATTTGACTCCATCTAACAGTTGGAAGATAATCTTTATGCTTTTAAGTAGAGGCTCATTAAGGATCCCAAGTATGTGTTTCTGTCTAGCCAGTGACTGGATACTAAGAAGTGAATGAATGCTCTTAGAACTTCCTTTGCTTTCAGTGCTTCATAGATCTTGAGTAGAACCAGATGAGTTACTGGTTTGTACTTCCTAATTAATTTGCTCACATGTGTGCGTAATTCATTTTATGAATACAAATTATTGAATCCCTTTACATTTTACCATTACAGTTCTGTGCCTTCTTCTATCCCACCAATTGCTGCCCCAGGTAATTCAAACTGATATGTATAAAATCATCATCTATAATCATCAGGACTGTACACTCAGTCACAAAGCAATTAAGCAATGTGTCTGTGGCCATATACATTTTGGACTCTGCTGATTTATAATTTGTTAATCTTATGTATGAATTAAGTTATCTCTTATAAATAGGTTTATTTTACTTCTCCAAATGTCCTAATTGGGAAAATCATCTCTTCCCTAGAGATAGTCAATGGGCTTTAATATGAATACAATCTCACTTTTTGAAAATAAGTTTAATTTATGAATTTTTGAATATTTTCAGAAATCCATAGAAAAATCATTGATAACAAGTGACAATTCACTCTATAGTCTATAAAGCTTCCTTGCCCAGGCCAATGGGTGGCAACGTACACATGTGTTTCCTTGGGTGAACATATGCACTGACATATGTGAGCACATCAAATAGCTTGAGAAGTCATTATACCTCCAATGAGTAAAAACATACAATGTGTCTAAAGATAGATCTGCTTTGGCAGTAACTGGAAAAGATTAATGTGGGTGCCAACAGGTACCAAAAATCCAACTTTGTCCAAAGGCAACTCACATCCTGTTACCTTCTAGCAAAGCAGACTTCATCTTTCCTCCTGAATGAATTTTACAATATCCTTTAAATTTTGATTTTATTTTATGTGTATATATGAGTGACTGCACGTAATATGTGTACATATACCATGTGCATGACTATTGCTTGTTGAGTCTAGAGACAGGCATCAGATGCCCTGGAACTAGGGTCAGAGGCAGTTGTGAGCCACCTTGTAGACGCAAGGGACTGAATCCAGATCCTTAGGCTACATGCTATCTTCCCAGCCTCTACTGTTCCTTTTACCTTATCATTTCATTTTGAACTTATATAAACGGTCACTTTGTCCATGATATGTCTTTCATATAAAGATGTGTGAGTGCTCCTACAATGATACATGATTTAAGTTAAACTTCCAGGACTGAGAAGAAACTTTCCAATTAATAGCCTAACAGAAAGCATTTGGAGGCATTTAAGTAGGTGGAAGCAGATTTTTGAAACCTATAAAGCTTTCACTATTCCTTTCACAAGGGATCCCAGTATTCATGGTGAATATTAAAATACATTCTTCAATATATACTCAAACTCAGAGATTCCAGCTAAGAGTTTAAAATGAAATAGTATATGACCTTTAGTTGGTACAGTTCAACATTTGAACTCTAGAAACATTGGAATAAAAGTTTATCCAGATACAACTTTTTTTTCTGAGTATAATAAAGTAGTATCATTATCAGACAATGATAAAGCACAAGAGAGATGTCTTGGTCACTGTTCCATTGCTGTAAATAGATACCATGACCATGGCAACATTTATAAAAGAAAGTATTTCACTGGGGCTGCCTTGCAGTTTTAGAGATTTAGTTCAATAGCATCATGGCATGGAACATAGCAGCATGCAGGCAGACATGATGTTGAAGAAGTAGCTAAGAATTCTACATTTGGATCTACAAGCATCAGAAAGAGAGAAACACTAGGCTTGACTTAGGCTTTTGAAAACTCAAAGCACACCCCTGATGACACACTTCCTCTAATACGGCTACACCCCCTAATCCTTCTCTGATAGGGCCACTCCCTGATGACTAAGCATTCCCATATATGATATTACAGGACCATTTTTATTCAAACCACCACAAGAGGACTGGCAGGGAAGGAGGAAAGTAAGTAATAGCTAAAAAAAATTAAAGGCATAATTGAAAGAAAATAATTTGCTATGGGGAGTTTAGAGTATGACTTGAAAAGTACAATATTAAGCAGTGGGCTAATTTTGAGATAGAATATGAAATTAAAGAAAGGGCTCATGAGTGCAAGGTAAAGGAGAATTGTTTGTTATGCCATGATCAAGGCTGGTCCAGAAAAAAATAATATCAGCAGATCTAAAGCAGCATGGAGTGATTTGGCAACAAGGGTACAGAGGGTATTTCAATGTAAAAGAACACACTATAGAAAATGTAGAGCAAAGCATAGAGGAGGATGGGGTTGAGGGAATAGTCAGGAGACTGGCTTGCATTTCCTTCTACAGTTGTATGAACTGCAGGAAAATAGATGATAGGTCTTTATCAGAGGAGTACCCCACCCCCAACACGCACATCTGGGGAGCTAACCTATACATGGATAACTGCTGTTGTTTAGATAGAAGGTTCTGAGCTGTATAGGAGATGTAAGGCTTTTGATGATTCAAAGTTAGTTATTGTCTGACTGACCATATTATGAACAAACAACACTACACTGGAATAGAGTATGTATTCGGTATTTTTTTTTCTTAGATGTATACTAAACATGTTGTTGTCTTATCAGCTGAAGTAAAGTTCATTGTCATTGTTTTTGCTGCTGCTAAAGAGAAGGAAAATGTAATATCCACTCCATTTTCTGCATGTCAGGAGTTGCAGCACAGCATTCTTTACCATCTCCAGGAGTCAGCCTACAAATGCTGACAGTGCTCAACCTGGGGTACACCAAGAACTACTGCTTGACCGTTGTTCATGTCTCCTAAGCCCATAAATTACCCTGGATTTATAATCTTTGGTGCCCTGGACTATCATTGTTGTACACCTTCCTAAATATTACATACATAGTCATATTTATTTTTGCTATTTGTGGAACATTGATTTTCTTTCTTTTTTTATATTGTTCATTTATTTCCTATGCCAAGCACCTAACTTTTAAAAACTAATGGCAACATGATGTACATTCAGAAGTGTATACCTATTTAAAGGAGCAACTAGTTGATGTGAACTGGCCACAACAATGTAGGAAGCTCACAGCTCAGATCTCTCAGTTTTTGTGCTCACAAGTAATTGCCTTCACCTTCTCACTCCAGTTGATGAATGACTGGCCTAACAGCAGTTATTGACTTTATGAAGTCTCACATGCCACATGTACTCACATGGTCCCTTCATTATATAAACATATGAAATAATTCAACATGAAAAAAATCAACTTTTGATAGGGCCCTTTTACTTACTATTATTGTTGAGATTAATCCATATTTTATATAGATTGATATTGAAGCTATAGGTTATTCCATTGTGCAAAGTGGTTTAATACAACATATATACATATTCCATCATTAATGGCATGTTTTGATCTCATTTCTTTAATTGACACATGAAAACTGTTCATATTTCTGGGCAAGTGTGACTTTTGATATGTGTCCAAACAGTATAGTGAACAAATAAAGACAATGTAGCATATATATCATGTTAAACATTATTTCCTGTATATCTATTCATCTTTTAAATGAAGATTTGTGTTCATTTAAATTTTTCTTTAAATATATTACTAACTTTAATCATCATAATAATTTTATAAGTTATCATTAATTTAATGTTACAAAGAAAGAGATGAGGCATAGAGAGATTAAATACATTGCCTATGACCATGTGACAATCACTGGACAAGAAGTAGAATTGGAAAAGAACTGTCTGACTCCAAACATCCAATCAAAGTTGAAGTAGAAAAGTGAATCAACATGTAAAAAAATTCTAGTGCAGTGCATAAGAAAGACTACACAAAACTAGCAACTTTCATAATTTAGAAAACATCCTCCACTTATGTTTTGGAAAAAATGTTCATTGATAATTCCTGGTAAGTCACTGTTAAGAGGGGCTCTCTAATTCTCTGGGTGCTTACTCAAGCTGCTTCCATGATTTCAATATAAAAATTAATTGTTGTTGTGGGTGGGAAAAGAGCAAGCGTATTGGGAGAGTCAGAGGACTGGGAGACCTGACGTGAAATAGTGTTTTCTGGATATGACAGGGAGGTTGCACTTATGAACTCTCAAGGGTATGATTGTATAAACATGGCCTGTAGAAGACCACACTAAACAACACTGCAACTTAAATGAGAGAAAGGCTCAGAAGGCTCCCCTGACCCAGCTGAGGAGCTACAGCCAGTCTGTGGCTACTGAAAATTAAAGTCTGTTTTCTTTGGAACAAGTCTCTTGATAGGTAGGTAGCTAATATGAAAATTATTAGCCCTATACTCATGTGAATATGTGCTACATCAATTGCACTTACCATATATATATATATATATATATATATATATATATATATATATATATGACATTGTATATTTTAATATATGATATTATTTACACACATATATGTTACATGAGATTACATGTAATTAATAGACAGATGTAGATGGATGGAGACATGACAAGAGGAGTTCTTAAATAACCATGTAGAGTTTTCTTTAAAGGCAAAGACTCTCCAGATGCTGTGATTCCAGTCACCAAAAAGCAGAGAAAGTCAAGAAACATTGACTCCTACCTACCAGAAAGAAATCACCAGTTTTTGAAAATTTGGCTAAAAAAATATCCTTGGCTTGTATATGATGAGCTATTTAACCTTATGTTCTGTGCCCTGTGTCGTAAGCACGGCGTAAGGTCAGAGGGAAGTACAGTAAGTTTTTTCTATGGCACAGACAACTTCAGGGCTGAATTTCTCAATGCACATCACTTCAGTGAAGCCCATGCCAAGGCATCACTGATGGAAGCAACTAGTGGTTCTCCAGTGAACAGGGCTGCCGCTGAGCTGATGGTAAAGACCATGAGCAAAGTGACTCTTGGAAGAGTGGAGAACTTATTTAGATCATGCCATGCCCTAGTAAAGACCGGACATTCCCTCAAAGATTTTATTTGGATGTGTAAATTGGATGATATGAAGGGTGTTGATATTGGCCCAGTCTTCAGAACTAACAAATCAGCAAGAACATTTACATATTTCATTGCTGAAGTAGAGAGGAAAAATCTGAGAGAAAAACTAGAAAAAAGTAACTTTTTCTCTGTCATCACTGATGGAATTGTAGACGGCCTAGACAAGGAAGCCAAAATGGTTTATGTTCAATTTGCACATGCAGGAAAAGTGCAATGTCAGATTGTTGGGATACAGCCAGTAGACCAAAAGGACCCTTTGACGATAAAAAATGCTATTGAGAAAACTCTAGAGATCAATCTTCATCTTAAGCTATCAAACCAAGACTGGGCGAAGAAGTTGGTTGGTTTTGGAAGTGATGATTCTCCTGGAATAGAGGGAGAGAACAGATTGATTCTGCTTTTGAGAGAAATACAGCCATGTGTGCAAAGTATGTATTGCTTTGCACATCATCTAGAACTGTTTTACAAAGTGATGTTGCAGAGTGTCCCTCTCTACAATGACCTTCAGGAACTCCTCACCAATATTTACCATTTCTATCACAACTCTCCTCCCCTCAAGAGTTCTCTGATAACTGCCTTCAGGGGCCTCCACCTCCAACCTGTGATGCCTTCTCAAATAAGAGGGAGACGGTGGCTTCATGGACTACAAGCAGCCCTCCAGAACTTTCTCAAAGGATACCCAGCAATTGTTCAGCAACTGCAATCAGTAAGTAGTTTTGAGGTGTGTTTTCCAGAATATCAAGAAAAAATATTTACTGAATCTTTTGGAAGTAAGATTTTTGACATAGAGAAGTACCCACCGTATGATTCCCAACTTGTGTTACAGGTAGGTAAAGGCAAAAATGATACCATTCAACAGAAAGGCAACAGACTTCTAGAACTCGTTCTCCAAGCGGACATCATCAAATTTGCTCATTTCTTGATAGACATCATTAGCATCCTTAGCCTTCTGTCCCATGCCAGTAGGAACAGAAATTCTTCAATTGCAGATGTATTTGTGTCCTTGGAGTCAACACTGGAAATGCTCCAGATCTATCATTCAAGGTGACAGGTTGAGGACATCTAAGGGTCTGTCACGGTAGATGATCTGACTTGGGGAATTGTTTTCCAGGTATGCTTTCATGTAATTCTTTACTTGGGTGATCTTCTCCCAGACCAGGGCCAAACGAACGCAGGGTGAATTCAGCCACACACCTTCATGGTAACTGCCTCAGGGGGAAGGAAAACATTTCTACCGTGAGAAAGGTGGTTTTAACACATCTTATCGAGAGATTGCGAAGCTGTTTTAGAGATGCCAGCCTTGATGTGGTGAGAGCAACTGTGATTGGAAGCTTTAGACTGTGGCCTACAAAAATAAATCAAGGTAACCCATAGGTGCCAATAAGCTGGTGTCTTTTGATTGCGTGAATTTATTTTAGCTATGTGACATTTTTGTTTATGTGTATGGGTTACAGAATTTGGAGTCAAAGAGATATCCATCCCGATTTCACATTACAAACCAGTTCTAGAAGCTGCCAATGTGAAAACAGATGAGGTAGATACCGAGTGGAACATGTTAAAATTAGAAATATACGCCAGGTCAGTAAGAAAGCAAACTGAATCGACTGATGTCTGTCATCACGTGCATACAAGTTAGATCTCTCAACCTTTCACATCCTTCATCTTCCCTCCTAGATTTCAGAACATTCGAAAGCTGACCTGGGATGTCGTAAACTCTGTTTATTCACATAAGTATCCGAATGTTCTGAGGCTCGTTGACTTGGTGCTGGCCCTCCCTGCAAGCTCAGCAGAACCAGAACGTGGGTGTAGTCAGATGAAGCGCACCCACTCACGCATAGAAAAGAAAATCAAGGCTGAAAACATGACAGACATCCTAACCATTCAGCTGAACTCTCCAGATATTAGCAGTTTTGACCCTCAGAAAGCTATCCATTTGTGGAACTCGTGGACACAGTCGCCAATTGCTCACAGGGGACCTACTCTTGACAGCTCATCAAATTCGGAAAGCCAAGATGAAAGTGATGAGCAGTGCGATTTATGTTGACTTTGTTACTCATTGCAGTAAAAAGTCAATAACAACAACAACAACAAAATTAAAGCTGCAGCCAGTCTTTGCCTCAAACACAAAAGACACTTGGAATTTTCCAAACATACAAAGAGACACAAAGAAAAAAAAAAGGAAAAGGAAAAAAAGCTCACTTTTCTGTAATTCTCCCACCTTGCTTCTTTCTGTGTTTAATGCTTTTGCTTCAAAACTTGTGGTGGAGGCTGATGTTTCTAGGCAGTGTATTGATGTCATCTTTCTGTGCGTTTTCTCTACTGATGATCACAGTTCTCGAGACTTGCCATACAACCGACTCTTGTTCCTGAACAACTCTTAACTCTAGCTGCAGTGAGTAGCCAACAGGGCCAAACGGATAGAATTTTTTAAAATTAATCTTTGAACACACTTTGTCATTGAAACTACCATCCTGTGGAATCTGAAAGTCATGCCTAAATGCTTTGGACATTGAATAACAAGGTCAAACATTAAAATGTTTTTCACACTTCACACCAAGGTCCCCATATAAACAATTCCTAGGTAAACTGAAAATGCCATTTTGCGTTATTTCACTTCCTAGTGTAGCCATTAGAGACAAGAACGTATCTTACAATTACCAGAATTTGTAAGTGCTTTGTTGTTCTTTGCAGTTTTAATAGATCTTGTTTGTGGTCCTATCTTGAATAACATGGCTGATTTACTTCTAATATCTGAAATCCAGTGTGACATCATTTAAACTTTTATTTACAGGGGCATTTTTACCCATGAAATCATTCTCCTGACTAATACCAAATATTTCAATAAAATTAAAACGACATAAAATTCATCTCGGGATTACCCATGGATGGTTAATTATATCAAAATAATGAAGGTGAACTCTTGCTACTCCTAACACTACCTTACAAACTTGAAATTGTACATGTGGCTTGAACCACTCACATTTTTAAAGGGATAGCTGCATTTCTCTGAGATTAGAATAAACAATAAGGTTCATGTGGACTCTCAGATATGGTGAAAACTCAGATGTAAATGGAAACTTTAGGATGCTATGTCTAATAAAAAGGACAGTTGAAAAAAAGAATGACTCTCTACAGTGCACCTCCCAGATACCTGGGTATGTAACTGGTTTCCCATAATTCTAAAAGGTACCACTGCTGCTGTTTTGGTTTTGTTTTTTAAGTTTTTTTTTTAATTTTGTTTCTCTGTTTCTAGTACATGTGCATACAGTTTGTAATAAGACTCTTAGTAGGTGTGTCTCTTAGATATGCTAAAGTATATTGGCATATAAGAGCAAGGAGTGGGAAATACAATGCCATTGTATGGTTAACTATCACCATCAATGTCCTTGACTTGGCCGTCCAAATCTCCTTGCAATTACAAAAGTAAGCTATCATTAACTGGATGACAAGCTGGGAAGTAGGTACTACCTTTGTTATTGCTGTCATCTTGCATGCATGGTATTGAAATATGAAATGTTTTACTCATGTGTCCAATTGAACATAATAAAATTTAGTGGTGCTTTTACAAATTTTAACATATTTGAAACAAAGCATCAAAGAAGATTTTTGTTGTTGTCATTTTTTTAAAATAATTTATTTATTTTTTTCTCAAATCCTAATTGTCGTTTTTTGATTTTTTTTGGTTTTTTGGTTTTTCAGGACAAGGTTTCTAGGTGTAACAGGCTTGGCTGTCCTGGAACTCACTCTATAGACCAGGCTGGCCTCAAACTCAAGGATCCTCTCTGCCTCCTGAGTGGTGAGATTAAAGGCATACATGACCACCATCATGTGGTCAGAAGATTTTAACATAAGAGTTATGCAGTTTCAGTATTTGCTCAATCAGAAATGACTATTTATTTTTTCCTGGTCCAAAGAGGACATTTGGCAGAAATAACAAGAGAAACATCAGAAATTTTTATTTTATTTTGTTTTATTTTATTTTATGTTTTTAAAGTAGCTTCTTTCTTTCTAAAGAACACAGTGTTAAATAATTAAGAAAGTTACTATACATTATTTCCATTTCAGCAGAATAAATTTTAATGCCAGTACAAATGGCAGTAAATAAATAAATAAACGCATGTTTCTCTGTGTTGTAGGCATAATAGGAAATAAAGCATTCACTGACATTCTGCTCGATTTGGTTACCCTGAACCTTGGAACAAATAACTTTCCTAGCAGCTGGATGCACCTCACCCAACCGGATGTAAGTTTCTGCTTTGTTTGGGATCTAGAAGGCCTCAATGCGGGTCTTACTTGATCAGTCAATAGTTCTAAGGTAACTAATTCTTACACAGTTTGCAGCATTAGCAAAAAAAAAAAAATCTACGAAGTTTAAATGAGTGAATGAAGTCAAGAGTGAGCCATATTATTGATGACTAACACTTAAACATTTCAGACGCTGGGAGACACAACCCACTTACAACCAGTTTGCAAATACCATAACAAGGAACGATAGATGATTTTGAGAGTGCTTGGATTTCATCATAATTTCACTGTAAGCGCCCTAGGAAATGTAATGTTTATAGTGTACTACCTCTGTTAGTATGTTACTTCCGCGGACTTTAACCTTCCACTGGTGAAAAGACACCAGGTTAACTGACATGAGCAAATTGGATGAGCACAGTACACAAAAATCACAAATGTCAAGACAACAAAAAACCTAAAATCCTTTCCAGTTACTGGGTGATGTGGCTCAGTTGTTAGAACAGAAAATGAAAGTAAACCCAAGTCAGAATGAGCTCTGCCTGCTGATGTGAAATCTCCCTTCCCTTGGAATCCATCTCTGAAACCCTTAGTGGGAGGAGCTTCAAATTAGTTGCCCAAGCTTTCCAGTGAAATCCCCTGTGTTCTTGCAGATGCAGGAGATAACATCTATATTAACAGTCAACACAGAGTTTGTGGACTGGAGGAAGTTCTTGATGGTCACAGCTATGCCGTGGCCTATCCCCCTGGAGGAGGAGCTCCTGGAGACCCTGCAGAGGTTTAAGGCCCTGGATGAAGCACAGACAGGCACCATCACCTTCGAACAGTATAAGCAGGTAGACCACTAATACAGGAATAATTTCTCCTAACAAGCGCCCAGCTCACTGAGGACACATCACGTTTCTTGTCACTCTCCAGCTCCTTAGAAGCTCATACATAGGTAGCACGGACAGAGTCAAAGTCCAGGCAGAAGTTTGGCTTCCATACTCAGGGAAAGCATCAGGAAAAATTAATAATAAAGTCAATTTTTTTCTTCAGAACTAAGGGTCTTTAATAAAGTCACAAAATCTTCATTGTTTTCCTCCTGAGTTCTCAACTAGTAATTATTCCCATGGCTACATATTAAAACCACATTCAGGGCTTTAAATAATCCACTTTCAGGTACCCTATACTCCAAAGGAATAGCAAGGGCAGTAATGAAGAACATGATGACCACGGGATAAATTGTTTTGCTCCTTTGGAATTGGGTTAGTAGACGGTGTGACTTGTTTTAACTGAATGAGCTTCAAATGTCCATGAATATTCAAGGCAGAAATGGTCTACCTGCTTTTCTAGATCCACAGGCAGTTCTAAGTCACTGCCATGGAACTGGAGGTTGAGACATGAATGATTGAACTGATTTAAGAAAAGTGATGGCAACCCAGAACACAGTAACTGCTCACTTGAGTTGGTAGGCAGAGTGTAACTGTGGGCTTGTTGTAGAGCAAGATTGTGGAATTTTGAATACAGATGCTAGATTACAAATAATTAAAGAATTAATTGGTCATTAGGGTGATAAATAGGTTAGATAGATAGATAGATAGATAGATAGATAGATAGATAGATAGATAGATAGATAGATAGATATTCAAGTCATCAAGCCAAATATATGAACATTTAATGCATTTTTCAGAATCTGAATGCTAGGATTAGTGATACAATTCTCTAACTGACAAGGGTGCCTAAATTACTTGTCTCATCTCAACTAACTGAATGTGCCTTGTTCACCCTTCCACATCAGTACAACAGCAAAGCAGGGAATTGCATAGAATAGGGCTCAAACTTTGATGTAGGGTAATAGTCTGTAGGGATTTATCTCCCGAGTGTTTCATCACTGAAAGCTTACAGGTCTTCCTGTCTTGTCTTGTTTATAATTAGTAGCTGACATCCTTTTGATTAGTTAGACTAGAGCTTCCTGTGCTCACACACAAATGGATAAACACTTGGATCCTAATGAGTCTCTCTATGGCTGATCAGGATACTCGTTTGGCTAATTGAGCTCTGATGTATGCCCTTCTCAAACAGCAGATTAGGCATATTGCCACGGCTTACAGTTTGCTGTGATGATTTCATTTGAACATGATGGCAGCAGAGCAGAACATATACTATATTCTGCTCTGTGTGGCTTAAGATGTTTAAGGAGGACACACTTGAACAAATCTTGGAATAACGTTGTTGATTGACACATGATATCACACCGAACATCTTTTACAAACAAAAGAACAAATGTTGCTGGCAACATTTCCAAAACTGCCAATCCCAAACTAGAACCACTTGCCAAAAGTGGGAGTCTCTTGCAGAATGACAGAACAAATGCGTTTAGGAGAACTCAAGTGCTTACATGATCACTTCCTGTGTTCTGAGAATTGCCAATCGTCTCCCTTTACGTCCTACTCCCAGATACCCCAGGACACTGAATGTACACTTGACTTTACTGCATGCCTTTTTCAGATTTCCAACCTTTGATGGCTCACTAAAAAGTAAAAAATAAAAAAATGAGGAAAAATAAAAACCATTTCTAGAGGAACATTTTATGTGATCTGTCAAATATGTCACGTTAGAGCAGTAATGTAGCATAACTGTGGTGCGGAAATAGAGTTTTCTGGGAAAAGGAGCCGTCTACTGTGTTTTTTGTTGCTCTTCTCCTCCCATTTGACCAACTGCAAGTTCACCACAACAACTATTTAGAAATACGCTGATTACTGCCACTCCTAAACCTGAAGTTGTTCAGAATCTATTCTGCGGCTAAGTAATGACCATAAATGAAGTCTCATTTGCCTTTGGCTTCTGGTCCTGATGTCACTCTCAAAAGCTGTCCTCTGTAGATTTATATTCAGACTATAGAGTTGTATAACAAAGAGATGTCCATCATGTAGACCTTAAAAGAAACAGAGATTAAAGAAGCCTGTCTGTGGTAGTGTAATCTAATCCTGTTGTAGAAATAATTATTGACTTTTATAAGTGAAAAAGAGTGTAGAGTCACCTTAGTCACGAACGATGATATGATCTAAAGACCAAGATCAGACACTGGATCTGAACAGAGAATGATAGAGCAACCTTGAAGGTCAGAGGAATTGAGTAGGGTCACACAAAAAGTGCTCAAGCAAGGGAGACTGGAGACAAACAAAAAATCAATTTTGAATTTGCTGAGTGGCTGGTTCATGACAGAGGTCCTGTGGCTGGATAACCATGTGGTAGCAGTAGAAATGGAAAGGAAAAAGAAATGGTGGAGGCATTGCCAAAGAGGAATAGTAAGAGATGAGGAGGATATGAGAAATGGAAACTCTGTCATCAACAAACACACAGACCCCTCCAAAGTGTAGCCAGCCGGAGCTTAGGCTGCAGTCGTAACTTGTGTCTTTCACACTCCAAACACTAAAGTAGAGTTAACACCCCCATTGTTGGCCTTTTATCCATGTAATACATTCTTATACTTTGTCACATATGAGAATAACCAGAGTAAAAGGATGGCATTAAAACAAATGCAAATGCAAATCTAGTATGTCCTCCAGACTCTCCAATGTACCCTGTATTTTAGAGATCACAGCAATCTTTGGAGAGTACAGCAATGTTTAAATCTTTGACTTTAAGAGAAATTGTTATACCTTTGTGCAATATGTTATGGATATTCATTTTATTTTTTTGTGTGTCTGCGTGTGTAGGCTGGTCTATGGTTTTCAGGAGATGAAGATATAAAAATTCCAGAAAATCCTCTTGAACCATTGCCGTTCAATAGAGAGGAGCATCTTATAGAGGTAATTATTCTTTTTTCAATTATTATTATTGATTTTTGAGATGGTTATCATTCTGTAACTCAGGTGGGTGCCCAGCAAGTACAGCATCCTGACCAAGCTTGAACCTTTCGTGTACTGAGATTACATGTGGGAGCCATCACACCGATGCTAACCATGGATAGTATTTTATGTTCTCCCACTTGAGTTGAGCAGATTCCTCTGGTTCTATCCTTGCTTCTTAGATCCTCCATTGTTTTCCAAAAGTCCAAACTTTAATACTCATTCAGGGGACCATTCCTTATAGAGAAATTCTAGGGGATGAGAAATGTCAAAAGCATCTGTTACCTAGGTTATTATTGGAAGCTTTCATGGATCTCTTGGATTTCAGGTTGTTGTTTGTTTGTTTTCATCTATCTAGTAAGCCATTCTTCCAATTCTAAAAGTGTAAGATAGGATTCTGTCATTTTACAAATATTTACTTTATGTACTTCCTTTGATTTTGGTAAACACAGCAGGATTTGCAATGCAATATTACCCATGTCCTCAAGTAGTTTGCTGTCCTCAGTATGACATCAGTGACAGCATTCAATCTACTGCTGTCACTGAGGCCACAATAGATGTAAAGCCTGAAAATCTGAGGTCACTCTGACTTCTCTACAAATGATTGAATATATATACTCTAGCATAGCCACATTCAGTAATAAGTAGAAAATCTGAATTATGGATTTAAATTATTACAACAAATTTTGTATACAGCAATAGTTTGATTTCTACTTAATCATTAGCTCAAAACTGCAATAAAATATTGGACATGACTCCTTTATAACATTTAAGTAAGCAGTTCTACTCAGTTGAACTCAATTTTTTTAAACATGTTTTACTTTATTTTTGATATCAAATTACATCATTATCTCCTTATATTTCCTCCCTCTAATCCCTCCCATACACTCCTTTTTTATCTTTCAAATTCATGCCATCTTTTTCCAATAATTATATACAAACATATAACCTCATACTGTATAATAGTACTTGTATAAATGTTTTAAGGATTGGCATTGCAGTTGCATCATCACTTGGGGTGCTCTTTCCTGGGTTAGACTATTTCTCTCAGTCTCAGCATTCCTCAGTTGCCTATAGTTCTTTGTGTGAAGTTGAAGTTTCATGATCTTTCCCCCTAAGCATTTCTGCAGCATGCTAGCAGGAGAGAGGTCAAAGGAGGAGTCAAGTAGTTTCCAACAAGGCCTGAGATACGTGATTGGCATTTTGGGGTTAATAGTTGCTTGTTAATATTTTTAGTGTGGAACAGGAGGAATGAGATAACTTAAACCATAAAGCATTTCTTTCTTTGAAACAAAGGTATCAATACATAGCCCTGGCTGGCCTGGAATTCGATATGTAGAAGAGAGTGGCCTTGAAATCACAATCATGTGCCTGCCTCTTTTTCCCCGAGTACTAAGATTCAAGACATATGCCACAGCTCTTGGCTTTCATTTATAGCTCTTGGAAGGTGGATTTCATGTGACTTTATAAACACATTGTCCTGTAGTATGAACAGCCTTCTCAGTATTTGGGAAGAAAACTACTGCCTGATGATCGTGTCACATGAAAGATATGTCAATCCAGGACAGGGTTTGTAGCTGTTTATTCAGCAGTGGAACAAGAAAATGACTTTAAGTACATAGAAAGGTCTGCCTCTACCCTGCTGGTAGAAAATTATATGGAGGAAAAGAAACAGACTCTGGATTCTGAGAAAGAGACATTCACATAGACAAAAATGGCTAATAGGGTAGGTGATTGCATGCATGTAAACATGCTGTGTGCTGTCCAAGGACAGAAATGATTAGCAGAGTGCAGTTCACACACACACACACACACACACACACACACACACACACACACATACACACTAAGAGATTCTCAGCACTACCCTGAAGATATCAGTGTTTCTAAATTGCAACTATCCACTTCATGCTGCCCCCATTGTGAGGTTCCACAATATTACTCATATACTCTGTTCTACAGGGGATTTGTTGTTTGTTTGGTTGATTTTCTTTAAGTCATGTTTTACTCATTGACTGTTTCATATATACCTGTAATGAAAGTTAGTCCTTTTAGACCTTATTATCCTGTCCTGTCTTCCTCCCTTCTCCCTACTGAAACCCTTTGTCTTCCCAACAAGTCACTCTCTCGCTTTTCATTTGTATGCCCTCTTCAAATAAATGACCCACTGAATTTACACAGTGTTGCCTGTATGGCTGTGGGTGGGAGGACACTTCCTGGAGCATGGGCAGTTTACATGATTATACCACTGAAGAGACCACCATATGTGCTTTGTCACTGGTAAGTGACTAAATATTAATAAGACTTTAAGAGAGGAGGGGGGACCAATCAGACCTTCCTTCTACAGTGAAAAGGTGATTGCCTAATCTTGTACTGGTCTTCTGCAGGCACCCACCCATGGCTGCCATGAGTTCAGAAGTGTGTCTGCGTCATGCCCAGCAGCCACTGCTCCATAGCAAAATTGGCTCCTCAAGAGCTGGTTTCTTCTTACTAATTGTGGTTTAGATACTGAAAAAAAAAGTCCAAGCTAGTGCAGTATGGTAGTCAATAAGTATTTGTCAACCAACCAAAGTGATAGATTTGTCTTCATTTTTATGTCACGTAGCAATGACCCCAAAATTAGTAACTGGGTATGCTGCCCAATTACCATCCCACACTTTTGTAAATCCAGGTATGGCTTACCTAGAGTCTCTGTTCCTCATTGCCCTGTCTGCCTGCCTCCTTGCCACAGTGAACCCATTCTATCTGCAGTTACCAATTGTGTGTGTGTGACAGTTCTTCTTTAGGCTGTTTGCTGACTGTGAGAAAGATCCACCTCAGCTTGACTACACTCAGATGTTGCTGTATTTTGCATGCCACCCGGACACTTTGGAAGGAGTCTACAGGGCCCTCAGTGTGGCTGTGGGGACCCACATCTTTCGACAGATTGAAACTCCGATGCTAACTGAAGAAAAGGTAGCTACATGGCACAAATGTGACGACTCTGGGTTCTGAGGGGAAGCAAGGATGCCAGAGGAATTGAAACTTATGACAATAGGGACTCACCTCTTTATTATATTTTTCTGGGTCTTCAACACCATACATTACATGCCATAGGTTTTCCAGTAAATCTTCTTCAATTTTACTAATGTCAGAAAACTCAAACACTTCTGTAGTAAAATTAACATCTGTTCAAAGTCTCTTGATAGGATTGAAGTTTGCTCCAAAAGCAGCAGACTAGACTGGGTTCTGTGAGAAATACTGATCATGAGAAACAAACAGGAAGTGGATTATTAACCTGATGCTCATTTTAAAGTATGCAAAAAAAATATACCTGAAGGAATCTCAGATCTCGGACACTACCAACACAAATATGACTTTTGACCTTCTTTCAACCTTAAAACCACAGGCATTTACATCATGTTCTTCAAAGGGCACAGAAACTTTCTAGCTAATTCAGAAGCCATGATACATTCCCCTTGTGATTTCCAGGAGGTTGCTATTCCCTTGGGTTTTCAGGTTTAAAAGCTTCCTATTGGGTACAAAATGATCTGTTCCCCTTGTGTCTACTTACACTTTTTCTGACCGTTGATTCCCAATCTGTTCCCTCAAGGGTAGAATCCTAATGGCATTTCTTTCTGTACTCTTTATGGGCATGGTGGAAGGGGTTGATGTCCATAAACTAAGGACCCCAGCCTCCTTTATTGCCCTTTTGTATGTATTTGTCAAAGAAGAGATAATCTAGAAGAAATGGGAGAGTCAGTCCCTTGACAGCATTCACTTGTGGGAAGAGATAGACTCTATTAGATTTGGGCCTGAAGTTTGACCACAAGCACCAGGCCAGGGTAAGAGCAGACTGATACCCCATAAGTTGGCGTGGGGCTTTTCAAATCCATATGCTGTAGGTAATGACACAGCACTTACATCACAGCAAATATGAAAGCAAGGAGTGTTGGCATTTTCCACACTAGAAACCCACTTTAGAATTTTCCTAGATAAGTAATTTAGGTACGGCCTCCTGTGCTAAGGTAGCATTTGTCACTTTTACAGTGATGTCTCTATAACCCCATATAGATTGTGTATCCTTTAAACTAATACTAGATTAATTAGCTTAATGACTAATCCAAAATCACAGCCTGCCCCGTGGACTCAGTGTGATGGCTCGCCAGGCACAGAGAATTTTCCTGATCTCAGGTGATGACTGCCCTCCTCTTTCTTACCTGTCCTCTCTGGTACCTATATTGATCATATAGTAATGATACAACTTCTGTGAAGTCATCTTCTACTCTGGACTCAGCAGACTGAAGTCAGGTGAACAGTAGGTGAACAGTAGGAATGTTCCTTGCTTGGGATCCTCAAACTTAGGGCAAGGTCTGAGGAGGAGTTTGGCAATGGTACACTGAAATTCTTCAATTTTGTAAACTAAGCCCATTGCTTAACCTCAGGTCTGTGACAGATAGAAGATAACTTTTCTCTTCTGAAGGGACGCCATCTAATTGCTAGATCCATGCTGTAGGGAATGAACTAGTGATGAAACAGGTAGCTAGCACAAACTAAAGATATATATATATATATTAATCGAAGATATATTTTAATACTATATATTCTAATTATGGTTCCCCTCCTCCAACTCCCCTGAGATCCTCTTCATTGCCACACCCACAATAAAAATCACACCCTCTCTTTTTCCCTCTCCTTAGAATACAGTCGTCTAAAACCATATTTATAAATGATGAAATAAAATTTAAAACCTGAATAGAAAAAATAGACAGACAAACTGAAGAAAAAGAACCAAAGAAAAAGCTCTAGAAGCATATATAGACACAGAGACACACATTCTTATACAGAGAAATCCCATAAAAACTCACAACCCGAACTGAAAATATATGTGCAAAGGACCTGTAAATCCCTGACAACGTATTATATTATATGACAAAAAAACCCATAAAACCTCTAAATATACTATTGAGTTTGTTTTGTGTTGGCCATCTACTGCTGGGCGTGGGGCTCTTTGCCTTATGAGAGGTTTTTATACACAGTGGGAGTCTATTAGAGAAAACAAATTTGTCATCTGTGAGCAGTTATCAATTGGAGATAGCTTCTGGACTAAGGATGAGGGTTTATATCCACCTCCCTTCTCAGCTCTGAGACCCCGTTAGGCTGGTCTGGTCTGTCCATTGACTCCTATGGCCAGATTATCCCTATCTGGAGCCTAGGTCAAGTTGTCTAATATCCTCCAAAGTAGCTGCACATAGCAAATGCTTGGTGTTTGTGAATAAAGCCAAAACAAGAAGAGGGGTGGTGGTGCAAGAGATGAAGTCTCAGCTATAGGAGCAAGGAGACGAGGAGAGGAACAAATGAATCTGCCCAGAGAAAGAAAGACCAGTGATAGAGAGGCTGCACCAAAACCATTACTATAGCAACCACTATGGTGGATGGCACCAAGCCACCTAGAATAGGTGGCTTGGATTTCTGATGTTCCCGACTTGCTCACCACTTCATCTTAATGTTCCCACACAGGAAGTAGCTCCATTTGAGAGTTGCTCTCAAGAGCTCTTTTTAAGTACAAGGATGTTGTTCAGAAACCAGAGATGTCTGCAGAGATTGGGGCATGTCTCCCTTTGGCTTTCAGGAACTGTTCAGACTTGAAATAAACTCTAAGCACATCGGAAACACAAGAGTTGCCCACCTCACTCATTTCCTCTGAATAACATTTTATCCCCAATTATACCCTTGCATTTCTGAGTCCTTTCCAACTGTGTTGTAGTTTCCTGGGCAACCTCATCCCAGGAGTCTGCAAAGAGCTCACTCAGAAATAACATCTCCAACTAATCTCTATGCACTCTCAAGGCATTCCATCAAATCTTTGCTTTCTGCCTATGTTATTATAATAACTGGAAACCCTGTCTTATATTTTAGTCCTCCTTCTGTATCTTTGCTGCCATGCTGCTTTCATTCAATGTGGCTCAGACCTTCTATGGAAAGCTATTGTTTCTTAGGTAATTTTTTAAAAAGCCCTAGAACAAAGCATTTACCAAGAATGTATAAGTTTTAGTGAATGTAATCCTTAAGTAAGTGAAATTTGGGGAAATAGCTAATTTTGAAACCCCCGTAGAGTTTCAGGACTATGATGTTAGATTTTAGTAAATTGTTAGCTTGCAGCTCCCACCTAGTTGGAGTCTTATTAAAGCCCTCTTGGCAGCATGTTTGAGACCCTGGAGTTCAAAGCATGTACACATCTTGTGTGGTGCTTTTGTTCTCAGAACCAACATTATTTTCTGTGTTAGGAGATTAGCCCTGAACTGAATCAGTAACAGAAATGCACGTCCAGGAAGATGCACGAGCATCATTTCACGGACACACATGCAGACAGGCTTTGAGATCAGTCTCTGAAAGCCAGAGCAGAATAAGATAGTGATCAAAGTTGCCCCATTCCCCTCTTTGAAGGGCATGGATCTCTCTGCTTTGGTGCTAAAGGTATCTATTTCAAAGCACTGGCTTTTCTTCTGGCTACTATTACCGGTTTCTGTCTCCAGTATCTGTTAAGAGTGAACCTTTTTCCTGAATATACCTTTTTCTCCTCCCAGAACACCGGACTGTCCATTCATCCCTTCCTCTCTTGCCTTAGAGCCATAATGTATATTCTAAGTCCCAAATGGCAAAGACAACAGGAATTAAAATCAAAACAAAACAAAAAAAGACAACAACAACAAAACCTCTGAGATTATTAGAAAGTTAGGGACTCTTTATCCTAAAATGGTACATATTTAAATTGTTATATCTTTGATTAAAATTATTTATTCCATGACGTATGTATCAGGTCTTTAAAAAATGAAGTGCTGCCTTAACTATGCAAATAGTGACATGGAAACCAGATTTTCTTAACATTGAAAGTGCCTGCTCATAGAATCTACTAGGGATTTGTTCACCCACAGGTTCTGTCTTTGCACTGTTGCCATAGAGCCTGTGCACGGTTTCCCATACACATCCATTAATCCTGTACCCACTCTTCAAGAAAATTTAGGTCTAAGCTCCATGTAGCAAATGTTTTATGGACTGATGTGCAACTAAAGAAGTAATCACCAAGATCACAGGTGAAGATACTAACACCCGCTTCCTACCCCCACCATGTAGCATTTAATTCTTGCAAGTGGAAAAGAGATGAAAATGTTTTAATAAATGTGGAAATATATATTTAAGCACTAAATATTCAGCTATTAAAACCCCCTTTCAAAAGTGAATTAAATTCCCTATTAAGCAAAAGATAAAAGCTCTCAGCAAAAACAAGGTGATCTCCCGAGCTGAATCAATTGTACCTCATCTTTTCAACACTGATAACAGCCCCTCCATGGGTCACATATCTGCCATAGGCCTCATTTATTATTCTCCATTCTGTCATGACAATTAAAAATGGATAAATCAGCTGAACTGTTTATTTAATGACATCAGCATTCTCCTAAATTATCAGTTCTCCTTTCCTAGTGGCAAAGGGAAATCAGAATCCATGTTTTCTCAGGTTTCTGGCAAATCAACATTCAAAACTATTTCTCTATGCTGAATATATAAATATTGATTACTTTATTATGAGAAAATATATATGTGTGGCTATATACATACAAAATTTACTGCAGGAATTTTGAAGACTATGGAAATCACTTGCCTGGCCTCTACTGGTAACCAGTGTTGACACTTCAATGTGCTCTTTATCTGATTGATAAATGATACATCATCACATGACATCATATGACAATATGACAATACTAGTGTATCTATTACTGTGTTTGATGGGACTTTTGTGAACTTACTCTTTGAGTGAATTTTTGTTAGGTTGAAAATCCTTCCAAACCATAATTTCCATAACAGGATTGTATTGATCACAAAACTATAATTTGTGTCACTGTTCCCATACCTTTGGAATTGTAGGCCATCTATTTTTATTATAACACTGAATTACCTTCTGTATTTGAAACTTTCTGTGTTTGTAAGCATTTATTCTGGATCACTCCTAATCTCTATACCTATGGAATCAAGAGGTACAATCTTACAGATTTCAAATAACCTCAACTCAAGTCAGTTTCAAAGGACAATCCTTCCAAGTACAGATGTTGGGGATCATTTACGCTAATTTACTTCTGTGTGCCATTGTGGAGGAATTTTATGTACCTGGCAGTATAGTGAACATGAGGGTGCGTTTGACAAGTGGGATGCACTCCACACTGAGACTTCTGCACTGTAAGCTAAACTGCTCTAGGACTTTGTGTTCGACTGCAATGTGTTTAATGGGTTTTGCAGTAGGTACTGGCCTTTACTTACATGGTTCCTGTGTACTGAAAAGTTGATAAAGCATCTCCATTGCTCAAAGCATCTCTGCCTGACTCATGCTGCTATCCTCTAATTTGACAGACATCCATCTGCTCTGTGAGTCCCATTGAGGAATTTGCTGAGGTTGAGGAAATTAGTACAAAAGATGAGAGGGAACTGAACGAGGAGAAAGATGAGAGGGACCAAAAGGAAGAAGAAATCCCTGAAAATGCAAACACTGAAAAGATTTCCATGGAAACACTGCTCAAAGTGTTTGGAGGAGGAAATGAAGTACTGGATGCTAACAGATTTGCCAGCTACCTAAAGTCAGAGAATATTTACGCAGAGGTTGGTTAGACTGTTTACATGGAATTGCTTTAAAAAGTGCTTTATATTGCGGAGAAGTTAGGGTGAATTGCTTTATTATATAAATTCACTTTAAAATAACTTCACGATTGCAAGGAAAATTAACTTTGCTTATGTTCTCCTTTAAAGAATCTCATCAAGACTTTTCAGGACCTGGGTGCCAAGAACCTGGAGCCAATTGAAGTTAACATTCTCTTGAAGCATCCTTACATTCAGGACCTGATAGCAAATTATGAAGACTATAAATTTCCCGTGAGTATGAGTAAAAACCATCCTAATTTGCTTGGCTCCAGCTAAAGGTACATTTGACATTCCTACTGTGAGCTATGAAAGAACGAGAGCAAGCTAGACTTGCCCATACCTGCCAGTCTGCAATGCCCAAGGATAGCACACTAATGCGCAATTGAGACATCTCTTAGTGTTATAGATTTACATCCTTAGTACATGGTGCTACCTTGGGCCTATAGGAGGGAGATGTGGGTAGGTTATACATAAAGCTTGTTATATGTACTATTAGTGGTATGAGTTGTTCTTGGCAACTAACAATGGTTGTCTACAATAGGAAAATGTAGACACTAGGAGTCTTCCTTCTACAAAGAATTAACCAAGACTATAGTCTCCATCCAAGTGATGGTATAGTTCCATTTTCAAATCATGGTATATATGCTCAATGAAGCACATAGGAGACTTCATTAGTTTTTTTTCAGTTGCTGATAAAGCATCTGATCAAAAACAACTTGGGAAGGAAAGGGTTCATATGGTTTACAGATTACAGGACATCATCATTAGTGAAACCCATGTCAGAAACTCAAGGGAGGAACCCAGTGGCAGAAACCAAACAGAAGCAAATGAATAGATTACTTACCTTACCAATTTGTTCTTTGTGGCTCATCTGGCTTGTCCTTTTACATAACCCAGGACCTCCGGCCCCAAGGTGGTACCTAGCTGTCCTATCTATTAAGTGGCAGTAACAATTATCTCTGTGCATACTTATGTTTACAATATAATTTTCACATGTAATAATGGCAGGAGAATGGCATAATATAAATAAGCCAAGTAGAAAATTACAAATATTCAAGCTGTTACTTGTATGTACTAGAAGCATAGGGGGCACAAACTCCTTCAAAAGTAGAATTTTTTTGGGTTTTGGGAGGTAGAGGGAGAAGGAGAGGGAGAGGGAGAAAAGTCTGTATACATTTTCCTATTGGGATGGGACAGTGGAGACATCCTAGAAAAGCAGGCCCAGGCCAGTGTATAGAAGCAGGACCACATGGAAGGGCAGGTTCCAAGCCCTTGAAAGGCTCTCTGGAAAGGGTATAGGATGATTCCATTGAATTAAGGAGATTAATTAAAACTGAAAAGAATGAAAGCTGAATTTTACATTGAATTTGAAAAAGCAATTAAGGAGTCAATAGGCTTTGAGTATGGGAGTATGTTTTTCTATTAATTTTTCATCTCTAAACATTTCCGTATCACCTAATCATATCATGTTACAATGTTATTTTTTAATATAGTGAGCTCAATACCTGACTGTTTAGATGCCATCTTTCACCATATGCAATCTGTTCCACATATAAATGGAGACGCCTCACTTGAACTAGTAAAATAATTACTAAATCTCTTAGAATCATGTATAAGAGAATTCATTGTCTACTACCCAGAATAATGAAGAACACAAAGTGACAGGCCAATTATTTCCTCCCTTAATGGAAAGAAAACTTCCTACAAAGCCTGGACAGTTCGACAGCCCTTCACACTGACCAGAGGAGATTCTGTTGAGGTTCCAGCTTGACAGAAGAAGCCTTGAGATTAGCAGCTTTGAGAATTAGCCCCTGAAGAACTACAAGATCCCCAGCTAAATCCAGAGGCTCCAGACATCTTCTAAATAATACGTTTCTCCCATTTTAGAAAGTGTTTACTTCCTACAGAGTAAAATCTAGTGATGGTAACAACATGAGAGATTTTTTTTTTAATAGAATCTGGGTGGCTCAAAGATAGAAAGAGCTGCAGAACAGAGAAGCAGTGATTCTCAAGGTCCAGACACCAAAGCAAGATGCTCACAGCTCCTCCTTATGCAGGAGTGTAGCCAGATGCCAGAGGTTCCAAGCCACCAACCACAGTATGCCAGGAGAATTTTGATGCCTTGATCATCAGAACCTCTTCTGTACATTCCCACTATCTTTTTATGTATTCAATTCTCTTTCTTTCTGGGAACCCCTCCTCCCAATCATCCTGCAGTTAACCAGACTGCTAGAGCCCGTGTCACTAAGACACAAGAAACCTAGCTCATTTCTCCATTAAGTGAGCTATTAGTGAGTTCTCCATTAGTAAGCTATTACTGAATTAACTCAGTGACTGAATACTTCTTTACAGTAAGTGTGATTCAGATCCTTAAACTCTTACTTTCCTTGCCATTCATATCTCCTGCTTGTTGCTGACCCCAGTAATCAAAAGGCAAGGTGGGAAGCTATTTGATTCTCACCAATAAAACTATGTCAACAAGACCTGTACCAAAGACCTGGAAAGCCTAAGGATAGAGATTTGAGACCTAAAAGGGGCCTCTTTCTACTAAGATATTTCATTCCTATTTGCTAACCAGAAGAAGAAG
>NW_021604622.1:5097925-5134778 GCF_004785775.1 Grammomys surdaster | reverse complement strand
TAGGAGGAGAAGGAGAAGGAGAAGGAGAAGGAGAAGGAGAAGGAGAAGGAGAAGGAGAAGGAGAAGAAGAAGAAGAAGAAGAAGAAGAAGAAGAAGAAGAAGAAGAGAGGAAGAGAGGAAGGGAGGAAGAGAGGAAGAGAGAAAGGAAAGAGGAAGAAAGTAGAAAGATAATAAACAATGCAGAGACTTGGTGGAGGCTTCTCATACTTGTACTGTTAATTTTTACTCCAGGTATCCATATACAAGTAAATAGATCACATTTTTAAACGAACTTTAGCCACAGTGATGTTATTTGAAGATCGTTCAAGATAAGTAGAGCCAAAGCTAGAGTGTGGTTTTTCGAGGTTAAGAAGTTGTTTGCTATTATAAACAGTGGGAAAATGAAGGTTGCTGCTTAAGGGTTCCATCCTCACAAGGTCTGTGTGTACAAGCCACAGCACTGAAAAATACATACTTGAAAAGAAATGGATTATATGCAATGGTAACAACACAACTTAGTTCTACTCCTGTGTCATGGTGGGTGGGCTCTGTGCTTATGAGAATAAGTCCTAGATTCTTGGAAATGTATGGTGCTGGGCAATGTGTGCTATGATTCCACAACTCTAACATGGCGATAATTGTCAGGCCTTCCTCATGGGGCTTTTGTATGGATGAAATGAGTGAACAAGCACAAAACGCTGAGCTCAGTTCCCGGTAGATAAAAAAGCAGATACCGCTGTTGATAGTGATACTGAGGTGGGTACAGAAGTCTCAAAACCAAAGACACGCAAGTGAGATGAAGCATTCGGGGTAACAGATGGATGGGCAGACAGATGGCTCGGTTTTTATCTCTCTGGATGAAGACAAAGTTTTCCCTGGCAGATGGCCACAGTGACCAAGTGTTAAACTCAAGTCCCAGGAAGGGTCAGGGGTGAATGCAACTGGAAACTCCAGACTTGGTGCTGATTTTTCTTTTTTCAGATTTGAAGTTACATCATATACTTAATTTCTTCTCATCTAGACTTTGTACGGAGAAAGTACATCCTAAACTATTTTTAAATCATTAAGAAAATGATTTGGGTAAATGTTACAAAATTAGTGAGAACATCATAACCAGGAACAAAGTCAATTTCCTGTGACAAATTGTGACTGTGCCAAGCATCTGACACTCTCAGTCCTCTCTCCAATCTGCTGATTACAGCTCCCTACTTCATCTTGAATTTAGCCAATGCTGGTTGGCATGTATCTAGAGCACGGCATGTCACGTTGCCCACGCTGCACAGTGCCAGATAATCACAGAATGAATGCCTTAGTCCCCAGATTAACTAAGGTCTACCAACATCAATGCTCACCCTCTAAGATTGCAGCAAGTAGTACCTAGAAATCAATGAAAGCCACTATTCTTTTCCACTCAAGGTTGACCCCTGCCTTTAAGGAGGTCAATGTTTGAAGAAATGGGGTCAGTGTCGTTCCTGGCAGGGACCGACAGAGTGACACATATGTAAACCAACAACTTAGAGAGTGAAATAGCCTGTGTCTTCACGTGTAAGGTGACCACAAGCTGAAAGCTCTGCAACTCATCTCTGGAGCAAAGAAATTTACATTCTTAAAGCATTTTCCTAAATATTGGGGAGGGGGAACTAAAAATTAACATTACCACTATGCAATTTTGTGTTTTGTGTATAATGTTCATTCTACATAAGTAAGTTCACATTTATGTTGAAAAAAATCTATGATTTAAGAAATTAAATGTTTATGTCATTACCATCTCTGATAGTAAGGAAAAAAAATGAAGTAATGAGGAAAATCTCAGAAGAAAAAAAATCTACTGCTCAAAATTTCTACATTTAAATTTCTGTGGAGATGTGATTAACTTGACATGTTTTTCTTTAATAGAGTGTGAATACTGTCTTATTCATTTATAGGAAAATAATCTTTTGGTTTACACACTATATGACAGAGCTGAGTAATTGCTTTTATAAACGTTACTTAACATCACAACTCCATTATAGGATTAGAAAGGAGAATTTCTAAAACCCTTAGTTATTGCTACAGGAAAAGAACTAGGGGTTTCAGAATGGAATTCACACTAAGTGGGAAACTTTTTTCTCAGAGGAAACACAAGAAAAGAGTAAAAGAAAAAGCAACTAGCTGTTTAATAACTGCTACATCTAAGATGCCCATCAGTCATAAATTCTTTATTTACATTTGTAACTTCTCTTTGATTTTTCTCTTTTAGGACATTAAAATGATTCTTCAAAGAAGTGAGCATGCACAAGGCAGCGATGGAGAAAGGTCACCCTCAAGACTTACAGATGAAAAGAAGTGAAGGCTGTTTTTTTTATTATTATTATTTTGTTGAATAAATCTTCATAACCAAATTGACCATGGCATTTGTTGTGTGCATCGTTGTGAGGGGTGTAGGTGTGACTCCTTCTCAGTTGATGAGAAGCTCTGAAAAAGAAATCTCAAGTCAGAGAAAAATTTAAATTTTAGCCATAAAACCTTTAAGGGAGAGAGGGAGACGGGGGAGGGGGAGATCTCAAATACTTAAAAATGAATTTTTAAGTGATCCTGGGAATAGAAATTACCAGAAACAATACGCTCAAAGTAAGTCATGAAGTCTCCCTATGGGAGTTATTTACATTAGGGAAATATGTTCAAAGTCCCACCGAAACTCCTTATCAGAGGACAATGTCCCTTCCGTCTTATAGTTCTTGCTTCATAGATTGTAAACCTTGAACGATCCTCCTAGTAGCCAAGAGGAAAGGTGCATCATTGAGTTGCTAGACCACTACACTTTTAACTTTTGTACTCCTGTCTAACAGAATGCAAAATGTGCGCCCCATAGACAGCTGCACTGTTTAAGTGATTACTCAGAAACTAAATTCAATGATCATGATCGTCATCTAAAGGAAACGTCATAAAAAATAAGCAGCGACGCTCCTGGGTCGCTGGGCTTCAGTGATGGCCTCTTTGGTTCCCTCCTGTGGCTGTTCACTCTGACAATTTCTCAATGGGTCCGACTCTTCTCATAAGGCATGTGTTTCCAAGGATCCTAAGAATAACTCATCTATGCACAGCCAGTTTCTGGATGTGTCTTCCACGTCCATGAAATTTACAGGTTTTGTGAAAGCTTAAAGGTCCTCACATCTGTGTTCATTCCCTTCAAGGAACAATCTCTTCCTCTTCAATAAAGAATCAGACCTTAGAGCAGCTGACCAGGCAACTGTCCTTAGGAGGTCTTCAACAAAGATTAAAAGGAGTTGTTATCTCCACCTGACTGTGATAGTTGTTGCGAGGTCATTTACTCTGACACAGCGTTGGACACATCAGAACACTCCTTGTGTCTGCGTTCTTTCCATCCTCAAACTCCAAAGTCTACCCTCTCCTCAACATCTTCTCCATCTTTGTCTCTGCACTTCTTGTAGGCAGGGAAAATTTAGGGTCGAAGGTATTATGGGTGGTTTGGTATGCTCATCCCTTAACTGGGAGTCCTGCCTGGCTACTTCACTCTCCATATCCTCCACTGCTAGGAGTCTCAGCTAGAATCACCCTCATAGGCCCCCTGGAGCCTCCGCATCCCAGGTCTCTGGCATATCCGAGAGAAACACCCCCTGCATTCCATCATCGATTTCTGTTTACGCTCTTGGCCCTCTCCAGTTCTCCCTATACTTGATATCATCCACCCTGCCCTTTCCTTTCCTTATCCTCTTCCCCACCCATTTCCCTCCCTCCATTCCACACCTGATAACTGTTTGACTTCCTCTTCTCAGTGAGACTCAAGCATCCTCCCTTGTGTTCTCCTTGTTATCTGTCTTCTTTGGATCTATGGATTGTAGCATAGGTATCCTGTACTTTATGGCTAATATCCACTTATTAGTGAGTACGTACTATGCATGTCCTTTTGGGTCTGGGTTACCTCATTCAGAATGATATCTTCTAGTTCCATCCATTTGCCTGCAAAACTCATGATGTCCTTGTTCTTAATAGCTGAGTAGTGGTCCATTGTGTAAATGGACTATATTTTCTTTATACATTTTTTTCAGTTAGGGGACATATGAACTGTGTCACTAACATTTTATTGAGGATTTTTAAAATCTACATTCAAGACAGATGTAGGTATGTAGTTTCATTTTTTCCTAAAATATATACTTGTTATATCAGATCATTTATAGCTTGCAACATAAGTTGATACATAGTTCCTTTTTTATGAAAAAGCTTTATAGAATTATATTTTCTTCCTTAAATAGTTGCTATAACTTCTAGCAGAGCCACATGACCTAATTAATGTTTTAAGCATTTAAAAACTTTTAGTTGTGAAATAATTTAGTAGCTAGGAGATCATTAAGTTTAGCTTGTTTGACTTGAATGGCTTTTGGTGACTTTCAAGGAATGTTTGAATTACATCTTAGTTTTTAGGTTTATTTTACAAATATTTTATACTATTCCTTGGTATTTGTTTGTATTTTGGTGCATATTCATATGTGTGGAGAAAATAACTTTTGGTGCTACTTCTCAGGAGCTATCTACTTTGATCATCTAGGCAGGGGCTCTCACTGTCTGGGAACTTGTCAAGCAGGAAAAACTATCCTGCTGGCTGTCTACTGGACCCAGACATCTGCCCCTTTCCAATCTACAGTGCTAGAATCACAAATGTGCACCAGAGAGGTAGAGGGGGAGGGAGAGGAAGGGGAGAAGGGGAGGGGGAGGGGAGGGAAGGGGAAGGGGAAGGGGGAGAGGGAGAGGGAGGGTGAGAGAACTGTTTTTACATGGTTTTGGTGCTCCCAATTGCAGTCCAATGGAGCTATCTCCCCAGCCTCTCTTGTCTGTCTGTTATCGACAGCTTCTGGAATAGTGATTATGTTTTTGCTGCTAATTCTTATCAACAATGTTTACTTTTCTTCTTAAATATTTATCAATATCCACCCATTATTTAAAAGAAACAGCTCTTTATTACTTAGATTTTCAATTACTTCTTTGGTTGGTACCTGGATTTTAGCCATTTAAGCTACGAAGCCTTCTTGTTACCTCAAAGAGTAAAATCTATATCTGTAGATACTTTTCTACATTCATACTAATAATCACTCCCTTGTTCTTAAAATTATCTTTCTACTTTCGCTTCTCTCATTTAACTAATTATTTTAATTAGTTTATTTTCTTTCTTCTTACGTCACAGACAACTCTTGGTTATTATAGCACATATTTATCTGTTACTATGATCTATGGGTAAGTGAAACAAGTAGTAGTTCACCATCTCTGACTTCTATAACCTTTAGTAATTCATACTCCATTGCTTGCCAGCTTTAAGGACCCAGAATTTCCTTAACTATATGGATCTCCATACCTGAAGTTGTGTTACTGCCCAAGTCTTCCTTAGATATGGAATATTGGGACATCAGTGAGGCATTTTGCAAAATTATTCATGGTGCCCTGTTCCAACAGATATATTGAATGTAGGTAAACAAGTACAGATATAGTACAATGAGAAGTGAATCTGCAAATACTATAGTAAATTTAACAAAGATGCAAAGTTCTCATGAGTTAAGCATTAGTTACTATGTTTTGTGGACCTTAAGTTGTATGATATATTGTCCATATATGTCTTACCTACTGCTATGATCCAGCATCAATGTAGACATTCAGAGAGACATCAGGTCCATGTTAATTGTAATTATGGTTACTATAATGTTGGAAGAGATTTGAAGTAAATGATTTTTAATAACAAAGACCAAGTGGTTCCCTGAAAAAGATGAGTTATACCTAACAAGATAGATATTAATAGCATACAACAATAGCCAATATTAGATAATACTATAATGTTTCCTTATAGGCCAAGAAAATGTTGATAATTCTTTATCTCTATGCCTTTAACCTCAGCATTCAGAAGGCAGAAGCAGGCATTTCTCTGAGTTCAAGGTCAGCATGGTCTCCAGAATGAGTTCTAGGACAGCTAGCTAGAAACCCTGTCTTAAAAACACTCCAACAAATAAAAACAAAGCTTTTTATCTCATTTAATTCTCAATAATTCATAAGATTGCCAGTGTTAATAATGCAGAGGATTATGTAACTGCCCAAAGCTACAGAGCTATACATTTTTCTGTGATCTACAGGGGCAAAATCTCAACAGCAACTGTCTACACAGTTCATGGTCACACAGTTCTACATATCCATGTGCTATAAACACAGATAAATGGAATATATATCACATATAATTTTAGTTTATTAGCTATATAAGTCACATGTTGCATATATGCATTTTGTATATATACTATATTTGCATATTTTATATCCTGTGTACTTACATATTGACACTATATTATAGTTACATGTTATCTATTCAAAAAGAATCACGGTGTATCTTTAAGGAAACCCAGAAGTCCTTAGCTTTGAGAAGAGAAACTTCAGATTTAGAAAGAATGTAAACTGTAATCAAGCAGCAATACGATTTGATGACAAGGAGGATATGTGGGTCACACTGTGATTACCAAGTGCTGACATGAAATAAAGGTATAAACCACACAAGCTGTTCAGATGAAGGAGCTTTCCTGTGTTCCCTAAGGATAAGCCACTCTCACTGATGTGGTGAGTGATAAAGGCCTCTCGAGCTAGAAGTACAGATGTGCTCTGATTGGTCAGGGTACCAGCTATCAGGGATGAGTGTGAGAACAGACATCTAGTACTTCACCATTGCCTTGACTACTCTAAAATTCCATCTCTAAAGTCATTGTCTCAGCTCTCTTCTTAGCTATTCTCTACTCTACCTAATGGGCCATTTGGACATTATCTTCACCAAGGATGGATCTGTTCTTCCTCTAGTATTCTTTGACCAGTGCTTGAATAACCCTTTCTTGAGAAGTAAAATAATGCCATTAAGCTGTTTCTCTGCCCAGGTCTGTTGTTCTCTATGGGAAGATTGCAGTGAATGTAAAGTGAGTACAGGTGTTGAACACTTGCCTAGACGACTATGGCCCCAACCATCTCTGAAGTTCTCCTGACTGCCTGTCCTGTAGTAATGGAAATGTCCCAGATTCCCCTCGCTTCCCATATTCAAAACTTCAATGCTAACTCTGCCTCCTCGTTCACACCCAAATCTTACTCACTATTGCTATAGATAACCCTCACAATGGTCACTCCTGTCTCAAAGGCACTCAGAATCATCCTTCTAGACTCTGGAAATATCCCTCCCTAAGTTGACCCTGTTCTTTTGATCATCTTCTCACGGATCCCTTATTCTCTCAGTTCATCCTCTCACTCTAGACAGCACCGTTTTCCTGAAATCATCTTAAAGTGTCCTGTTACATCTTTGTTTAGAAAGTCTTTGCCTTACCCTTCAATTTAATTTCCAAATCTCCAGGAATATTATTCAGAATCTGATTTCAATTTTAGTTATCTTTTTCTCACACTCAATACCTCAATAGCTTCACCCAAGGTAGCTTCTGGCTTCTACACTTAGTAAACATGAAATAACTTAATGAATAAAAGACATCTCCCATCAACACAATTCTAGAAAATGGAAACTAATTTGCCAGCGGAGAGATTTTTCCCCTAACCTCCCACTTTGCTTATACTAAACCTATACAGAAAACAAAATTAGAGTATATATTACTAGAAAGCAAGGATTTATGAAAGCTAGTGAGATCCATAGTCTATTCTAGTCAGCTCCTTTTAAGATCTTGAGCCTGGTGTTATCCTAATCAAGCCATCTATGAAGCCTCCATCAGCTTTACTTCCTCCTGCTTGTCTCCTTTCTAAACAAAGCTGCCACAACTCTTTCTTGACACCCTTTGCGGTTCATTCCGCCTCTTTACATTTCACTAGATTTGACCTAATACAAGAAAATCATGTTGCCTACAGGTGCAACTCCATCCAGTCCCAAAAGTTTTCATGTCAATTCCACGACAAAGCCTTGCTACACAGAGGCATCTCTGGGCATCCTGTTGAACCAGACAGTACGCAAGGCTACAAGCAGATTTGCTCTAAGATTCTAAGCCTAAGTACAAAGTAAATTTTGTTTTCAAGCTTGCTTCAAAACAAATCTGGAAAGAGACGCCGACCTAGACTTGTGGCTGCAGTTCAAAGCCCCAAAGGGGACCAGGGGGCTCAAAGATGTGCCCTGAGCATTCAGCTCAAACACTTTCTGTATCTTTGCTAACTTCAGCCTAACCACAGGGAGACAGCTACGCTGTTCACCATCTCTTAAACATCCTCACCTTGCTATGCCCCCACAAACCAGGCAGAAACCACAACATCCTTCTAGTATACGGCAGACTTCACCGTGTACTCTGGAGGCGGAGAGCTTACTCTTCTCCCCTTCCACTTTCACTGTCTGAGCCCATTTCATACCAAAGTCCTTGAAAATTAAAGTCTTTGCTGACATGCTCCCCACCATGGATTGCAGATGTCATTTAGCTTCCTGATGCTACAAGAACCCCTTACATTTTTCTTCTGAATTTCTGCCTTTGAGAGTTTGATCCATTCTGCCAGGGGCATGGATTTGAAACTTCCTTTAAAATGGCATGTAAGACTAAGCCACTGTTACATTTTAAGCAGGCAACCTCCTCCAAGCTGATGAGCATGGTTGTAATATATGACATTTTTCTTAAAGAGGCAGGAGAAGTAGCTATCATTTAATATTTTCTTTATATTTTTGATACAGATTCACTCACTTATTGTTGGCCTATAGGCACTTATGAGGTGTGCATTTTACTCTCCTCAGAAAGGAGGCCAGGCATGAATAACTAGGAAGAATCTGGGCTTGTTATCCAGGAAGAAATTTGTCCTCAGTCTCCACTGTACTCCACTGCTTGCCTGTTCTAGTCCTGTGTTTTTGAATTTTTAACCTTTAGAACTGTGACTCAAGTAAACTTCTTTACCTTTTTAAAATTTATTTACTTGTTTACATCTTAGAGTTCCTTCCCCATCTCCCTCCCCTTTGCTTCTGAGAGGGCAGCCTCCATATCCCCCAACTCTTGTGCATCAAGTTTCTACAGATTAGACACGCCCACAAAGGGATTTATAGAGCAAAGTTGGTGACCTAGAGATTGAACCACTAATTTCTTTTCTTTATAAATCACTTTGTATATTTTCGTATAGAACCTGAAATCATGACGAGCATAGAGTCTAATTCCTTTGCCCTGATAAACATTTTGGACAATAAACCTCTGAAGAGCTGAGTTCTGAGACTATACTTTTCAAGCAAAGCCGCCGCAACACAGGGGTCATAATTCTTTAGGTTTCTTTTATGCATCTAAGTTTGATCTAATAGTCAAATGAAGGCACATGCAGTAGCAAAATTTTCTCTGATTTCTCCTATTACATGATTATGAGACTATTCGGAGCATGGGCTGAAAAAAATGAAGATTTCTGCATAGCCTTCTTTTAAATATGCAACAGGCCAGAAATGTCAAAAGTGATTCTTTACACCCATAAAGTCTCACCAACATAGCCTCCCAGAAGTGAGATGAAAAGGGATAACACCAATGGACATGACAGAATGAACAGGCGAAAGCTCAAACCTTCACAGAGAGCTATAGGCAACAAGGACGAATGGGAGCAGGAGAGTTGTTCTTCTCCAGGGATGAGAACACTAACTGACTGTCCAATGGCCAAAGGGTCAGCCCTGGAAACATGCATATAAGTACCATTATTTAAACTGAGCAGGCTATATATACATATACATGCACATGTACACATACACATACATGTCTACATATGTGTGCAAGGAATAACAATTAATGAAAACTGAGGCCATGAATTTGAAGAAGAGTGGGAGGAATGTATAGGAGAGTTTGGAGGGGGGAAGGAAAGGGAGAAATATTGTAATTATAACTCCCCAGAAAATCCATTTCCAAGTGTTTCCCTAATCTTTTCTTCTAATGTCTCCATTTTTTAAGGAGCACAGGGCAAAATTCTTTTACATGGAAATGGAGAGCAAGCTTATGATAAATAGCAATTAGCTTCATGCTCAAGGTTATCTAGGGAGGTCCCAGGGCATGGCAAGGGTTATAGCACAAGGTTAGCAAGGGAGGTCCCAGGGCACACATTAACTGGCCACTTCCAAATGTAAGCTGAAAATAAATTCAGACCATTTTTCAAAGTCCCTTGAGCTTTAAATGTTAACGATTAACTCAAATGTTTTATGATACTATGTGGTCTAACATTGTATAAAACAAATAAATACAATGTATGAGACTTTTACATGATTTATGGATTGTCATTTTCCCATGGACAGACTTTCCAGAGGACATCTTTTTAAGTAAGTTGAGAACCACTGGTTTCCATGTTAATAGTCTCAATATTCTATCACTGCTAACCCCTCCAGTTCCCTGTGTCCTTTTACGAGTCATTCTCTGCTAGTCTGAATTTTAAAGACTGTCTCTGTCATCAGTGTACTGCAGCACCCTGACAGAGGCAGAGCTCAGCAGATTAACCAGTACACTCCAGCTCCTCTCGACTGGTTGCATGTATGCAGGAATATCAGACTTGATGCACACTAATACAGCACATATGAAAAAAGAACATAATTAGCTTTCTCTTTCACAAATGATGCCTAACTAGTCGGCAGCTGTGAGGCATTTGAACCCAGGAAGTCTAGGGATGCAGCTAGATCAATGATAGAGTTAAAACCCTTCCTACAGCCTGCTTCCTCATTGCCTGCACCCGCCGCCCATGCTAGACAGAATGGTAGAAGAGAGATGTTGAACCTCTTGCGTGGGCCAGCTTGAAGAAACCTGGATGTGGTAAAATAGGACAGGCTATGGGAATAAGCACATAAACAAACTTCACAATCTCTCGATACATCTCACCATTGCCTGCAAGTGGGGCAGCAAAGGGAGGATATTCAGTGATGCACTTTTACCTACCCATCAATTTTAACCACGAGAATAAATTGAAATGGAAAAGTCAGCTCAGAGTTTTGCAGCCAGTCCTCTTTCTATGATGAGGGATAGCATAAGGGAGTTGAAATGGCAATAAATAACTATTTAGATATTAATTCTGAGCAGACCATTGATCTGGAAACCATAGCTGGAAAATATTTCCAAAGAAGCTGCAGTCTCACACCATAAAGAATTCTCTTTGTCTTTCAGAAATTCTTAGAAGCTAAAAAGCATGATCAAAAGGTGTGACCTCCCTCCACCCCAATACCCAGTAATCACCTTGTTTTCAGACACCTTTATGGCCTTTTGTTCTTTGCACAGTAAAATAAGACTTGATAAATTAAAATGCATTTTCTGAAAATCTTCATTACCATGCTTTGTGGAACACAGGTGAGTAGAGGTCTCTTTGTTCTCCTGTTGTCTGCTTGTTATCAACCTGTTTCCCAACCCAGCCTTTATCCTCCCACACCAAAAAGACTCTTAGAGTTGAGCTTCACATGGAGATTACTGAAACTGAAAATGAAGATGGTTCTTCTTTCTCCATATGCCTGTGACATGGTAACTGTTGCTTCTTCTCATTCAAGATGGCTCTGAGTTCTATTTTCAACTCCCAAGACAGTAGGAGGAAGTGGCCAAAGCAAAGCCAAGGATGGTTTTGTCCCTAGCTTTCTGTTCTTAGAATGTCCTTAAGAAATGAGCAGATGATATTTAGTCATGAAGCCCACAGATGTTCCGTGGTTCAGCGTAGTCTAGACAAACTATTGTTTGTCATTAACCTGAATTTTCCACCACAGATGGAACATAACCTCACCACTGGAACTCAGAAGCTTGTAAACTGGAGCAAAGCATCCTGTATAAAGTGGATCCTGAGCACAGAATGAAGCAGACAGAGCCCAGCAATCAGGTTCTTGGTAGAGTCACAGCCACTGTGTTCTTCAAATTGGATTTGTCTTCTGCCACAACCTTCTTCTACTCATGGCCTCAGGAAAGAGAAATCTGACACAAAGAACTACAGGCAACTAAGAAATGCAGAGCTAGGGGAGAGAGAGTCTTCCATGGATAAGCACAGCAATTTGTTATCCAGTACCAAATGGAGATATATATATATATATATGTGTGTGTGTGTGTATATATATATGTTAGCAGTGATGGGATATTGGGGATATTGAGACTATTAACATGGAGACCAATGGAAAGTCTGACCATGGGAAAATGGAAAATGACAGTCCATTATATATAATGTGTGTGTGTGTGTGTGTGTGTGTGTATGTGTGTGTGTGTAATATTATGCAGATAGAGCAGGTTGCATTTGCATATATATGCATGTAACAACAACCAATAGAAGAGTCCATGAATTTAAGGAGAACTAAGAAGAGTATATGGGACAGTTTGGAAAGAGAAAGGAAATTGATGCAATTGTGTTATAATCTCAAAAAAAATCATAAAAGAGAAAACTTAAGTATATGCTTAACGTATATGCTAAATGCTGTTTCCCTAACATCTGATGCTTGGTGCTTCTACAAAAGAATGGCAGATAAGGAAGAGAGACTTAGTCCCTTCCCTCCACCATGAAGAAGACTATGTACTTCCTACCTATCCCCCACATTTTACCCATACCAGAGACAGGTACCTGCTAAATGAAAGCAGAGGCAGATTTTCCCAGCATGAATTAGGGTGCTCAGAAGAAAGGGGAAAATCTGAAGAAAAGTAAGAAATGGAAGATGCTCTCATGACAACAGGCCTTGCCTTGAAAAGATGAAGATAATCCTCTTGCTCCCAAATACTTGGGTAACACGTTTAGGTGACCATGGCTTATGAGAAAGTGCGTGGATATAACAGCTACAGAAATGTGAAAATCTGCTTTGAAGAGTAAGCCCATTCACAGTCTTAAAGTAGTGGCACTTGGAACAACCAGGTTTAAAAGACTTCTGAAACTGAACCATATGAGCCAAATTAGATTTCTGTATGTTTTTACCTAGGCTTTATGAAATACTACCAAAGAAGAAATCATATATGCAATGCATTCCTGATGCAGAGAACGGGCATTTTTAAGACTTATTTTTGAGTGTGTGTGTGTGTGTGTGTGTGTGTGTCTATGTGAACATGTGTGCATGTCACTACAGAGGTCAAAAGAGGCTGTTAGGGACTTCTTGAAACTGTAGTTACAAGCAGTTCTACAACCTGAGGTTGGTTTAGGGAGCTGACCCTTAGCTTCTGAGTCACATTTTCAGTTTTCTGCCTAAGGGATTCTCAACCTAAGAAGATTTCTAGGAACCAGCATTATGGTGAAGGGGCTCCAAAGCTAACCAAAGTGGCAGAGATGCTTATTCATGTCGTCAAACGTCACCCTCTCGACAAATTTAATTTTATCCTTTATATTCAAGGTGTCTCAAATCAGTTGGTCAGCTCCTCGCACCTAAGTCAACTTAGTAGTTTTTTCTTTTCTCGAAGGCTCATTACTGCACATTTAACAGTGGGTTCGTGGTCATAATTCAAACCGTAGGACTGTGTAGAAGGGTTTGAAAGTTTCCTATGACACTGACTCACTGTCTGCCTTACCAAGTATGCCCTATTAAATAAACCCCCATTGACATCACTACATTCTCATATCCTCAAAAGACTAAGATGCAGGGCTGAGAAATGCTTCCACTTGCACCACAGCTCTCAGATTGGTGCACAATGATGTGAAGGCATTGATAGCAGTGTGTGAGAGGGCCACGTTCCCAGGGAGTCTTGAGAGGAAAACGTAACTATTTGCAGAGTTCTTCTTGAGGGAGAAAAATGTGTGCATAGATTCCATGTTACACAGGTATATGATTCAAAGCTAACTTTTGATCCTAGGCTTATCTGCCAGTTCTTGTACTTTCCACCACAGAACCAACCCCTACTGCTGTGTTCTGCAACTGTTCTTCTAGAGATGGATGGTAGATGACGACATCTCCAGCTTAACTGAGGGCAAGTGATTGAAAATAGAAATTTCAGTGGATTAAGTGCATCTGAGTCATACTCTCTGGTCTGATCTGCGGATCATACTCTCTGGTTCCAGTTCCTGAGAAGTCTGTCTTTGACCTGTTTGTCTGCTTGTTGAGTCCAGAAACTCCACTCGGGATGCTATTTAGAACATTTTATTTACTCCCGTACAGGATGGAGCAAGTGAGACTCAACAACACCAGGAAAATGATAAAATAACAAATCTATTAAAACTAAATATTTGAAATCTACTCAGAAATTGTATTTAGGATTCTATGTAGGGGAAGACTTAAAACATAGATATAAACATTGCTTTATATGTTTAAACTGTGATCCTTTGGTGTGCACATATAGTAAAGTATATGTGATGGCTCATAACTTATGTCAAGAAATCGAGAAGCAGAAGCCAGAAAATTGCAAGTTCAAGGCCAGCCAGGGATACACAGCAAGCCTCACCTCTCTCTCAAACAAACAAACAAACAAAAAACAAAAACAAAAAACAAAAAACAAAACAAAAAACAAAAAAAGAAACTTGGAAAACAATTACACAACTAGTAAATAAAAGCTCAGTTATAAAAATAATTAAATTAGTTGTAATATATTTGAAGCACAGGGCAATGATATGTTTTAATAAAATAGAAAGGGGCTATAAAACTAATTAATGTACTTAGAGAAATTTCCACAGAACACTGTTGAGTATACACAAAGATCAGGCTTAGGGAACTGATCTTAGTTTAGCACTATTTTTGTTTATGTATACAAAATCTGAACATTAATCTATGTTTCTATATAAAAATATGGAGGAGAGCTCAGTGCAGGAGTGGGGCAACATTGGGATGTAAATAAATAAATAAATAAACAATTTAAAAAAATAATGTGCTCTTACAGAGTACTGGAGTTCAGTTCTCAACATGCACACTAGGCAGCTCAAAATCAGCTTCACTTCAGGGACAGGGGCTCTAATGTTGTCCTCTGGCCTCCTTGGATACCCACACTCATGTATACATTACTAAGCACACACACACACACACACACATACATCTATAACTGTGTAATATACACACTAAGCAATTATCCAAAATTTAAGGAACAAATTGACAGTTCAAGGGAAAACACAGAATAGAGACAAATTATTCAAGAATATCATTTACTATTGTATTGATGTAAAATTATACATGGGCACACAACCCTGTTTACACATACTGACAATGGAAAAAACACTCATTGACATCAGTAACAACAGATGCTCAGAGCTTCCCAAGATCAACACAGCCACATTCCAGCATGGGTTAGGGGAGAAACTCTCAACATCCCCATCCCTGCCCGAGGCTTTATTGTCCACTGATGACTACTGGGGAAAGACAATCCTTTTTCATTGAATGCAGCTCCAATAGGCTGTTCATGTCACAGTATGTAGCCCTATATCCATGAACAAGCTGTCAACCACAAGTGACTTCAATATGTTGAAAAAGGAATACATTAAGGTGGGTGGAAAATGTGATGAGGGGAAGGGAGGCACTTAGGGAGAAGGAATAGAAGGGTAGGTTTGATCCAGACACATTATAGTCATGCATTAAATTCTCAAATAATAAAATTTTAAGAGAACAAAATATGTGTATATTTTATAATAAAAACCACAGTACTTCATACCAACAAAACATGGTCTGTCTTTCTTAAGTTATTAAAATAGCATTATCATCACCTCTTTAAGAGTCTTGCTAAGCTGATTAGCACATAGAGAGATCTCAGATCAATTGCTCCACCAAATAATGCAATGGCAGTGAAGACTAACACCTTAGTAATGACCAAGGTGATGTGAGCCGACCCCCTTCAAATTAGTCACTTTTAAGGATGAGCACCATTGCAGTGATGAAATCTCCTTTACATCTTACCTGATTCTGTGTCTGATAGTTCATAAACCTATCATCTGTTGGTAGAACCTTCTTCAGTCTCTCTTTGCACCTAGCCTTCCCCACCCATTTCTGAAGAAACATACATCCCTAGCATTACACATCTGCCCCACATTGTGGTGCAAAAGGTGGGAGAGATTACCAAAGTCCATGAGATGCATACCCAATTTGAAAGTTTGATTTTCAGTCCTCAGAGTTAAGAAGCATTATTTCTTCCTCCTTACTACATACACAAGTTGAAAGCAGTTTTGTTCCAATCCTCAAAGTTAAGAAGTATTATTTCTTCCTCCTCACTACTTACCCACATCTGAACACAATCAGAGAGACACTTAAAATACACGTAGAGCAGATCAACTAGGGAAAAAAAAATATGGCCACACTTGCATTGTGCTTTGAAGATTTTCTGATACTATTAAAGATCGTTTCCAAAATCACAGTCCTAGTTTCACAGTCCAGGGAAATTTTTTTAACCACTTCAGGTATAAAATGAAATACAAGTTTCTTGAGCTTTCTCTGTGATACATTAGGCACTTACAGGGTTTCAGTGCAAACTATTAAGTCTAAATAAATATGTTATTTCACTCAAAGGTTTACTTCTTTGGGCAATTGAGAAGTACAGTGGCATCCAGACATCAGAACATCTGCTATGTGCTTTCTTCTTCACTGATATTTTTTGTCTTGTTTTTGTTGTTACTGCTATTACTATCATTATTGTTGTTGCTCTTAGTATTATTTTGCAAAAGAATATTCTGAGGCTGAATGAAGACAAAGATATTATAATATTATAGATATACAACTACTGATCATTTGTTAAATGGAGCTTTTACTTGTTCAAAGATTTTAATCTCCTTTAGCAAATATAATTGCATGAATTGATGTGTCTGTATATTTGTGTGTCTCTGTGTTTGCCATGGATGTCTGTGTTTGTGTCTGTGTGTCTGTATACTTGTGTGTCTGTGTATGTGTTCCCATTGTCTATGAAAAACACATTTCACATATCACATAGACAAGATCTAAAGCCTACTTGGTTGAAATCATGAGGGCCATCAACGAAGAATAATCAGCCTCTATTTGCCACCTTTTCTTCCAGACAAATATTAACCTATAGCTAGATGTTGTCCTATACCAACTCACCCCTAGGAGTCATTAGCTTGTCTGAGAAGTCACCAAGGTGATACAGCTTCACTCTGCTTTCTTCCTCCTTAGCATCTCCAGAATACTAACGTCACTTAAAAATTCTAGACTTGCTAATCACTGAAAATACACCCAAATAATATTAGAAGAGGCTATAGGGAGAGCCATACATTGGGAGACCATTTCATAAGAAGACAAAAATGTACCACACACAAGTAATGTGCTGAGTAACATACATGATCCTTACGTATAACACAATGGTAAGTATGATTTTAATAGTCTTATAGGGAATCTACTCTAAATTGAAGAAAAATGTAACGTAGTATACTTTTACTATTTCTAAGCATCAAAGATACATGTGCAAGACTAGCATGACAAAGAGCTGCCTTCTCAATAGATTTTCCAAGAGATAACTTTTAAAAAATTTTTTTTCACAAATTAACATCCTTGAAATTGGAACAGATAAAAAAATCATCAAATATTTCCTGAATTTTAGTAAGAATGGTATCAAATTCACACAGCAATGCTATCCATGCTCAAGTAATTAAAAGGTTTTTAAAGTAAGCTGTTCTCTGATTCCTGCCTTATGATGTCGGGTTGGTCTGTTGTACCCTTTGGTTTTTAAGCTATGTCTTAATCCAGTAAATATTTCTTTATTGCTATCCCATAATTAAGCTTCCTTTGTGGTTACTTTATTTACTGAAACCTTGAAATATTTGATATCGCAGTGACAGGCATTTTGTTCTAAAGACTTTTTTTTTTTTTTTTACTGTTGGTACTTTCTATCCAAGCTGGGAATCTGCCTAGATATAGTATAGTCCAATCCAATTCTATTTTAAAGCATCGAAATATGTAGTTCTGCATTCTAAAGGGCAGAATGTACAGCTCTAATCTCTTTCTTGCTTGTTGTCAAATGCTGCCTAGTTCTTCCATCTTAGACCTGGACTTCTTCCTGAACAATTAGAGTTGTCCTTAGCAGGACATTGCCTTGACCAACTTTCATGGGAATGTTTTGCACAATTACAAATCATTCACCATTCTGGCTAGGCTGACCTGCTCTGAATTCTAAACAACTCCTGCCAAGTACTGTGAGATAGAGCATAAATTAAAATCATTATGGAATCGCTTCTTCAATCAGATAGAAATAAAATGACAGAAAAGGGCTGTTATAAATCATATCCTCTGCTCTGTAGACAAAGACATCATTGTCCATTATCTTCTACTTTTCTCCTTGAGTGTCTCTAATGATGTATTATTCTTAAGAATTGAAATTTCAGTCTTGAAGTAGGCATGATCATATCCATAATCTCAGTACTCAGAAGACTGAAGCAGGATTGCCATGAGTTGAGGCCACCCTGGGATATACAGCAAGACCTTGTTTTTAAAAAGTAGAAGAAAAATAAAACTGGCTGCAAAACATCCCTCTTTCATTAACTCCTATCTCCTAATGGATAGGGATTCCTTCATGTTTGAATAAGTTGTTTTAATTATCTGAATTCAAAACTTCATTTTGTCTCATTTCAAGATATATACTAAAGAGATAATACTTTAGGTGTAGTGGTATTCAGCATCAAAGATGCAACTTTGTGAAGACCTACATGTTTAAAGGTTTGGAAATTATCTCCCTATGCATATCCATCAATATTTTAAATTACATAATTTCCAAACCACTGATTACGTGTATTTTGAGTTTGTCTCATTGGGAAAAAGTTTTTAACACCTAGAAACCACAAGTGGAGTGGTGTCAGAACAAACAAAGTTCTTGGTTCCCACGTTTGTTTAAGAACAATTTGTATCTGTAAGCAAAAGTTGAAACCAACACATCTCTAAGACAAAGTGCTGACTTAGACTATGTGTTGGCTCATAGCTCAGGTGGTAAGACCATGTAGGAAGAAAGGCCCAAGAACAAACTAGACTTTATAAACCAATCAGAAGAGCAAGAGGAATGTTCTCCCTTTCAACTAAAACAAACAAACAAACAAACAAAAAACAAAAACAAAAAACAAAACAAAAAGCTGAAGATTTTTCTGTATTTTTAATGCCTGAAAAGCAAGACTCAACTCTACTCATTTGAAACCTCAGTTTTGCACCATTCTACTACCTCAAAGTGGCTAAGAAGCTTCTGGTACATGACAGGAACAAAGCTGTGCATGGAGACAGAACTGTTGTCTAAACTATGTAAACAGGAAAACCCCACTTCTGTGAGTTTCCTACCTGCATACCTTGTCTTGGTGCTTGGCAAGCATGTTGGTACGTTACTGAAGAATGACTGAAGGCCATGTGAGTTAGTCAGAACACTGATTGTTTTACATACTCAATCACTTCAAGAGAGCCAGAGAGTGGTTGATTGCAGGCAACAGAACTGAATGAGTTAATCTGTGGTCCTCACTAAAAAGAGAGGCAAGGAGAAAATTAGACAAAAATAACTTCAAATCACTAGCTTCACTTGGAATTAAAAAAAAATAAGAATGTGAGGTAAGAGATGCAGATACCCACAGCCAAGCATTGGGCAAAAGTTGGAGACCCTTATAAAAGAGTTAGAAGAAAGCTTGAAGGCTCTGAAGGTGATGGCAACCCCATAGGAAGAACAACAGTGTCAATTAACCTGAACTTCTTGGGGCTCCTAGAGATTGAGCTACCAACCAAAGAGCATACATAGGCTGGTCTGAGGGCCCCAGACACATAAGTAGCAAAGATCTGCCTTGTCTGGCCTCAGTAGGAGGGGATGCACCTAATCCTACAGAGATTTGATGCACCAGGGTTAAGGAATACTGGATGGAAGGGGACTCTCTCAGAGGCAAAAGGGAGGGGAAATGAAGGGAGGAACCTTGAAAGGGAGGAGTGGGATGGTGAACAGCATTTGAGATGTAAATACATAAATAAACTTAAAAAAAGTGTGAGGCAAGGGTAATGAATATAATCTTCTTTTTAAACTCAAAACTGATGTTTCTCATTAGACTTGAAGTAATCCACTTTCAGATTTAAATGTTTTAAATATTAAAATAGTTTGTTCCTGGACATACTCCTTTGTGTTGTTTGTTTCACTGAAATTGCCTCCACACGTGCCTTGGCTGTCATGGAAGGTACAAGAGTTCATTTTCGATTGTAGAGAATGCGGTGGTGTGCTCAAAGGAGTCAGTGCTGAAAAAGCATGTGCTACCATTGCAAATCCTGCTGTGTGGTCTCCAGATCTGCATACTTGTAGAAAAGCTTGGGACCCTATCAGAAAGGAAGAGAAGTGCTGAGGGATGAGGCAGTAGCCAAAATTCATGAGGTGAGGCTCTTCTTGGAAGGGGAAGTGTGTTTACAAGTTCACAATGTTCCTCATGAAACTGGGACTTGCCTGAAAAGCCACAAATGTGAGCCCCGAGCATGCTTTAGCTATGGTGGGAAGAGGATGGGGACACCAGCAAGGACAGCTACAAGCCAGCAACTACATATGTGTTTTCTCACACAGTTCATTTAGGACTGACAACTTGAGGACTATGAACTTAACACTCCTCACAGGAAAGCAATACACACTGACTACACTGCCTTCTGACCTGTGTGGGCTTACCCACCATGAGTTGCTCAATTCTCTCTTCTGACTAGGATTCTTTTACCCTACATGCAATGCTTCCAGATTTTTCCTTTGAAAGAAATCACTCATGATTCCAGCAATGGTAATTCTGGCTACTGCTGAAATTCATGATTAGCTTGTATTGCAATCGCTCCCTCAGTGGCTTCATAAACAAACATTTCTTGTAATCATAAAAGTATCTACCTAGAAAGTTGAGGGGAAAGGGTAATTGGTTTCTGTTTTCAATGTGAATCAGAGAAAGACTGAAAGTGGTGCTTTGTGACTGCATGCTTGAAGAAGTGAGATACTCTTCAAGTTGATGGAGAGCCTGTGGCTAGCATTAAATATGGATTCCAACATTCTTTTTAGTTGCTTCAGCTCACTTCTTGAAATTTGATTTTCTAGATGATGAAATTTTAATTGCCAATAACTGTAGCTTTAAACATGATGAAAAATGCATGTGGACTGTGTATCTCAGTTTATTTGCAAATGTGACAAACAGGAGTGAATTAATATGTTGATGATCAAAAAGGAGAATAAGATTCTGAACAACAGTGAAACAAAACCAATAAGGACTCAAGGGGAAAAACAAAAACAGTACCAAAGTACCAAGAAATTGGCAATAAAAACCTTTAAAACTTTTATTTTGCCAAAAGAGAGACAAATAAAAACTGATATTAAAAGGAAAAGATATACGTAAGGAATATTCATCTTACCCTGACAAAGCACAGAATGCAGACACTGAGAATTCGTTTTGCCATCCATCAGCTAAATGAATTTTTTAATATTACTCCAGAAAGTTCTGCTCATGTTCCATGGCTGCCATGTCTGTCACTCTTCTAGGACCTTGATGACCTGGAGGATGTTGCTCATGTACTGTATCCACCTAGGATCAGCACAGGAAGATATAAGAAGATAAACTCAGGGTGTCTGACCTCCAAAAATTACTGAACTCATGGGTGTAGTTTGAATTCAATGATTCATGGGCCTCAATTTTAAAAGCTCCAGTTTTCATAAAACAAAAGAGGACCGAATAGCAGAACCAACCTTCAGTTCAGGTGAACACAAAGCAAACAGATCTGCTAGCTGAGCAGCTGAGCCAGCATTAATAGTCACCATATACAGAACACCTGATATACAGCAGGTCCTGCTAACTGTACTTATGAAAAACTTTCTTTGCAATGGGATTATATGCATCAATAGTAATTTCATTTACAAAACGAAATTTAAAAACAATAATCTACAAAGGAGGAGGAGGAGAAGGAGGAGGAGGAGGGGGAGGAGGGGGAGGAGGAGGAAAACAGAGGAATGGCTTACACAGCTACGTTCTTGATACCATGCTGTAACTGCCCTCTGATTAGATCTGTGGTCCTTCAGCAGTCATAGTGTTTTCCATATTGGATTATGGTTACTTGGTTTAATTGTTTCACCCAATCATGTTACTTTTAGATGAATGTATCTAAGAAATCATCTGGTATTCTTCTAGCCCTTAGTTTTTCTTTTGTTTGTTTTTAATGAATGAAGATTATAATTTTTAAAAATTATGTAGGAGAGAATTTTGGTTTTTATTCTCTTTATTGTTCATTTTTCTTATTATAGAGTTCTAACTGTATGACTTTTGGCCCATAACTTACTTTTAGACATTTAACCTGTAAAATGGGAATCATGAAATTAATTCAATTATTTTGATGAGGTGTCAATAAAACAACCAATCCCTGCACAAATAAATGACAATAAATTGACTGCTGCTGAAGTTCCAAATCTATTAGGAGCAGGGATTATCAGTTAATTAAAAGTAATAGAATAATCAAATTTATTAAAGAAAATCATAACCTAACCATTTATATTTGAAGTATATTAAATGCACTCATTTCTAATGTTTTGACTTAAGAATAATGAATTTTCCCTAAGTACAAAAAGTTTGACATATTTTTTCAAGTCTGATCAAAAGTTCTCATGTGATAAATTCTTGTTTCTTTTTTATATGTGGAGTAATTAACTAATGATACCTGTGAAAGTCAATGATAACTCATTATATATGCATGCTAATTTGTGAAGCATACTTGACTAACCGTATGTCACACATACTCATTACGGTGTTTCCATGTGGTAATTAACCAACTATTCTTAACTCAAACATGTCTTATTGAATAATTATTTTCATTTTGCATTGAAAGTTCATTAGCTCATCTAACACTCAATGTGTCTAGTTGAAATACAGTTACATTTGTCGAGGAAAAGTCTGTAGAGCAACACAGTTTTTCTTAGGTAAATGAGCAACATCACCTGGTAGAATACAATGCCTTGGGGAGTTAAATTCCTGCACAGTTCCATTTATTCTATAACTCTGTGAAAATTATCGCGGAAACTACATGAGCTCTTCATTTTCTGATAAGGGCTCTTCAGAGTGCAATTTTCAAAGTAAAATTGTGAAAAGAATTGTAAAATGTAAAGTAGGAAATAAAAACCCAACTAACAAGGGTTATGTTTTAGAGACCTGAGGGAAAAGCAAGATGGTATCAATACATTCAAAGTTACAGAGTGACAGGGTGGAGATCTAACAAAAATGTAACTAGTCGTTATACTAGTCTTTATGATTAGGGATTAAGCATTTAAAGAAATCAACAAGGCGAGAAAACTAACTGTAAAGGAGGCAGAGTTAGTGCAATTCCACCTACTCTTGATGTCTCTAAGAATGTTTCTTGAAGTGTAAAACTCTATGAAAACCAGAACATACAACTGGTCTAAGACTATTCATGTTTCATGCACAGGGACTCTCTCTCTCTCTCTCTCTCTCTCTCTCTCCATATATATATATGTGTGTGTGTGTGTGTGTGTGTATGTGTGTGTGTGTCTGTGTGTGTGTATGCATATATATATGTGTGTATGTGTATACATATAGACATAAGCATATATATATATACGCATGCGTGTATGTATCATGCTGATTTTACTGTTAGTTTCTTTAGAATAAGTATCAGAGCTATCTATCATTTATGAAAACACATAGTAAGGTACCCCAAGACTCAATTTACTCTCAGGTCTATACAGTATAGCATTTGTCAAATCAGCTCACTCTCCTTCTTCCTTTGGTTTCTATGTTCTTTTTATTTTCTCCCCTTATGAGCTCTAAAGCCATGCCCGAATTTTCTTTATATATTCACATAAGGCCATCTTCTTGTCTTTAGTAAAACAAAAGTCTATTCCAAAACCTGGTCACTTACCACTACATATGACAGAGCTAACCATCATTCACTCAGCTGCATGGTAACCTTGTCCAAGCCCTAATGCTCAAAGAGAAAATGTCAGTGTCCCCCTGATCAGACAGGCTTGCCATCACACTTGCAGCACTGTGAAATGCAGAGCAGTTTTAAAGATGAACTATCTCTGACTCATATGCACATTTATGATCGTATCACCGTGTGACATATGAGATCTTGGTCAACTTCATGGGAATCCCATGAGACATGTGTAATTCTTAAATCACATCTTCTGAACTCTGACTCATCTCTTCCTATGGTCATGCTGTGATTTTAGACATCCATAATATGATGATAAAGTATGATGTCCTTGTCAATAAGTTCTTAGACGGGATTGTCCAAGAGACTCCCAAAACATTTTAAACTATTTCTATTCCCCTTGAGGTTGCTTTCTAGAAGTTAAAGATAAACTCCGATTGCTGAAAATACCACATACTTCAGACAGAATCAGCAGATCTAAAATTCTTCTCCCTGAGGGCCAGCTTGCATGGTACCAGATGCAAGCTGCCAAAGAAGGAAAGCAACTAATAGTCCTATACAACTATGATGCGTGTGAACTACAATAAAGACCAACATGGCACACTATCCATAAGTGTGCAGTAGTGTCACACACACCTTGGCAGTAACCACTAGTAACTACTTCTGCTTAAAATGAAGAAAGTCATGCTGTGTGAATGGGATAAAGTGCATGTGACAAGATGGAGCATTTGACATAGGACAGAAGATATCCTAGAGATCAGGATGGGGACTATGGCAGGCTTCTGCCTAGAGTCTTAAGGCTAGTCTACGAGGGCGGGTCCTCAGGGCAGTAAGGAAGAACACTCATCCTACAGATGGATGGGGTGCAGAGTGAGGAGAACATTTGAGCACTACCAGAGGCTACGAAAACAGAATAATGACCATGGAAGGTGAGTTTGGGGTATGGTGAGAGTAGATTGCCAGTTGGGTCTAAAGTTGGCAAGGAAAGGGGTTCAAGATGAGTGGCAACAGCTCAGTCTTGACTTGTCAGACTTCCTTAGGTTATCTAAATAGGAAAGAGAAAACTGACCTCGGAAGGTTGCTTTATTTATAAATTAATTTCATTTTTGTTTATTCTCAATGTAAAACTTGTTTTGGAAAAGTTCAAATCCATGAAATCAAGAGAAAGGAGCTTTCAGGAGCTGGTGTGGACAGGGACTCTAAGACCAAAAGCTGATGGTAGAAGCTCTGCCTCTAACCCCACCTCTGGTAGGTGCATATGATGCAGTAGTAGAAAGAAATAAGCACTGGTTCTCCAATACCCCTATATGCAAAATATCCAGCGGTTACCCCTGCCCCTTAAGCCCATGTTAACACATACTGAGGCTGCAGGTTAAGGACAAAGCTGGACATCTTAAACTTTACACATGGTATAATGAATCAGAGACTCAGTAGGGGTGAAAACCAAGGGGAATGAAAATTACAGAATCAGGGATGTGAGGACCAGATGTGAGACCTGAGGCAGTAAGTATTCCAAGTTCTCTGTATCTGTCTGTCCGTCACCCATTTCAAGTTAGGCAGACAATAATTGTTAACATCTTTGAAATTATAGACACTTGGAAAGTTGAGGAAAACTATAGCTCTCCTTCCTACAAAGGTAAACAGCAAGTTTTACATATTGCAAATTTTGCTCATGGTTATCCTCATCTTAATCTTATTCTGTCTGTCGGCTTAACATTAGAGCATAATTAAACATGCCAGTCTCGTCCCCACTTACCAATCAGAGTCCTGCCAAGTTTGTGCAGAAACACCTCACAAACTCACATGCTTGGTCGGTTTCCTTCCATCTTTGCATTTCTCTATTTGTCAGTGGAAAACTCATTGAACAATCTTTTGTTAACCCACATTTTAAAGGAATGTACTTCTAGAGTCAATATTAAGATGCATTCAGCTCCCGAGGCCAAGAACACAGGTGAACATGGATCACGATGACATTTTCAAACCAAGTACAGGATCCTCTATTTGTTGGAGAATAAAGCATCTGGATATATTGCCATTTAATAAATTTTAATACAAAGTATTTTTATACTCCCTTAAAAAAGATAAATGGTGGCACAGTGGGCCTGATTTCTCACTCCTCAGTTAAAATGGCCTCAGGCTTCCTTATTATTTGGATGACTTCTTGCTACAGAGAAATGCATGCAGTAAGCCATCAAGTCAGTGAAAGAACAGTTCACAGAATCTGCCTGGGAAGCCATGGCCCTGCTGATGGAGTTTCTGTAACTGCTCCAAGCAGCTCACTTACAACCCTGCCAAGAACTGGTTTGGTTGGGTGAGAGTATCTGTAAAGTAAGACATCTTCAGAGTTCTGTCGAGAACTGTGGGCCCAGCCTTTCTCCTAGGACTTGTCTTTCTCTAGATTCATCTAGAAGGTCCACTAGTTTTTTAGATGTAGAGAGGACTGTGGTATGTAAGCCACATGACCCTTTATTTCCACAACTCAGGACCTCAGTTGTACCTCAGTCCTTCATTCTGGCTTCAGTGAAAAGCGAGTTTGTTCATTCAGGACAAAATTCCTATTTTAGTTGACTTAAATAACTTGGGAATTTTTTTTCTTTTGTCTTCACTCTTCCTGGGTGTGATTGGCATTTCATTTTGATACTTCTCTTATACATTGTGTTTCTGTACATGACATTTGCCAAGGTATTTGATTTAACATCTTCCCCAAGGCCTCCATGCATGTAGACTGTATTCACTTAACTCCGCCACCTTAAAAATGTCTTTGTCAAATAGCATCCAACTTTTAGGAATGAGTAAAAATGGTTGCTCTTTCTGAGTTATTTGGAGTGTGTGGAGACTGAGGAAAGAAGATAAGGTCTTCCTGAGAGGGACCCTGAGAAGCTAACCTGTCCTCTGTTCTCTATGGCTTTGATGGTATAAGAAAATTCTGTGGTGGAGTAGTGGACCTGGTTAGAAACACCACTCAGGCAATGTTGAGAAGGGAAGCCAACTTGATTCTTTTCATGCAACTCCTGAGCCTATGGGGTTTTCTGAGCACAGTGAACTATCAAGCTACAGATACATCTGCGTTTATCCTGTTCTCCACTATGACTTAATTCACCAATCGTTTCTATTTCAGAAGTTAATATACACTCTGTCTCTGTCTCTTTGTGTGTCTCTGTGTGTATCTCTCTGTCCCTGTCTCTATGTTTCTCTGTGTGTATCTCTGACTGTTTCTGTCTCTCTATTTGTCTTTGTCTCTCTCACTCTGTCTCTGTCCCGGCACTGAATGATGTACTTTGATAGCTGAATGGCCATGGAATGAACTAGGCCCTATTTTGCAGATTGGGGAAGTACATATCTGCTAGAGGAAGATTTGAACTCTTGGCACAATTGCAAGTCCATGCCTCAGCTCTGGTAGATCATCCTAGTGTTTTATTTTTTAATTTCAAGTAGTAGAAATCAACTTTTAAAACAAAATCCTACATAAAGAACTACAATATGAATCCCATTTTTTACCAAGAATTTTGTTATCTTGGCTCTGAGTCATTTGCCTTTAAGGGCATGGTCGTGCCATGAAAAGAAAGGAGCAATATTGAAATAATATTCCCTCCTTTGAATCCAAATGTGAAATAGGTAAGTCTGTTGAAGGAAAATCTTTCCATGGAACAATGAGAGTCTGGCAATATTCATATTTAGGTCACTACAGAATAAAGAGGAGACATCTGACTAACTTCCAAGAATACCAACATATTGGTGAGTGGGTAGAGTTCTGAACTTCAGAATTTTCTCTTTGAATCCTCAGTTACCCTTCAGCATGGATGTACCCATCTTTTTCTTATTACTTCTATTGAAGTGGTTTTCAACCTGTAGGTTGAGACCCCTTTGAGATCACATATTGGATATCCTGCATTTTAGGTAGTAACCTTATAATTCATAGCAGTAAAAAAAAATTACAGTTATAAAGTCTCAGCAAAATAATTTCATGGTTGGGGGTCGCTACAATATGAGGAACTATATTAAAGGGTCTCAGAGTTAGGAAGATTGAGAACCACTGTAAGCATTTTGTCTGTTGGTTGCAAGAACTGGCATTTCAAGACCAAAGGGAATGAGAATTCTTCCACTTGTTTCTCTAATCATCCTACCTTTTAGTGGCTTAGAGGATCAGACTTTCTACCTATAAAACCCAGGAAGGCATTCTTTATTTCAAAGGTGGTAGCTGACTCTTCCATGGAAGGTTCAAGATACTTGTCACTAAATGTAAATACAGAATGGTGAAAAGAACAACAAGGAAAGTAAAACCTTTGGTGAAAACAAGACATGGAGGAGTGATATTTGTTTCTCCAAAATAGCATTGAAACTTGACTCACAGGCCATGAGCTCAACTTTCTTTCTCTTCTCTCCACATCTTTCCTTGGCCTATGACCTGTTGAGGTTTGGTCTGTTGTAATGTATTGTAATGCTAAGTGCAGCCTCCCACGGCCTGATTGCCCAAGAAAGGAGTCACCATGGAAGAGGAAGAACATGTATGAGGAAGAAAGAGACCCATAATGGGATAACTGAACCATAATATATATATATATATCCATGTGGGCTGGCCAATTGGAGTAAAGAGCAGACAGAACATAAAACTTCATAAGTAGCAACTTGGAGTTATCAGTAAGAAAGTGAAATCTAACAGCATGGTAAGCAGTTGCCAGGCTATTGTGCTGCCTAAGGCATATTAAAAAATATAAAGGCTGTGTGGTTGTCTTTCAACTAGGAACATAAATGGTCAAAGGCAGGAAGAGAGATGCAAATGATGCTATATGATTTTGCCCCCAACTTCTTTCTAATTGGTGAATAAATATGCCTACTGCCTGTAGCTGGGAAGAATTGAGACAGGAGGTGAGCTTGGTGTTCCCCAGTCTTGGGGTTAGAGGAGACCATGAGGAGGGAGGGAGAGAGAGAGAGAGAGAGAGAGAGAGGGGTGAGGAGAAGAGAAAGACACTATGGTTTAAGAGTCAAGAAAGCATGGCCCTGAGGGCTGGCCAATTGGACTTAAGAGCAGCCCAAATGAAATTTAGTAAGAAATAACTCATGGTTATCAATATCAAATAGATTTTAACAGTACAGAGCATAGATATCTGCCCAGTACTCGTGTTGATTAAGGCTTGTTATAAATATAAAAGTTGTGTGTGTGTTTAACCGGGGAATTAAATAATCAAAGGTGAGATAGAAGCCCCAGATTGGTTACTAATGGCCTCCTAATGGGCTCCATAGGCCCATGTATATCAGCACTTAGTTACCAGGGGGCAGCACTATTTGAAAGGATTAGAAAGATTAAGAGGTGATGCTTCATTGGATGGAGTATGTCACTGGAGATCTATTTTGATCTTTGTTCTTTTTTTCCAAAGCTCACTTTATTCATTTATTCAATATGAAATTTTAGCCTATAAAATAGTACATTCAGGGCTTTAAGTTTTGAAAATCCAACACCAAGCTCTCTCTCTCTCTCTCTCTCTCTCTCTCTCTCTCTCTCTCTCTCTCTCTCTCTCTCTCTTTCTCTCCCTAATGAAATAGTTCTCAGCTACTGCTCAATCATCTGCCTGATTGCTGCAATGCTTACCACCATGGTGTTAATAGACTAAAATTCTGAAGCTGTTAGTAAGCTTCAATTAGGCACTCTCTTATAAGAATTGTTGTGGTCATGGTGTCTCTTCACAGAAAGATAACAGTAAGACCATTTGAAACCTCAGTCATATTATGCTGTACAATTTCTCCTGAAATTTTACTTAAAATAAGATTTTGTCTTTGGTGATATGAAACGATGAAATAAACAGTTGATATGCAGCCCTATGTATAAATTGGAAAAGGTGAATCCTTTCAATAGAAACAAAACAAAACAAAACAAAATGGGCACAAGTTGAGAACTAGTTTAAAGTCCAAAGCTCACTGCTTTTTCATAAGAACATAATTACATTTGGTGAATTTGTACCCCCTGACGTTCATTTCCACAATGGACAGAATAGTTAGAAAAAGAAGTAGATATTCAATGCTGTTTATCCATAAAGAAGAAGACTGCTTTAGAATACGAATCAGCAGTGCTCAGAAAGTGGGTAGTGTTGAGAAACCTACATAGAAAAGGAAGAACTTCTTTCTATTCTGGGAGTAGATTGTAAGTGAGCATCTTCTCCCGTGTGCTTCTGAGTAGGAGAGACAGCAGTACATATCCAAAGGCCAGAAGTGTGCTGTTACATATTATTCTACCTAGTTGTCAAGATGAAGGTGAGTGAACTGCTCAACATTCTGTACCATCTCACGACCTATAAACACAAATCCGGTCTTAGACAAAACTACATGATTTTCTTATAGCCAATGGTCTTATGGTGATGGTTAAATGACTCTGACGTACAGTAAACTCCTAGGTGCACTGATATTAAAACTTCTAGGTGACAGTTACTCTTCGAACTCTAGCAAAAGAATGCAATCTTTTGCTGATGCATATTACTTGGAAGTTCAAGAAATTCACTGAGCACCAAAATTTGAGACATCCTCTATAGAAGTTTGATTATATTCAGTATTTCCTGACATCAGAGAATATGGTTGTGAGGTAATTAAAAACTTCACATTCTTATTGGCTAAATGAAAAGGATCTACTTTACCCAAGTCTTGGCCCAACCAGCTTTGATGCTCCTGTTTTACTCTTTGATTTCTAAGTCAAATGCCCCTTCTCCCCTTCAGGACAAACAACAATGATTACCTATGTGCTTCGTGATCTATATATTCCCATCACTACTACATGTGTAACACTTTGCTAATTGTGAAATATGTACATAGAGTGCTTTCTTGTCCAAAATACTTTCCTTCATCTTTTCTCATCTTCCTTTCACTAATACAACTCTAACTTTAGTTAGGCACCTATTTCCCTTCTTCCTTTGAAACAAAAGTGACCATGACAACTACTTTTTCTGACCAATAAGTTTCAAGAACAGAATAATTCCCAGATCACATCTGGGTTACAATATGGCTGGGAGAGTGATGGCAAACAGCTGAATTCCCTCAGAAAGTACCTTGTCAGACTAAGGTCAAGGGATGGAGGCAGAACACAGGTTCATCAAGCTTGTGTCAGAACACAGTCAGAACCGGTCTCTTAGTTGGACTCTTCCTCAAACCACTGGGGGTGCTTTTCCTGACAAGGGCATCATCACTATGGTGAAAGGAATATCCTTGCCTGCTTCTGATTCCTACAGGAGCATTACGAGCTTTCTTTCCAGAAAGCATCTTGCTATCTCTGGGAACCAGCCCTCTTGTTAGCAGTTTAATCAAAATTTGAATGTAACCTGAAGTTAAAATACTCAATTGCTTATAGAAATATCTTTGACAAGGAGTAAACCACCAGAACTCACAGAATCTATGTCTGTCATACCCAAAGATACAGTCTGAAATCTTATGGAGGCATAACACTATGCCATTTCAGACTATACCCAGAAAGAAAACAAAGAGGAAGAAAGAACAAGACACATGACTGAAGATGTATGGTAAGGAGAAAAGAGAAATGTAAGAAGAGTCACCAAAGGAAAAGGTTGTACTCCTAGAAATGAAACTTCAAGATGCTGGGACTCCCCCTCAGAGCCCTGGGGACTGAGTCAGCACAAATGATAAAGTGTTAAGACAGTTCCATTTGATTAGAGCTGGAGTACATGAGTTCCACCCTCACCTACCTAATGAGTGTTTTCACTTCATTTACCACTTGCTCCACTAAGCAGATGTAATTATTTTCACCAGAAGAAAGCAGGTGCCCAAGACTGCTTCATATCTTGAATACTGAATCTACTAATTAAGGAAGGTAGAAGGGGTGCGGTTAGTCCAGATCTGATGAAATGTATTTGAAAACATTTTTAAGTGTTCCTGGAACAATAGATTTGGATCTGGGATTAACGTTCCCAACCTGTTATTCTGGTTGTTGTTTCACTTCGTTGTCTTTCAACACCCAAGTGCAAGGTAAGTGTCTTTGGTTGTTTGGGAAATCTTACTAAATGGGTAAGAAATAATTTAAAGCCTTCAAGTAAAAAACATTCAGACAAGCGCTTTTTCACTGACAGCAGATAGATGGATAAGGAACACATGAACTCTTATCTGCCTGTAATGAAAAAAAATGAAATTTTGTTATTTGGAGCAAGATGCAAGATGAATGAAACTTTAAATAGGACTAAGGGAAATAAACCAGACTCAGAAAACACACACACACACACATCACAATATCCTTCACTTATGGAATCTTAAATGGGGTGGTGGGCGGGTTAAGTTTTGTAAATAAAGGAAAGACTATGAGGGCAGAAGGAAGAGAAGGAATGGGAGGAGGAAGAAAAATGTGCAATTGTGACTTAAAAAATGAAAAACAATGTTTCATGTTTTCTCTCATCTGCAGAATATATATAATTCATACATATACACATAAATGGATGACATGGAGAAGGCAGACTACTGGGGAAAGGAAATAGATATGGTAATAAGAGGTCCAAGAAAGCAATTAGGGTGAGTAAGACCAACATAGAGTAATATACATGAAAATATTATCATGATACCCAGTCATTTATATACTGACTAAAACAATAGTAAGTCATTTTTAAAAGATACTCGGTCTGAGGTTTTTCTAGAAGATGTTTTAACATTCCTAACTGGGAGAATCTTAGTAAGGTGTGCTCCTGGGTGGACTCTGAATCAGCAAACAAGGAGTACTCACTCTTGAAGAATTCACACAGTCCTTCATCCAGTTTTAGCATCCTGGAAGCAGGAATCTCACTAAAAGTTCAGCTCTCAAAGACCTCAATGAAAGTCTTTGATTATATATGAAATAGAACCTATATGCCTTGCCTGTTTCATAGACTCCCTGAACGACTACAGAAGCAGAGAAGATTCCAGATACTTGCACAAGTGGTATTGGAAGATCTATGAAATGCTCCGATTATGCTCACATGCAAGATATGAGAAGACAGCTTCCCTTTCTAGGGATCCACTACCTTTGAAGACCTCATGAGACAAAGACTATAGAAGAAGAGTAAAGAAGGAAAGAGATGACTAAAGAGAGGAGTTTGACAATCTGAGCAAACTGCCAAGGACCAAACCCAAGGACCACTGCCTTGAGTCCCGGCCTCTCAGGTGCCCAGAGACCCCTTCTGTATCTTTCTTTCAAACAACTCTGACAAAGCAATGCAATATATGCCTGTCATGTGGAGGTCAGGGAGGACAGATAAGAAAAGGGAAGTTCTTTGCCTTTTGTCAGCTTCAAAGGATCCACGTTAAGAAACAGAGTTACCATTGCTCACCCACAATCTCTAGAAGGATTAGTGATGTTTCTCATTTTTCTTTAAGCTCCCTGCACTCTATTTAGATTTCTCTCTGATGTCCTTTCAGCATCTCCTGCCCCACCCAAAGGGGGTAAGCACACCAGTGGAAATCCCCTGAGCAAACTAGCACATGCTGTACAAAAATATTATGTCTTGACTTTGTTCTTTTACATCTTCACAACTAAAGGAAAGAGATACAATCGAAATGATAGTCCACTTAAATGATAAACAAGAGAATTTAAAGAGACATGACTCAATTGTTCACCATGGACATAAAAAGCTCATGAGGTCCGGGTTAGTAGAGATACATACATATGTATTTCTCCTTAAATATTTTTACATAGTTTTGAGAATTTATCATTGTAGATGTCTAGAAAGCACATTCAACTTAATGTGCAAAACACACTGATTTTGTGATATGTTTTTCTGATGAAGCTTTCAAAGCAATATTACAAACCAGAGCGTAAGTGATTACCCAATTACCCAAATCATCTCTTATGTCAGCTGGGAAAAAATTTTAAATTTCAAAAAGAGGCCCAAATGCATAGCAGAGATAGAATATGCTACTTTCAACTGAATTCTTTCCCTAACATTTCTTTATGGCTTGTAGTCAAGAACATGATACTATAACAGGTGAAAATCACATCTGCATCCAAGATCCCCTCAACTTGAGGAGGAATTTTCTGGGAATAGTACAGATAACCCATCTCTTCTTTCTTTCTTTTTCTTTTTTTAATTAGGTCATCTCAATAAGACATGTTGAGGGAAGGTAAGTCATGCAGCTTCCAGGGACTAATTGTATTCAAACTCTGGAGCTCCCAAGTACCAATGCTATTCAAACTCTGGGGTGCGTTGATCATATATATTTCTGTAGCCATATTATAGGCTCAAATAACTAATTTAGCCAGAAATAGAGAGATAACAGAAGTTCTTAACATCCTATCCTGTCAGATGTTCTAAATTCTTTCCACTATGATTGGTCTTTCTGCTTCTTTACAAAGAGAGTGATCATAAATAAAAAAAACCAACAACAAAATTACTGTACTCTATGATCTGGATCCAGGTTTCTTGATTCCTTCGAAGATCTGGAAAGGAGTCATCTATCCATCTGGTTATGACAGGACTCCCGATAATGATCTCAAAAAAACTAATCCAACTCTTATCAAAATCTCAGCCATTCTTCACAAATAGCACCCCTTTACCTTGAGGCCATGTTAACAACAAACTGGATTGATACAAGTTTAGGCACAGTTTGAACTATGACTGTCTCCAACATCGGTCCTCCATGCCTTGGAGCCAACAAAGTTTATACGGAGCCTTTGTTCCTGAGAGTTTGATAACCAGTATGATGAAACTCTGTTTTAACCATTGCAAGACTGTAATTATGTAGCTGTTTAGAGATTAGAAGGTTTTCTAAAGTCGGATGGCAAAACTTTGACTATGTGTACATCATAAAACTCCATCTTCGTCCACTCAGCTCTACTGTGGTTGAATGAGAACAGCTGCAGACAGTACACAAGCAAATGGGTGAGATTGAACTCCAACAATGAGTTACTTATGTAAGAAAGTAAAGGATCAAATTTGGTTGCTGGGTCATAATTTGTCAACACTTGCACTTAATAATTTCCGTATACCTGTACTGAGTAGTCAAATTCAGATATGTACTAGAGATATGCAGAACTCAAAGGATTTTCTTCTTTATGGTTACTTTAGCACACTGAAAGTTTGACTGTTAAATTTTTTTTTAAATGGACCTTTAATAGTATGTGAAATCTGAAATTTTTATTTTGTACATTTATTTGTTTTTAGATATTATATTTATATATTGAGTATATTTAAACCATAACCACCCTACAGTCTTCTCTACTTACCCCTTTCTAATACCTACCAACTTCATGTCCTCTATTTTCTTAATAACCCACAGACTTCATATCCCCCATTGCTAGTAGTCTTAGCTAGAGTCACCCTCATAGACTCCTGGGAGTGTTCATTGTCCTAGCTTTCTAGCTAGTCCCAGAGATGCCCATCTCCTGTAACCAGGCAAGATTTCCAATGGAGGCATTGGGACATCATCCCAGCCACAAAATCTTAAACCCACAGTTTGTCCTACCTACAAGATGTGAAAAGTTAAAAGATGAAACAGAATTAGAGAGAAGGGCCAGCCAATGACTGTCCCAGCTTGAGATTCATGCCATGAGAAGGAGCCTACCCTGACACTATCAATGGTATTCTGTTATACATTCAGACAGGAGCCTAGCATAGCTATCATCTGAGAGACTTTACCTAGTATTGATCGAAACAAATGAAGACACCTACAGCCAAACATTAGGTGAACCTTGAAGAATCCTGTGAAAGAGAGGGAGGAAAGATTGAAGGAGCCCAAAGGGGTGAGGAAACTTACAGAATCAACTAATCTGAGCCCATAGAGGTTCATAGACTAAATTGTCAACCAGAAAGAATGCACAGGACAAACCTAGGCCCTCTGCACATATGCAACAGTTGTGCATTTAGGTCTTCATGTGGGACTCCTGATAGCTAGAGCAGGGTCTGTCTCTGACTCTGTTTTCTGCCGTTGGATCCCTTTCCCCTAACTAGGCTGCCTTGTCTAGCTTCAATAGAAAAAGATGCATCTAGTCCTATACAACTTGATATGCCAAGGCTAGTTGATATCCAAAGGAGGCCTCCCCTTTTCTGGGGAGAAAGAGAAGAAGGTTAGAGAAGGGTGGAAGGGGGAAGAGGGAGGAATTGGAAGCAAAGGATGGAGGGGAAGCTGCAATCCAGATGTAGGATAAATAAATAACTTAATTTTTAAATGGTTTTTAAAAGAAGAATTCACAGAATCCACGTTGTTTTGCTCTTGTGCTCATGAGTATAGGACTGTCCACTAGAGCTTGGGTAACCTACCATGGGACACACTTTTAAAGAAAACTGACTCTTGCTCCCCTGGTATTTATCAAACTGCCAGGGGCTCCTCAGCTAGGGATGAGGCCTCATGGATACCTGCCCTCTCCATATGGGTGTGTTGATTAATGTGACCTTGTGCCAGTCTTGTGTAGACAATCACAGCTTCTGTGAAAATATGAACACAAGGATCCTATTATTTTTCTAATAGATAATGTCACTGTACTTCTCTCTGGCATCTGGCTCTTCTAATCTTTCCTCCTCTCTTCCACCATGTTCCCTGAGCCCTTAAAGGGAGTGATTCATGGTTGGTAAACTATAAATCTGGCCATGAACCCATGCCCTGGGAGGTCATAGAGCATAGGGGAAAACACTACTATTTAAAAAAAATAGTATCAAACTGTCTTCTAGATATTTGTCCTTATGCCCATAGAATAGTCCAGCCTTGCCTCTCATTAGAGAAGCTCCTTTCTCACTTCTCTTTCAGAGAGCAGAGAACTGGGTGTGACCGTTGAGGGTTCAGCCCTAAGTGGGACAACCATATTCTAGCATCATTATCCTAAAACAAGAACCTGCCCAAACAACAAACTGAGGCGCGTCATAAGTTTTGATTTTGACCTTGTGATCCTATTACATTGGGCCCTGAGGTCATCTGAACCATCACTTGAAGTCTACCACCTTGCTCAAAAGTAAGTAGTTAAGTTCAGGTGCTGTAAGGAATACTAAAATACAGACAAAAATAAAAATTAAAAAGTCACATTCTACCTCTCCGTTTCCTCTACCTCTGCTTACAGCAGCAATCCTTTTGCTCAGACTTCCTGTTTCTGGCACTTGCCTTCTTCTGTGATGTTCATAGTTCCCTGTCTGTGGTTAAGTAGGCACAGAGCTGGGTTTGGTCTCCCCCTCTCTCATTCACTTGTGCACACAAGTGAATTCTCTCTTCTCTCTCTCTCTCTCTCTCTCTCTCTCTCTC
>NW_021604622.1:5068831-5097915 GCF_004785775.1 Grammomys surdaster | reverse complement strand
TCTCTCTCTCTCTCTCTCTCTCTCTCTCTCTCAGAATGATGGCTCTGGGTAGAGCTTTCGCTACGGTTTTCTGCTTAATTCAAGCTGTTTCTGGAGAAAGTGGCAATGCCCAGGATGGTGAGTCATTTCTAAGTCCTTTTTTAAAGGATTTCAGATTACCTTTAGCATATATGATCAAGTTACCCAGTTCTCTAGCAGGCTGGGGAGCTGGGCAGCAAGAATTTAGCACAAGTTAGGTTGTTTTGTGTGTATTAATCACCAGGACAGAAGGAATGAGGATGATACTGCAGATGGCTTGTAACTCACAAGAACTGTCAAGGAGCAATGAGTTTCATTCAAAGTCTGTCTCATAAATGTGGATGAATGTTTGTGCTCTCAGAAAAGAAACCTCGTATCAGTTCTCTGTTGGGGCTTGTTGGACAATCTCTTCCAAAATTGCACCTGCCTGAAAATCAAGCCATCATTGTTTTGTTTAACTATTTATTGGTATTCTGAAACCCTAGATATCCATGATAACTTAATAGCTAGAAGCAATAGGTTTGTGCATTCACCAGAACTCTATTTCTAGTGTCTAGAGCGTAGAAGTTACTTAATAATGTATTTCTTCAAAATGCTTTAGCTTTGGCAGATTCAGGTTAAATTGCTGATGAATAATTCAGTAGTGGGCTGGGGAAAGTGGCTTCTTCGAAACACACAGTGTTGCTTATATATTCAGAGACTTTAACATATGATCATCATAATTCTCTTCAGAATCCATAAAATACTTAGATCTTGACTGCTGCAGACTGTGCATTCTAATTACAAGACTGTGCTCAAAAGTCTCTGGGAAACACAAGGGCTGCATGGAATGTGAATCTCCCACTTTTTTCTACAAATTAATTAAAAACTGTTTTCATACACACAAACACACAGCATTAAAAAGGGGAGATATATATATATATACATATGTATGCCTGACCTAAATGTGTATTCCTAAACTGGGTGCAGTAGCACATCCCTGTAATCCCGAAGCTTAGAAGGCTGAGACAGGAAGATCATGAGTTTCAGACCAGCCTAAACTAAGCTACAGGATGAAAGCTTGTCTCTAAATACATATGTGATTTTCTTTATCAATAATATCGAGCCTAGTGACTCGGCTTAGCTCTTTAGTCAATTTCCCTTAGGGATGGTTCCTAAGGTTAGGTATTTGTGTGACTTTACTTTGTGATCCGCAAGGATGGAAACCCTTGCCTTTTCTTACGTAGAGAACCTTTAGAGGAGTTGCACTTTGCAGCATGACAGAGCATGAGTCACTTTGTGAGGGAGAGTCATTATCTCATGCTAAATGTGTGCAAATACATGGCAGGAAGCTTGAGAACCTTATAGCTGTTTGGTGCAATCCTTTACCATTATTCTGTCCTGTTGGCCATATTATTTCTTTAAAAAAAAAAAGTAAAAAATTCTTGCTGTAAACTGGATTTTTGCTTCAGTTTTTGAAATTTTGGAATGTTTTCAGACTGATGAGCATAGCCACTCATATGTGTCACATATCCATGTCAAGATATCTCCCACTCTGTGCTCAAAGCAATCTGCTACTGTTGGTTTAAAGACAAAGTTAGTTTTCTAATAATTAAAGGATGGTCAAATCAAGCAAAGGAAACCTCAAAATCTCTGACAGTTCAAGCTCTTCATCAAGAAATCTCTCTGTGAGAAGTCCTCTAAATGACACTGCCCTGTTTATAATATGTATTCCAAACCTTTTAAATTTTTTTACTTAGAATTTGTATTTAATGCTTAGGTGCTTCCTGTTGAACATTGGATGCATTAACTCCGTGTTCCACATAATGACAAAACCACAGTAAGAATAAAAGCTTCCGTTGACTCACTACAACTTTTTTTCAAAAGAACTCCAAATGTTGCATATCTATTTGCATTAATTATAACTCACGTCTTATCTTTCTTTTTTTTCTTTTTTTTTTTTCCCTCTGTGTAGCTCTGGCTGTCCTGGAACTCACTCTGCATACCAGGTTGACCTCGAACTCAGAAATCTGCCTGCCTCTACATCTTACCTTTCATACTGACTTCTCCAAGACTCATAGGAGAGCTCCCACCCTTACTGAGAACTTACTATGATCTGAAGGAAACCTCTGTGCAGATCTATCCAATGGCTTCTATAGTGTGCGTGTGTGCATATGAATAGGGGCTTTGGGTGTCTGTGTATGCAGTAAGGGAGCCCAGCTACAAAGTTAGGACAGCAAAGATCAGCATGCACATCCTCTGTATTTGCTCTCAGCTAAGAGTTCTTCAGCTCACATATGTATGCAGGTGGCATACACTCCCACAGTGGCATGTGACTTTCCCCTATTTTTTATGGGAATGTTCTTGGTTACAGAGCAATTGTAACAAAACCTGCTAAAGAGTCAATGGATGGCTCATTCAGACACAGCAGCTTTGATTGCAGGAAACAGGGCACAATCAGCTAGTTGCCCGTTGTGTGAGATAACTTGAGACATACTTTGTCAGCCTGGGTGACTGGAGTGTGTAGAGGTCCTCTCTTCAGCTGGTACCTCATCTACATGAAGTGTGCTTTCTCTGTCTCGTGCCATCGATGGACTTGTTATGTAATTAAGATAATCCACAGAATGTCTAAATCTAAACAGTAAGTCGTATCTATTACAGAGAGTTGTTGAAAGGCACAAGCAAAGCACCAGACTACTAGTATGAGAGCCGAGAGCTGCCATGGAAGGGCAGGCAACAACTTACACCACACATAAAGAAACTTGCTGAGGTTCTACCTGTGACATGCTAGGCTCTGAGAATGCCTAGAAAGTTAAATTCCTGCAGCTGTGAACAGCGACCCCAGTCTGTATCTAGGTGAGCTCTAAGATCTATTCCTTAGTACAGTCACTTACCTGGTTGACCTGTTCACAACCAATTATATTAACCTTTCCACCAACGTTTGGGGATCATTAAATGAAGAGAATGCAATTGAAACTGCGCATAGCTGCTAAGCCACTCATCTGGGGCCATTGTTAGCACATCCTGTTCCCATATGAAAACCAGAAAAGTATAAAGTTTCTATTTTGGGTGAGATTAAACATCTGGAAGCTGTCAGAGGCTCCTCATGGTCCATCATCATGATATAAACCTCCAATTACTCTAATTTTTCCTTGGCCTTATTGAAATGTATTTACTGGAAGATTTTTCTGCCTTTATTCTGCTATTAAATATAATTATACATACATAGTGTATATATGTATATTGCACACTTCATGTATACATTTGTGTGTATTTTATGTACATATAAACACACAAATACCTATTTAATCATAGGCTCTACAAGTAAGCTCAGGAAATCAAATAATACCTTTGACAAACTTCAGTTCCCAAAAATGACTACACATACAAAAAAAAAAAATCCAATTCCCACTTTCTTTGAGAATATTATTGATATATATAGAATAAACAGTACCTAAAAAAAAGTCTAATCATGTAAGCTAAAATGTTTCATCCTTGGAGTTTATTATTTTATAGTTGCCTCAGTAGGTCACTTAAGATAAGATGCTCTTTGTTGCCACAGAATAGAGCCATCAATATTATTAGTAAGGTATGATGCCCTTTTAGGGAACAATAAGCAATCCCATAAAAATGTGAACTTGGAACCAAAATATTTATTATCATTTTTCATTTGAAAAGAAATTTGAAAGGAAACACAGGAAGACCAGCAGAAAAAAAAAACAAAATTGGATTAGGGGGCATACAAATGAAATATAAGATCTCTTATCTGAAATGTGTAAACACTTCAGTGTAAAAAAGATAATTTCAACACTTTAAAGTCTCATTGGGGATTCCTTTATTAACATTTAGCACCTTCTACATGTGTGAGGAATTGCCTTCCCTGAACATGTTAGCTCACCTGGATGAAGTGGAGAATATAACCTCAAATAAATACTTTCTAGCTATAGTTTTAAAGTGTAGTAAAGGAATTCTGAAATAAACAAGGAAAGGGGTTTATCCATGCCCCTTATAATTTTCCAACATACTAGTCCAATGGTGGAACTGTTTAGTTGTACCTGGAACTTATGCTACCACTATGACAAAATTTTTTCAGTTAGAACATTCTGTAAACTGCACCTGCACATTTGGTTTTGCATGTGTGTTTCTGATGTGTGTTTGTGTGTGTGTGAGAGAGAGAGACAGAGACAGAGACAGACAAAGAGAGACAGAGACACAAAGACAGAGACAGACAGAGACAGAGAGACAGAGAAAGCACATTGAAACATTTTCTCTGTCCTTAGAATTTCTTCCTTTAGATAAATATATATATATATATATGTATATGTATATATATGTGTGTGTGTGTGTGTACATGTATGTGTATATATATGTGTATATATATATACATGTATGTATGTATGTAGTTCCTCCTTCATGTCTGTCACACAGGTGACATTTTATTAAAGGGTATCAGATTTTTGTCCCTTAAAAGCTGTGCTTTGCTCTTTGCAGGAGACCTAGAAGATGCAGAACTGGACGATCACTCCTTCTGGTGCTACAGCCAGCTGGAAGTGGATGGAAATCAGCATTCACTGACTTGTGGCTTTAATGACTCAGACATCAACACCACTAACCTGGAATTTGAAATATGGTGAGAAAGATAGTTTCCATGGTGCTTAGGAATCCATCTTCTGACTTTCTCTATGTGTTCTTTTCAGGACCTGCAAAGAAAGGAGTCTGTCCTAAGTATCAAATGCTGAAATTTACTAGGTTCTCAAAACTTTCTGAAATAATTTGTTCCTTGCCAGAAATTAAAGTGAGGCAACTCTCACTTCATTTGTTAGTTCCCAGGGACACATACAAGTGGTGTTGTTTTTTTTTTTTTTTTTTTTTTGATCTTGGAGATTCTACATCCCTCCATATTCATAGCAATCTAAATAAATGCTGCTTCTCCTAGGACATTCCCTTAAGGCACTATACTATTTTCAAATTCTATTATGTAGTGTAATTGCCTGGCTTCCAGCCCCAATGCCAATGCTTAATAACTTTTTGATTTGCATCAACTTATGTAACATGTATTCTTTAGTTTCTTCATTTAATATAATGTATAACTAGATCTCACAAGAAGGTTATGGTGATTAAAAATTTGATATATGTAAAGAGCTCAAATAAACATCTAATATTTAATTAAGTGATAAGTCTATGAATATATATCTAAAATATATATCTAAAACACCTACCCTGTTGAAACAGATTAAGTCCATACAATCTAGTCAATTGAAAATTTCCAGTAATCCATAGGACCAAATTGATTCTTGGTTTCATACGGCCCTGGAGGAAATTAAAGGGCAAGGGAAGCATTAGGTCTGAAAGTTGATAAAGAACTGAGGGAGTTGTACCTTTTTCCTTCCCCACCAGCCATCGCTTGTTGTCAAGGGTTATTATCTCTGATGACTTGAAAAAAGTACTCTAATATGAAATTCTGACTTGTGGCTATTTCTAAATTCATATCAGATGACCTCATTTTTGCAAGTTTCCATATAAGGAAAGTATGTCGAGGTCTGCAGTAGTAAAAGAGGACTTTCTTAAGTTCCAAGAGCACTAAGGAAGTCCTTTGCCACCTACAACCCAGATAAGCTGTAAATTCTCACTTTCCTGAATCTATAGCAGTTTCCTGAATCTATGCACAACTTTTTCCTGAAGTCATTGTAGGAACAACATCTTGGAGTTGAATGTCACAGAATAACCTCAGTCTGTCTTTGTTATTGTATTTTTATAACACACTTCCTATGGAGAACAAAAGCATAAATATCCAAGGTCTGGAGACAAGCCTCAGTCAGTAGATTTCTTGTTACACAAGCCAGTGAGCCTGAGTTGAGATGTCTAGAATCTATGTAAAACCTGAGTGTGGTGTCTGTAACCCTACCCCTGAGCTATGCTGCACACAAAGAGGTATAAAGATAGGTGGATTCATGAGCTTTACTGGCTGGTCAAGCTAGTCCAGTCAGTGAGCTCCAGGTTCATTGAGAGACCCTGTTTAAGTTAGTATAGAGTGAAGAATGATAGAGGAAGACCCAAGACATTGGCCACTGTCCTCCAAATGTGTGTGCACACAGGCACACAGGCACACAGGCACACAGGCACACAGGCACACAGGCACACAGGCACACACACACACACACACACACACACACACACACTGGACATACATACATGCCCCATACTCAAACCAAAACAGAATACAAATGTCAAGAGTCGTTCCTACAACTCGATAGATCAGATAGTTAACTCATCTAAACAATGCTCTCAGTTTTTATAGGAAAAAAATACCCCTTCACACAGAGGTTGACTCTAGGTTTCCCCACCCAGATCTTGGTGAGCTGTGGTGAACGCTGTTGTGTCACTTGACCAAGCCACAGCTGACCTTTGTGTCCACTTTCATTCACATATTCAGTCATGTTCTTGCCCACTGTAACAAACTTCCCTTTACTATTTTCAGTTTCTCTGACGTATATTAGTCTCTCCAGAACAGCATCATGTTATGCTTTCCAGTTAGACAGATATTTCTGTTTAGAAAGCCTGCCTTAATGTGCATGTGTGCGTATGTGTGTGTGTGTGTGTGTGTGTGCCTTAAGCCATACATAAGGTATCCAAAGTGGAAAACAGTTAAAGAAAAGACTTCTAAATCACCAATATTTCCACGAGGCATTTACACTCTCAGTGAGATATTCATGTACCTTCTAGGTTGAGAAGATGGTACCTGAAGAGTTCTGAATTTGTGTGTTTCTTCTTCAAAAGAGTACTAGCTATTGTAGACCATAGATTTTCTTTTAATATAAATGTATGAAGTAGAAGTTGGGATTTGCTGAAGTTGTTTACACAGGTGATCACTGGTAAATGCTAGGTTCCCTCTCTCAGAACGTGGTAAATTTAACATCTGTCCTAGATCCAGTTGCCAATATCTGAACAAGAAATGTATTGTTTGTTTGTTTGTTTGTTTTTCAGTTAATTGATCTTCAGGGAGGGATCAGGTCAACACAGATCCCAGATATGAATTACTTGAATACCAATGAACCAGTTCACAATGACAGATATAATTATTATGAAGATACTTGTTATGGGCTCTGGTCCTTTAGGAATTAGTGGGGAAAGTGTAAAGAGGGTGGAAAATTCCAGCAGACTATATACCAGAATAACCCATAATTACCTGGGGGAGAGTTCTACCTTTTCTTCACTGAAATTCTAGTCAGGTTTGAAGTGCCTTGAGCAACAAAGCAGAAGCTCTGGAAGAGGTCCCTGGGATGGAATCCCAATAGTAGTAAAGTGAACTAGCTCTGTGACCAGGAAGATATTCCTACCAGCATCATAGCAACTGCCTTACACTGGATTTCATTTGGTAAATGTCGCCTATGTGGTAGGGATCTGTAAATGGTACATGATTCCTTCAGTATGAACATTTTCACATAAAATAAAGATAGGGGAAGAAAGTAAGGACAATTATCTGTTACTTTTAGGTCCATCTCTCAGTGCAATTCACATAAAAGTCTTATCTGTCAGCACTGAAAATGTCAGATATGTCTTTTGGGGGAGGTCCTTCAATTTCTATCAGTTTTCACAAAAGCAATCATGCGCTGTTTCCATGTTTTCTATGCCCTGAGATTACTCCCACATACCACTTACAACTTTAATTGTCACTACTTTTTCTCCGTGGCTATCATCTTTACAGGCCAACTGATGTTATAGCCCTTAGCAGTGATACCTATCAAGTATTGTTAAGGGTTCAGTCCTCTGTACAGTAGATTATACTATCTCTCTAAATTGTTCAGTGTTTTCATGGCTTCCCCTCCACATGGCCAGTTCTTGGATTATAAGACCCCTCAACAAGGGGCCTAGCTTCATGAACAGATACACAGAACTCCTTATTAGCCATCACTTACTAATGTCATTGTCGTAGAAATGGACTAAGGCCATTTGCAATCGGGCCTAAATTTCTAAAATACCAGAAAGCTGCTTCAGGTTCATGGCATATAATTGAATAGTTTACTCATTTACATGAAGGATGTTTTAAATTTAATTATTAGCATGAAGCCCACTAGCCTCTGTTTTCTCTATATTGCACAGGTACTTTGAGCTCAGAAGTTGGTATTTCCCCCAGTGCTCTCTCTCTCTCTCTCACTTCTGTTCTAACTCAGCAAATCCTGGCATTATTGCTACTAAACGGTTGTTGGTGACCGACTTCTGAGCTTTTCACTCATTTCACATCTGTTCCCTTGTATGTAGTTTACTTTGTTGCTTTTTAAATTTTTTACTCTTTTCCGAGTGATACATTTCAGGGAAGGCATTGCATTCAACCCACACACAGAGATCCTGGAATGTGGGCTTTTGAACAGCTCTCTATCCTGATAGATAGTAGTCCATAAAAACTAAAATTTGGCAGTGGAAGGGAAGGAGAAGGGGAGGGAGGAATGGAAGGAGGATCTACGTGATCTACATGAGGAAAGGGAGGCAGATATTGAGATGGAAAGTGAATAAATAAATGTAATAAATATAAAATTAATATATACATATGTTAAAAATAAACTTACAACTTGTTCACTTATCTCTAGTTTTAACAATTACATCTGGTTTTGACCCATGTCTAGCTTTGCCAAAGCTATGAAAATACCTTTGTCTTCCTGTACAAAGAACAAGATCTATCTAATAAGAATTAGAAATTTATAGCATACTCATTCAGTGACTTGCTACTCATTATTAACAAAAATGAGGTATAAGAAAATAATCATTATCTAGAATACAACTCCTAGGCATGTGACCAAGTGAAAGAAATCAAGTATGAAAGAATAGTAAAGTTATTGCATTAATGAGAACTACTACTGGTTGGCAAAACTAAAATGTGGTAGAAGGGAGAATTCTGGTTCTTTCCTAGGAATCAAGTTAACCGTCACACACTCAAAAAGCAACTGTTCAGTGTAAAAGAGATATACTATACCTAGAACTTGACTGATGTTTGCATGTCATACACATTTCTCAAAAACCATTGAAGACCCTAGAGATTTTTTGCTGTGTACAATTCCCTCCTCCCCCTCCAAACCCTGCAGTGAACTGTCAGCAAAGAAGAAAGTAGGCAAGGTTAAGTGAATTATGGGGGAAAAAATAAAGAAACAATGAAGTCATGCATTCTCACCATAAAAATAAATGATACAGAATTAAAGGAAAATTACTAGGGTTTTTTCTCTTTTCACACGTTTTAAGTTTAATTTTCCTCTTTTTGAAAAATGTCCTTGTGAGCTTGTTTACCCACAGGCTCTTTGTTCTTCAAGCCCTGCTAAGTCATCCTTAAGAGAGGAAAATCTGGGATTAGAAGTAGAGATCTTGGCAGAAGGCCTCTATACAAGTTGTTTACACCAAAAGAATTCTTCCTACTAGCCAGATACATGTGAATGTGTTTGAGAGTGTCTGTGCATATCGGTGTGTCTGTATGTGTTTGTGAATCTGTATGTGTGAGAGGAAGAGGCAGTAATTGTGTATGTATCTGTCTCTCTGTCTCTGCTGCTCACTCCTCTGTGTGTGTGTGTGTGTGTGTGTGTGTGTGTGTGTGTGCATGTCTCTGTGTACATGTGTGCATACGTGTACATGTGCATGTGTGATCAGAACGCATTATGGATCTTGGGAACTAAGAAGGTTTGGTGATTTCTTTGGTAAACTGCATGAATGTGCCCTTTTTGGTGTATAGTCAAGTCCCAGTTACTCTGAAAATTGAAAAATATTTTTTACATTTTTCCCTATTTTTATAGCTTAAACTTTAGATTTAGATTTAAGATATGTATAAAATTATGTAGGATTAAGGATCATGTTTATACACTATGGCATTCTGAGTCATCTGTTTTTATTCTTCTATTTTTTCAGTGATGCTTTGGTTTTTCTATATTTTTAAAATATTGATAAAATTTTGATAAGTACTATGTAACCTGTTAGGGGAAAAATTCTTAATTTATCAATAGCAAATCTGCTAGCACATGAACACAGTTCCCATTTATTTAAATTTCTTCAAATACCTCTCTGAAATGTTTAGTAATTTCTAGTACAAAGGCCTTGAACATCCTTTATAAATTTCATTTCTAAGTCTTTTACCTTTCTACTACTATCACAAAGGAACTATCATTTTTAAACTTCATTCTCTAATTTTGTGATGTTATCTATAGAAATACAGCTGGCTGTTTTCTGGTGGCTTTGATGAATCCAATTATTTCCTATAATTATGTTGGAAATCTTTATAAATGTCCATGTAAACAGATAGAATTTTTCCTGCAAATAAATGTGTTTTCTTCTTCTCAACTTTGCTTATACTTGTGTTTCTTTCTCTCCTCTTGTGAATTTAGGAGAACCTCCAGTGTGCTGCTGTGTATGCGTGTACAAAGAGAACTGTCTCCCTTGTCCTGATCTTTACCATTATGATTGATATTAAATTGTTATAATTGCATTTAATTGAATTGGATAAGCACCTTTATTCTGTTTCTTGTTGGTTGGGGAGTTTTAATCATGAATAAATATGTGTTTCTATCAAAAAAATCTGCTTCTATAAAAGATGAGTAACTTTTTAGTGTTTTATTCTGTTAATGTGGTAAATTATGCCAATTGATGATTGTAAACTGAGCCCACTTTGTGTTGCTGGTATTCACTGCACTTGATACAATACAGTATGATTATTTTGAAGACCGTCATACACACATTTTTTAAATTATTATTCTTTAATCTTTTTTTTTATAGTCCAGTCATTTTCCCCCTCCTGGTCCACCCTCTAACAGTTCCTCATCCCATTCCTCCTCCCCCCATCTCCAAGAGGATATCCCCACCCCACCCCCACCCTGCCAGACCTCCCCACTCCATGGAGCTGATTCAAGTCTCTTGAGGGTTAGGTTCACTGAAGCCAGACCAGGCAGTCCCCTGCTCAAATGTATATTTTTAAGACACTGTTTTATATGTGCTGTGCTGGCTCAGTCTCACTAAGTGGATAAAGATGATCTCAAACGTCTAGAGTTCCTCCCTCCATGTTTTGAGCATTGTGAATACAGGTATATTCCACCATATAAGATTTATGTTGGGTTTTGAAGAAACTAGGTAAGTATTCTACAAGCGAGTCACAGCACCAATCCTATGTATGTTTGCAGTCTTGAGGGATGCCTTTCTTTCCTATATTTTGGTAGGTTTGGGTTCCAAGTTAAAACTGGCTTCACAGAATAACACAGATCATCTCTATTTGGGGAAGAAATTTGGTGGTATTGGCATTGTGTCTTTATTAACCACTTAATAGAACTCAGCATTCTGTAACTATTAAGCATGTAGTTTTAATTGTGAGGGTAAGTGTTAATATAAACGTGACTTACATTAAAATCTTCAGTTTGTATGGGGGTAAGTTTTAAAAATGCTTTCACTTCAAAAATGTATATTCACTCTCACAAATTGTTATATTTCCTATAATTTTAATATCTATGCAATATACAGATGTGTCCCCTCTGATATTTTAAGTATTGTTAACTTCTAATCTTATACCCATGGTGTCATAGAAGTTCTATGTAGATGGTGCTGGACTCAAATCCACAGCAAATACTCTCAAATGTTAGGAGTATAGTCATGATCCACCACACAGAACTTTGCTTCCTTTTCTTGACCTATCTTGTTGAGTTTCATTAGCCAAAGTCTCTACGACCCTGGCCATGGTGATCCATGCCTTCAGAACTATATGGGATTTCTGTGAGTTCAGGGCCAGTCTGGTCTATGTAATAAATTTGGGGCTATATACAAAGATTTCTGTCTCAAATAACAAAACAAAACAAAACACAAAGGCTCTATGAAAACACCTTAGTTTACTTGTTAAATATATGTAGTTATATATACAAACATTTTCAAGCAATTTTGCGTTTCCTTTAATCCTATTTGAAGTAATAGTATCAATATTTCTTACAGTTATAATAGTTTTCATTTGTCCCCAAAAGACATTGATTACTTTTTTTACCTAAACAAAGCCTTTGCTTCTTAATGATCAATTTTTAAACTACATAGATCTTGCACCTAGTTTCCACGAGCATGCTTTTACCACTTCAAACTCATTCACAAATAATAACTATAATAGAACAGAAAGCTATGTTGTTTTAATTTATTCTCTTTTTTCTCTCAGCATTATCTCACCTACTTGTATACCTACAATGTTATTTTTAATTTTATGCAGAAAATCCTACCTAAATAAGGATTTAAAATTTTTTGTTTCTACAGTGGTGCTCTTTTAGGCAAGGATTGTCCAACTCTTAGTAAGCTGCAAGACATATATTTTAAAAAACCCATAAAATTCTCATTGATTGGTAACAGCCGTATATGTGTGAAGCTTGGAAAAAAGGATTTGATCTGCAAAACTATGGATATAACCAAAATAGGTAAGAAGTTGTATATGATGGTATGGTTTCCGTGGTTTGGAGAGCTGCGGAAACATGTCTTTGCTTTCAGAATGATAAAAATATGCAGTTCATGAAAACACTTTGTAATAGACAATAGCAACTTTTCTAACTAATTTTTAAGAAATTAAAATTTGATGCTTGAATCATGAATTCCTACTGTGAGAAAATATGCTGAGAATATTCAAATTCAGCTAGGAAAGAGAGTGTTTGACATCAGTATGATGAATGTAACTGAAGCAGGCCATCTATCCCCTTACCACACAACTTTTCTGTTTTTCATTCACTTTCTCTGAAGGTCTTAAGGTCTTTTCTCTATATTCACATCATATCCCAAATATGTATAGTTCAATTAACAAATCATTTAAACAATATATTTTCCATATTTTTCAAAGTTCTACAAATGAAAGAGAACTATTTAGTGGGAGATAAATGGATGGATAGATAAGTGAATGATAAATATATGATAGGTAAGTAAATTGATGGATGATAAATAGCTGATAGATAGATAGATAGATAGATAGATAGATAGATAGATAGATAGATATGATATAGTTACAGATGATAGGTAGGTAGATAGATAGATAGATAGATAATGATACAGTTATAGATAGATAGATAGATAGATAGATAGATAGATAGATAGATAGAGATATGATATAGTTACAGATGATAGATAGATAGATAGATAGATAGATAGATAGATAGATAGATATGATATAGTTACAGATGGTAGGTAGGTAGATAGATAGATAGATAGATAAATAGATAATGATACAGTTCAGATAGATAGATAGATAGATAAATAGATAGATAGATAGAGATATGATATAGTTACAGATGATAGATAGATAGATAGATAGATAGATAGATAGATAGATAGATAGATGGGAGACAGATTAATTTTAAGAAGTAGTCCATAAGATTGGGACAGTGGTGAGTTTAAAATCTTTAGGATTAGATAGAGGGTATAAATGAAGGTTAAGTGTGGATGTTGCAGAATTGAGTCCACGTTCTTAAGGCAGGAAACAAGAATATACTAAATTCTTGAATCAGACTTGTTTCTGAAAGGAATTTCTACCTTTGAACTAAAGATGTTTTTACTGATCAGACAATGCCTACTGATTAGGAAGGTGTCATCCAAGTCTACTCACTTACGTTTTAATCATACCTTTAAAATACCATAAGATTGATATTTAACTTTTAAAATGTAAAATGTAAATAGCCTAGTCATTATGACTATAATATAATTATATTTCCAAGAAGATTAAGTGTGGCGTGAAACATAGCCAAATTGATTTGACCTAGAATACACATAATTATATTTTGTTAAGCATAAATAGTAAAAGCAATTATGTTTTATGTTAAATTATAATTTGAATTAGTGCAACGGCATGTTAACTATTTGTATTTTTCTGCTTTGGGTAATTTACAAATGAAATATTATATGGGAAAGCACTCAGAATAATCACATAAATGCAAGTTTTGCTGGTTTTAAAGGCTATGACACACACACACTTCTCAATGTCTCTTCCACTGCTTTAAAAGAAAACAGAACTATTCTTACTGGATATGAGATACAGTGGGAAAGTTACCTCGGTTGTTTAATGATGATGATAAATAATAAAAATAGAAGTCCTATGTCTAAACAATATCTTAGGGAAAGAGCAGAAGTTACTGAAATGAAGTATTCACCACATAGCTGTACATGCTGACCACACCATAACAGCATGAGCTAGCTTGGTACGAATGGCAGAGGAGGCAAGAATTCCAGTGGAAGAGATCTTTGAGTTTTGAGCATGAGCACGGTGCTGTTCACTCCTTTGGAGATGATGTTTTCTATGGATCAGTGCTGAATTCGTACACTGTGCAAAGGCACCATATTTAAAGGTTCATCATTCATACTGCAGAGATATTTCTCTTGGAGAGTGAGCAGAGTGGGTACCAATTCTTGATTCTCTAAGAAAACAATGTAACATCAGGGGAACATCTGTTCTCTTTCTGGTGTTAGCTCATCTAAGCACACAAAGTTCTGCAGTCCTGGGAACATGTAGAGCACACCCACAGGATCCGGAGATACCTGTCCTATTCATGGTCCCAGCTCCAAAATACCTAGTGCTCATGGAGTACCCTGTGGCATCTTCCACAATAGACTTCAAGACTAACCTCTTATGTGAGGGGCAATGAGGGGAGCACATCTCACTGAGGAAAGGGTAGTATGGGTCTCAGGGGGCCTGGAAATTACCTGCACCCTGAGCAAATAGGATCAATATAATAATAATAATTCTCATAGGATTATTTCCTCCTAGTTCCTCAGGAGACATCTCATTTGCTGAATTATCATTTCCACAATTTAAAACTAAATGTTCCTGATTGATACCTAGAACCAGAATCCTAGTCATCTGCAACTTTCTCTCCTACTTCCCTTTCCTTGGGGACCCTAGCCTCTAAGGCTAGAGGCCCAGTTTCCTAACCTCCTACCTTGTTTCAGTCACATTGATAACACTGTCTCAGGCCAAAGCTGGACATAACAGCCTGATACAGATGTTTTCCTAGAAAATCAATACTTTTCTCTGGGTTTGTACTGAATGACATGATACCTTTTTCCTTCCAGTAGTATATCTTACATGCATCTTTAGAATTGTTTTCTAAACAGAAACTCATGAGGCAGGCAGAGGCCTATGAAGCAAATAGATTAATTTAGTTAAAATTGACAGAAAAGAAAGTCTGGAGGCCACTCTGGAATTTGTTAGCCAGGGCCAGGATAAAGACTCCGCACTTGTTTGTATCCAAGGTGAGGTCCAGAGGTCCTAGATATATCCTTGGAATTTTTTTACTTTGCAGCCCATCAGTAACATTCTGATATACATAGGTGATAGTATTTATTTTATTACCGTTTAGGACTTCCTCCACACTGTGACCCAATTTTCTTTCCCAGAGGCCTTCAGTATACAGAAAGAGACCAAGATGAGAGTTATACATGAGAGGATTTGGGGACCAAGACTGGAACTGGTACAGTTCCACCTACTCACAACTCTCAGCCACAGGAATGGTGTGGCAATGCTGTCTGGATGTGAATCAAGGAGAAAGAAGATTTGTCTTTGTGAATAATCAGCTCCTAAAATAAAAGGCTTTGGGATGAGTTTTAGAGCAGAAGGGTTTTAAATCATGTAGTTATCAACAATTAATGAAAAAGAGGTTATGAATTTGAAAGAGGGCAAGGAGCGAATGTGAGAGTGGGAGTTTGAAGAGAGGCTAAGAAATGGGAAAATGATGCAATTACATAATTTTTAAATGTACGTATGTCTTTTAGTTCCATACACATATTTCATTTCTTTTCTTTTCTTTTTTTAATTTTTTTTTTTAACAGTTAAAGCTGAGGCTCCTTCTGACCTGGAAGTAGTTTATCGAAAAGAAGCAAATGACTTTTTGGTGACATTTAATACACCTCACTCGAAAAAGAAATATGTAAAAAAATTAAAGCATGATGTGGCCTACCGCCCAGAAAGGGCTGAAAGTAACTGGACGGTAATGTAGATCGAACACGTTCATAAAATAAATATCATCTTGCTCTGTTTTCAGAAGTTAGTCTTCACTCAAAGACCCCACAATGCCTGCATCTTTCTCAGTTCCTCTTCATTAAACTTGCTTTAGTTCATCATTAGGGTTTGAACTTAGATAAGAATGCGTGCTTAGACATACCTGATCCTCGCTATACAAAGCCTCCAGGGGTGTGTATGAGATAATCAGGAAGAATAATGGCTCTGCATAGCTTAACCAAGAACAAGCCATGATTTTTTTTTTTCCCTAGGACTTTTGGGGGCAGCAGGAGGTCAGCAGAAGAAAGGGTAGAAAGTTTTCTCTGTCATTTTGTTTTTACATTAATGCCTAAGGCGTCAGTTGCAGAAGGAACAAATTGTTTTTCTGCTCTTCATTTTCTAGATGTTAAGTCATCCTCATCACCGTCTGCTGAGGTTAAAATGATCTTGCTAGGCTTACCATCTATTTGGGAGATGAGCTGAGAGAGAAACAGAGGATTCTGGGCAGTTGGGATTCTCTTAATCTGACAGATCAAGCTCAGCCATCCCTATTTAAAATAGATAAATAAATAATGGCTTCTCTTTCTCAAGAGCAAAAGAATGCTCACATCTGCCTGATGCACCCTTTACTCAAGTTAGTCATAGGTATTACTTTGCAGTGTGCTGAGGCATGCTATTTACAGATATGCATTTCTATCCAACCCATCTGATGGCTTCCTGGACCTACTCCACACCCACAAACTGGATGACCTTCATCCTACCTTCTCCCATTAATCTTCTGACTACGAAACCAGTGGAAAAGCAACATTAGAAGAAGAAAGAAGGGTTATGAATAGATGATTCTAAGGCAATCAGCTTACTGTCTGTTAAGAAAAAAGTAAATTAAAATGTTTAAACTCTACAGGAGTCTTATTTATGTCAATACACACAAATATAATTTTAAGTCAAATAAAAAATGAGTATTAAATTACCACAGAACTGCTAACAGATGGTCTGTCTACATAAAATCATTAGTTCATCATTAAGATAGAGACAAGCATTGCAACAGGTGAATGAGCAGAAAACTTAGAAAACTGTCACAAATAAGAAATATATAAGTTCATAGAGCATTCAAATAAGTATAAATAACAATGGAATACTACTTTTGTCTGTAAAATCAATATAACATCTTTTCCTTAAAAACAATACAGTGTTGGAAAAATCATACCTTTATTATTCTGTGTGGTGTCAAATGTTATTATTCTTGAAGGAAATGACTAGTGTTCACTGCCTACCCTTTGTTTCCCTTTGGTACATGGAAAAGATAGGAAGAAAAAGGAGGTACTGGAACAGAAGCTATAGCTGTGAGCCTAGGAGTATACCCTCCAAAGTGAGAGACAGTAATTCAGCCGAGGGCAGATCCATACCATCAGTGTTCTCTGACCTCACCTGATATCTTTTAGAGCCTGCCCCTCCTTCTGCCACTAAACCTTTGCAGAGTTCTGTTCCTTCATTTAAAGAATATGAAAGAACTTCCAGAGACTACCAACATGACTGAAAGAGTTAGTGTTAGAATTGAAATACCTAGTCAACATGTCTTTTTACTTCTAATAATGTAACCTGTCTTTTCACCCTAGCATGTATATTTATCCCATACAAGAACAACAATCCTAGTGAGAAAACTACAACCAAAAGCAGTGTATGAAATCAAAGTCCGATCCATTCCCCATCACGAATACTTCCAAGGCTTCTGGAGTGAGTGGAGTCCAAGCTCTACCTTTGAAACTCCAGAACCCAAGAATCAAGGTAGGGGCAAAGGAAGTAAAGCCCTGGGCCTTCCACAAGACTTCATATTCTGAAGTGTAGCAGAGAGAGGGAGCAGAAGATCAGTGTAAGAAACCCACAGGTCAGGACACGGGGAGCCCTCTTCTTTCTCTGGAGTATTTCCTGCCTGACTCCTTCACCATTTTTATGAGATGAGAGTGGTGGGAGCTGAGCCATAGTGCCTGAAAATGGATACAGATTGTCTTGATGCCATGGTCTCAGGTACTCAGGGATCCACTAATGAATCTGCATGAACTTATTACACACTACCTTTTCCACCTTCATCAGGAGTCATGGCTGATCTCTCTGTGATCCCTCTAGCTAATAAATATCTTTGCTAATAGAAAGGGAACAGGTCAGTTTGACTCTCTATTACATCTCCTTTCCCAGAACAATAAAGATGCTATGGGGAATACCAATAGCCTGAGAAGCCAGAGAGCATGCTCCAGGACAGTGCCCAAAGCAACTTACCTAAAACTTCTTCTATTGGAGGGGGATGGAGGTTTCCCCTGCTGTACCAGCTTCACACTCTCATTGTGGAACTTGCTGCAGCTTCAGGGTGGACATTTATCTCTTCAACTCTTATTTAGACTTTTTTCCCCTTTGGGTATGTGTAATTGGATAGAGGTTTTTAGGCTATCATGAAAGGTCATCTTTACATTTCAAGTAGCTGATGTTCTTGCCATGGTCACTGAGATCAACACTACTCTTCCTGTCTATTAAAGAACTGTCTCTAAGAAACAGTAAGTGAGACTGTGTTATTATGTAAAATCAAACCACCCAAAATATATACCCCTACTTTACGCTTACTGAATACTCACCATGGTCTCTCCTTATATTCCAGGGGGATGGGATCCTGTTTTGCCAAGTATCATCATTCTGAGTTTGTTCTCTATGGTTTTGTTGGTCATCTTAGCCCATGTGTTATGGAAAAAAAGGTGATTTTCTTTAATAATTAATCTCCCTCAAATAAGGAGAAAGAGATGTTTGTGTGCCTTCTCCTTCTGCCATTTAATTTATGTATGAATGTTCTCTGGCTTTAGGATTAAACCTGTTGTATGGCCTAGTCTTCCTGATCATAAGAAAACTCTGGAACAACTATGTAAGAAGCCAAAAAAGGTAATTGCTTAAGAGAGAAACACCATCATGTTGAAATCTTAGTCTAAGAGCAAATAAGACAAGGGGAAACTGACACTCAGCTTTTGGTCTTTCATGTATCGCATAAATGAGACTCCTTATAAAACCCTAAGGAATAAAACCAAGATACACAGGGCAGGGGTTGGGGAAAAAATTAATGTTTATTTCAAACCTGGAGTACCATAGCTCATTCAGAAGTGAAGCCAACTGAAGACCAAAGCAGGTCATTTTCTCACATTGTGCAGTATATTTTGTGAGAAAGTTTCTTAGACTTTTTTTTCCTGAGTCAAATGTACAGTAGTGCCTTTTTCCAGTGCCACTAATGCTTCTGCCTTTCTCTCCAGAATCTGAATGTGAGTTTCAACCCTGAAAGTTTCCTGGACTGCCAGATTCATGAGGTGAATGGAATTCAAGCCAGAGATGAAGTGGAAAGTTTTCTGCAAAATTATCTTCCTCCACAACCTGAGGAAGTCGAGAAGCAGGGACACAGAGGAGCTGTACACAGTGCAAACTGGCCATCTGAGACTTCAGTCAGCCCACCAGAAACATGCAGAAGAGAGTCACCCCTAAGATGCCTGGCTAGAAATCTGAGTACATGCAATACCCCTACATTCCTTTCCTCTAGGTCCCCTGACTACAGAGATAGTGAAGAGAATAGGCCTCATGTGTATCAAGACTTGTTTCCAAGCTCTGGAAACACAAATGCCACTGTCCCTCAACCATTTCCTCTCCAATCGGGACTCCTGATACCAGTTTCTCAGAGGCAGCCCATCTCCACTTCCTCAGTACTGAATCAAGAAGAAGCATATGTCACTATGTCTAGTTTTTACCAAAACAAATGAATTATAAGACACCTAAGACCCCTCCCATCGAAAACCAAATGATCACTGAGATGGAAAGTCTGGAAGCTTCTTCTCCCTCATAGCTCACAGAAGAGAAAGGCAACGTGACCTTGCTACACATCTTCAGCCTTCCCAGAAATCATTTTGATCTCCTAGCTCAGAAGCATTTACACAAAGCAGAAAATTTCCCCCTTGTTGGATTAGTCATAAGAGTCCAGATGACCCAATTAAAATTGCAAAACTCAATTAAATGAAAAGCAAAGGGCAAGATAGAAGGAGGTAATGAATGCAGGAAGACGAAAAGGAAAGATGTGAGTGGTGGGTTTATCACAAGGATTTAATATATATCCAGCAGTACACAACTGCCCTCACTTCTTCCTCACAATACTACAATGTGGGTTCATTCATTATAATTGTTATTTTCTTTGTCACAGATGCTGAAGTTGAAAGTAGAGATTTTTAAATAGTGTCTAAGTTTTTCTTCCAGCAAATAGATGAGGCATCCATTCCAACTTCAATCCTCCCTTGCCATGAACTTGTCTTACTGTTGAATGTCAAACATCACCACTAAGTGGATGGTTACATCGTTATTCTCCAAACTGGTTCGATTTGGAAAGGGAAAGTGAGAAATAATTAACAGTAAGCATAAACTGTATCTGTCTCAGAGAGATGTGGATGCATGGTCATTTTACTTGACGTAGCTATGAGGATGAACATAGAAAACGAAATACACTTATGGGTGTGATACCATGACTGTGTATCAAAGGAAGTGGGAGAAAGCAAAAAGACACCAAGCTCATTTGATTTTGTTTTATGGTTTTGTTTGAAAACAAACTCAAGAAACAATAAGTTACAAGCCAAGAAGTTCACGCATCAGTTATCAAGACCATGATCTTCCTGCTGCTATTATCCATTGGCTTCCATGTGAGGTCGTAGGAGGAGCTACGGCCAACCTACAGCAGTTCAACATTTAACAGTGAGTGGAGAAATAGTTGTCTGATATGTGGAGACACCATTACGAATTACTCCAAGTTCTACAGCCTCAGATAGTGCCTGAAATATAGGAAGAAGGGGCTTTGCACACCTCAGTGAGTAGCCCAGCTGAAACTATGCTCACAGAAACACAAAGAAGATAGGTAAGTTGCTTAAGTTCAAATGTTGATTCACAACTGCAAGCCACAATTTTGAATCCCTGCTGCTTATGGCCAGTCTCCTGAAGAAAACAACAAATAACTGAAAGACATCATGATTGGGTGACTTAGCATTAAAATTCTGTTTCAGTGTTGACATTGGTTGTTTGAATTGGTGTGTTTGTCCAGTAATGTATTATATCCATGCATTATATTCAGATAACCACAACTGCTGCTAATGCTTGATTATATACTCAGGAACTGCGTGCAATGTAACATTACTGGTTCTGTCTGGCAATTTTCCTCTTGGTATTTACAAAGGAAAACCAAAACTCTTGGCCAGAGACAATATGCAAAACAGAGATGTCAAAGTACTATGTCCAAGTAATGAGAAATAGATAACAAATTTATCAATCAACTATGTCTGGATCCAGGGAATCTCTAGTTATTCAATTTATTTTCTGTAAACCATTGTCTCTCTCTTCATCCAGGCTGCCATGGAAATGTTTGCCTTCAAATACAAGAATGGGCTATTTTCTGGAATTTATACAGCGCTGGTCATTTGTGTGTGTGTGTGTAAGCTCAGCAGTTTTTCTCTGGCGTTCTTTAATATACCCACCATCCACTACAGTAAAGGTCTCTGGGTTGACTGTATACTCTTTTAAATGAATTAATAGAATTCTGTAGATCTGTTACATAGACAAATGTACGGTGTGCATTGTCATTTCACAATTAAATAAATGCTAAGGAATTTTATGGCTGTAATGTACTCTGTGACTGTGACAACTAACATGTAAATGGGCTCTACAGTTCAACACAGACTTTTTTTTAGCTGCTGAAAACATTCTTACATCATTTAATGTGATAACATTTTCAGAGAGATATTTTTTACTTAATTCAACAATGAACTAATAGCCTATTGAGAAGCCATGCTGCCTTACTTTTACACTATGCTGGCCATTAAACAATGGAACTTGGCACTCCAAGCTCAGTTATATGGAAAAAAGAACAGGCTAGTATTAAAATACCACACTTAAGTTTTATGCCAAATGTCAGTCAAGATTCTTAGCATTTAGCAAAAAAAAGTGCGTTTTAAGCAGAAAGAGAGTTTCCTAAAAATATTAGATGGTTCACAGAACAGCTGGAAGAGTGAAGGGCTCTTCAAACCACAATGTCTTCTTGTATCTCTGAGAAGTCTTGCAAACCACAGTGTCTTCTTGTATCTCTGAGACTGACAAGTCCAGAAACTGAAAATGGTTACCTTCACTTGGGTCATCTGTTCCTGAGAAGTCTCAGCAATGACACCCAGTGACTTCACAGCACAGATTGCTGGAGTATGACAGAGATACAGCCCGTGCATGACAGCAGCAAGCTTTGCCCTTGTGTGGGACATAAGGGTAGATAAGAGAACCCCTGGTGTTTACACATACAGTAAGAGGCAGGCATTACTAAGGGGTGGGGGTGGGGGAATCCCTACCATACAATGAAGATTCCACTGCTAGGGCAGAAGAAAAGACAAACAAAACCAGGTAAAGAGGATGAAGAGATAACTCAGCAACTACGAACTCTGGCTGCTATTCAGTTTCAGAGGATCCAAGTTCAGTTCCCAGTATCCCTATAGTGATTCAGCACTGTCTGTAACTTCTTTTTGCAGGAATCCAACGTCCTATTCTGGCCTCCCTGAGCACTAGGCATGAATGTGATACACAGATGTAAATGCAAACAAAACAACCACACACAGAAAACATAATGATTTTTAAAATGTTAAAAAAAATAGGTAAATATATGGAAGAAGATACAACAAAAGCAAAGCGAAGGTCACATTTCCTATGGTAGCGCAAAGCACTGGAGTGGGCCACGTAGCTGAGCCTAGAGATGACATGGGGCTTTTCTCAACATAGGAAAAGTATAGTGATCCATGAAGTCCTGAGAAAAAGCCTTCAGAGGAATGGACATGGAGAGCAACTCCCACAGTCATCACTGACTCAGCATCAGTATCTTCAGAAAGCAAGAGAAATCACATTTTCATAAAAGTAACACAATTCATCTAGAACATTTACTTTAAGAATATCTGTATACTCTGTATTACGTTGGACAATTCTGGCTGCTTAAACAAAGCACTGTGGTACAAGTAACTTACAAACAACAGAAAGTCATTTCTCTCAACTGTCATGGGGTACTGAGGAACGCTCTGGATCAAAGAGCACTGAGTTCTCACTGTGACTTACATCTTGGAAGGTGCTCCCAAGGACCTTTGGACCGATTTTACAAGGTCCTACCTTGGAGTAGAAGGCACAATTTCAATATGAATTGTGAGGATACCAATATTCAGACTACAGAACATTACAAGGTCATTCTTCCTAGGGTATGGTCATAATTTCATCAATAAACTGAATAACAAATGACTCTCTTTAACTTTTTATTTCTTTGAAATGAGAAACGATTTCATGATAATTGAAGATACATCTTTAAAAGCATTTATTTGCCACCCTTAGAATTTCTGCCAACATTCTGCCACTCAATTTTTTTAGCAATATTCTTAGATTGTAGAGTTATCATTTCCTCAGAATTTTCAAGGTCATTCTTTTAGATCAAGAGCTGCCTTTGGCTGCATATTCATAATTCATTAGCTCACTAACTATAATTATAACAAGTTCTACTGCCTTAAATGAGTTGGCGACGTCTTTACCTATCTTCTCTGAGCATACATGTGATTTAGTACAAGCAGTTGTCCAGGGTGTACTCACATCCTCGTCTTAATGGAGATGCCAATGTATTTAAAACAAGATGGATAGGAACTGTTCACTTAGTGAGTGGTGTGGTGAATCATGTCTACGAGTTATTACTTGCCTAAGATCAAGTATTCCAGAGAGTCTAAAGAGTTGTGACTAGGGAGGAAATGACAGAGCTGATAGCGGTCAACAATTCAGCATACAACTTGAATGTTATTATCCATCCTAGAGGGGCTGGGTATGCTTGCAAAGATGTGCGGCTTTAAAAACTTCAAGTGGTCCATCATCTCCCACTGAGGCCAGACAAGGCAGTCATGGTTACTGAGCTTCATGTCCCTACAGATGTGCTGGGAGCCTTGTTTCACTCCATGTATCTTCTTTAGTTGGGGGTATAGGGGGAAGGACTCTGTGAGGGAAGGACCAAGAAGTGGAGCAGCACTTAGGATGGATGGAGAGAGAGAGACAGAGACAGAGACAGAGAGACAGAAAGAGACAGAGAGAGACAGAGAGAGACAGAGAGAGACAGAGAGAGAGACACACACAGAGAGACAGAGAGACAGAGAGAGACAGAGAGAGACAGAGAGAGACAGAGAGAGACAAACAAAGAGAGGTGAAAGACAGAACTTCATGTGGGAGCTGGAGAGATGGCTCAGCATTTAAGAACTTACTGTTCTTGCAGAAGAACTCAGTTTAGTTTTCTGCACCCACATGGCAGCTAAAAATTGCCTATAATTTCAGTTCTAAGGCATGTGTTGTTCTCTTCTTGTCTCCTGGGGTTCCTTCCTGCACATAGTACACATAAGCTCACACAGGCACACACACACACACACACACACACACACACACACACCAAGTAAATCATTGTTTCCACTAAAAGTATTTAATAATAATTTGGGAACCCAAATTGATACTCTATAAATTATCATTTTCATGATGACGATACCATTTTTTGCTTGCTCTTATGAGGGGATTCTGCCTCCCTACATCATCTGGACATCTAAGTGTATCTGAAAAACAAGTGAAAACTCAACTTCTAGAATACAAGTTTCTGTATGGAGGCTTCCTTCTGACCCAGACTTAGTTAGTGGGATACAAATTAGACATTGCAAAGATCTATATTAAATATAAAATTGTCCACATCTGATAATTTTTAACTATAACAACTAAAGGTAAAATTCAACAAGGATCTAGAAAGAATTAACACACATACAAACACAAACTCATATATACACCTATCATAATAGCAAAGGATTAACAATCACATGAGATCCAGAAAGATCTGAAGTCATGGAGACTGTGGCAGCATGCATGGGGCTGGCACAGATGAAATCTGGATATTCCAGTGGTCAAAACTAAATTTTCCTTTGCAAAAGGGTGTCATCTGCAGACAAGTAAGTCTTTTAAACATATATTTTGAACCCTTCAGGTACAAGTGTGTATTGGATTTCATGGATGGAAACATAAAACACTTTTAACATTTTCCTGCCATTTTTCTCAGAGGCAGCCTATTGAACTCTATTTGATTGACTCAACGTTTTTGGTCCAGTTACAGGCTCTCATGCTTTGACTTACATAAAATGATTTCTGATTCTTAATAATGCTAGGGTTCCAAAGTATCAGGCACATTTTCTTTGCCCCCCACAATTCTTTCAATATTTATGTGACTTCTGCACCCTAGCCCCTATGGAATTTTCTTACAAAGACATTACCATGTCAAAAACAATATCCTTTTCCATGTCTCTTTTCCATGCCTTTATTTCCTCCATATCTCCTTTTGTAGTACTAATTACCTTTTCCCTTCATTGATTTCTGGCAATTCTCTTCAATTTTAAAATTCAGCTTCTGGTTAACATCTGCTGTCCATTCTACTCTTAGGTGTTTAATGAATACTAACTCATGCAAGTGATGAAGAGGTTGACCAAGGAGAGGAAATTGACACAAAGACCTATTTGATATCTTGGCCTTAGGTTCATCTTAGACATGGTTATAGTTCTGCCTGGGTAGACAGAGAGGTTCTTCCTGCCTTGTTTCTCATATGACATGCTCCACACAATCACAGAAGAAATCTGACCAAGTCGTGTCCCAGGGAAAACCTTTTGATGGCTTCCAAGCAAGGTATCGAAGGCTCTAGGGGATCTAATATACTCATTTCTTATGGCTACTGCTGCAAATGATCACCCTACTTAGATGGTTAAAACAAAAAAATGTATTCTCCTATGTATCCAGGGGTCAGGTATCCAAAACAAATCATGGATGGGTAAAGATCCAAGTGTTCACTGGACTGCGTTGTTTTGGAATCTCTAAAGTATTCATTTCTTGCTTTTCTCACTATTTATACAAATAGTATTTTCTAGAATCTAGAGTCCAGACCATCCCTCTATCATGAAAATGGATCATTGCAACCCCTGTTTTCCTTATCATAACATCTTCTTTGGATGTCATCCTCTTCCTTTCCCATAATAAGAACTGATGTGATTATGTTAAACTTACTCAGATGAGAATAATCTCTCCATTTCAATATGTTCACTGTAATCACACCTATAGAGCTTGTTTACCCTGTGTACATGCTCTTGTAATCAGAATATGTCCATCTTCAGAAGCCTACTGTATAAAGTGCATTGTCTAAGTTCTGGTCTATCTTCATTTCCATTACATCTCAGATACTATCTTCTCTACAAGGGTGTAGCCTGATAGGTCAGGATTTGGCTGATCTATAAACCCCTATACCACGTTATGCTTATTGCTGTCGGTATCACACCAATTGGGGATTAATGTCGTATTAGTCAACTTGTTTCTTCATCACTGTTCTAAATAAAAAGATGAGCTGAACTGCTCACAAAGAGCTGGCCCCAGATCCCTGCAAAGTACGGCATCTGGGCAGCCACGTGCAAGGAGTCAGTTGACTTCCCCATCCACATTTCCCTCCCCAGCTGTGCTCTTAACCACTGTGACCACAAAAGTGGGCAAATCATAGAGTGAGAGGGGTAAGAATTTTCCTAGCTTCACTTCTCTGATAATTATCTACATTTAATTTTGTTTATTGATAAATTCAGTTCATTTAAGATCCCCACGAAAGTCAACCTTAACTTCTGAATTAAGGTTGACCAGAAAAAGGTTGACCAGAAAAAGACACATTGTCTCAGCACTCAGGCATTATTGTAGCTGATGGGGCAAATGTCAGTGAGATACACAGAGTCCCTTTTGTTATCACTGAACCAGGTATCTCCAGAATCTTGGCCTTTTATTTAAGCAGCTAAAATACAGGCTTGAATAGATTATAAAAGTATAGGAAAACAGCATTTGAAGCAAAGGTATAGAACAGGTTAGAGAGCAGCTGCCCACAGATATAAAAATATTCAAAGGCCATGATTACTAATTAAGGATTTCTCTTATTCAAGAACTCAAGATTCAAGAGAATGAAGGTTTGATTATGAAAGTATGTATTAAGTGTGATTCTATTCTGATTGATTAGATCATATAATCATTTTTATACTGCTCATGCCCTTTCCTCTAATGCATCTGATTTTAATCCTAAAAACTTTCAACTGTGCATTGGCATAAGATGGTAAATAGAGGATTCTCTTTAGCAATTTCTTAAGGATACAGTTTGTCTTTTTGTTTACACGTACAGAAACAGTTCAGTCCCGATGTGACTTTATTCTACCCAGCGAATACAAGAGTGCTGCTAGAGGAGAAGTCTATTCAATTGCTAAGAGAAAGATGCATATGTAACATAATGGAATTAGGCGTCTGGAGTTGCTAGGTGCATATTGTTCAGAGTGTATGTGTGCAGAGTGTGTGTAGGTGCTGGTCAGGTTGTCAGGTATATTATAATTAGAAGGATGTAAACATCAACTAAGGCAAATGGAGTCCTAGGTTACTAAGCGATCCTCAAACTAGCCTTCATCACTTTTTTAGGTTATCTTTGATATACAGATTTTTGAAAGTTAAAAATTAATTAATTAACTCAGGAGAAAGCTCAAGAACAATTTTATTAAAGTTTGAGTGGGGGAAAAATACTGAGTAGACAAAGATCTACTTTGGCCACTGCCAAGATGAGGTGGAAAAGGGGAAAAAAATGAAATTTTATTTTCTGATCCAGAGGTCACAGTACCAGACAAGACACACAGTGTGACTCTGTGAGCAGAAAGTTGACAATAGGAATGCTTTCCACAAGCGTAAGATGCCCAGAATGTTTGAGAAAAGCAAAAGTCAGATTGTGGTCTATGTCCAAAAATAAAAAATAAGAGAAAAGGAAAGAAACAAGTAATACTTTCACTCAGAATGTGGACAGGCTTAACAGCTGGGGAGACACAACACACACTTCTCCTCACCCCAGATAGGGAACCTACAACATACCAAAGTACAACAGTCCTGTGAACACTACACTTGACCACCACAGTGACCACTATGACAGACTAGAACAGTGGACACTACAACTGACCACATCAACGACCAACAGAGTGACAGTTATTGACCGTCACAGTAGACGCTACAATTGACCTCCACAGTAGCCACAATGACTGACTATCACCATGAACACTACAACTAACCTCATCAATGACCACCACACTGACCGCCATGACTGTCAATTACAGTGGACACTATAACTGAACACCCCAATGACCACCACAGGGACTAACTACTATGACTGACTTCACAGCTAACACTACAACTCATTCCTGCAGTGACCACTATGGCTGGCCACAACAATGATCAGCAGAGTGACCAATATTTCTCCCGTCTTCTCATGGGTCTTCAGATGTATCATGGTTCTTTTAACCTCCAGAACTCAGGCTGTTCTTTGGAGGTTATAAAACAGGATTTTCTCATGGACCTGCCTGGGTGACAGGAGCTCTGCCTGTATCAGAAATTATCTTATTGGCCATGAATAGTGCCATGTTAGTCCAGAAAGGTGACATAGATGTGTTACGCCCCAAAGAGTGCCTGGAAAGCAGCTAGCTTCAAGTGCTTGTTATACCCTACCACAAGGATGACTAGAGTATGGTTTTCCATGTGATGAGAATTCGACTCTAATACCCCTCTTCTCCTTAGAGGCTAGGATGGTGAAAGTCCAAAATTTCTACACAGATGATTGAATTCTCTACTAACAAGCCAATTTTTTAATCTATGAAGGTGCTCAGTCCGACCCACCATATGGTCACTTAATAGATGCCTGTCACGCAGCAACTATGAGGGATTTAAAAGCTCTTTCACATGCATCCAGGACAAATACCAAAGAACTACGCAGGTTCTCCATCTATACACATGTATACACATCATATATACACATATATACACATCATATATACACATATATACACACATATACACACATATACACGTATATACACATACACATATATACACACATATACACATATATACACATATATGCACATATATACAGACAGATACACATATATACACACATATACACATATATGCACATATATACAGACATATACACATATATACA
>NW_021604622.1:5043991-5068821 GCF_004785775.1 Grammomys surdaster | reverse complement strand
ATGCACATATATACAGACATATACACATATATACACATATATACACATATATACACATGCTGAAGCATGGGAAATGACAATATGCCATAGAAGACCACTCTGCAAATGGAAGTTAGAATACATTGTGGATAACTTAACTGCCAGCTGAGGTGACTGAACTTACCAGTGAGGCAGAGACAACTATTAATGATGTGAGTGAACTTTAGACTTTAAAACTGTTGTGGGGGATGGGTAGAAAGGTGTGAGAGTGTAGGCAGGGGAATACTTTAAGACCTGTAACAATGTTTAAGATAAACTGAGAATACAAAGTGAGAAGAGCCACGAACTATAAACAGTAGACTCTAATATCAAATAACATGAAATACTAACAACCGCTTGTGCAGAGCTACACAGTTGTTAGACACAGCTACAAGAGAACAGATTCATGTGTGTTACCTGTTTGGCCTTCATTCTGTAGTGTAGTCACTATTATCGCCAGCTTAGATGAGGAAGCTAGGTTTTATTTATGTCAAAAATGATTGTATTACTAATATATGTTATTTCTACAATCCAGTTTGCTTTATTGTGATATTTTCATATTATATGAAAGTATTTTGAGTTCCTAGAGAAGACCAATTCTCTATCTCTCTTTTTTTAGCTGTTGTTAGTAGCCTGTAGCACTTTATCTAGGATGGACCTTCTAATATTTACTCCATTGATGCTAGCACACACTGTGTAAGTCTTGTTTAGGTAAGCATGTGGTTGAGACTTCATGGATGCTGCTTCCCCGTTTTATATTGAAGACATGCTCTCACCGAACATATCCCACTTTTCTGGCTCTTGTAGTGTTTCTGGACCCTGTGCTCTGCTGTTCTCTGAACACTGGGCATAGGAGTTTGGTTGCAGCTTCTCTACCAGTTGGGCTTCTCTGCATTTTGACTGTTTATGTGCTTCTGTTGTCACCCATCTGCAGTGAAAAGAAGCTTCTTTGATGAGGAATAAGACCCATACTTTTTGTGGGTATAAGGATAAGTATTCAGATTGCAGTTAGAAATTATACTGATGTAGGAGAGTGGCAGCTATCTTTCTTTTTAAATACAGGTTCTGCTGTTAGAGAAAAAATGTGATATTTGTCTGAGTCTTTTTTGCTTTGCTTAACATGGTGTTCTCAATTCCAACTAGTTACCTACAAATGACATAACTGTGTATTTTTTGGTGTCTAGATCATACTTTTCCTTGTATGTATGTATGTATGTATGTATGTACATATGCATATACACATACATGACATGTACATGCATCACATTTTCTTTACTCATCTGTTGGTGAGTACTTAGGCTGGTTCCTTACTGTCTATTGTGCTAAAGTAATCACCAATGTGTAGATATATCTTGTGTAGGGTTAAGGGGGTCTTGTGTCTACTCCTCCACAGGACTCAGCCATTGGGGGAGGTAGGACAAGGGAAGTCAACCACACTTAACCCATGCTGTCACAGGGTGAGTGTTGGGCTGTGGGAAAGCCACAGGACACTGCTTTAGGAGGTGGGGAAGCACAGTCCAGGGCACAGGAAAGCCAGAGCTTGCTTGGGGGTTCCTGGGCCTGCAAGGAAGCTGAGGCCATCTGGTTCTCAGGCTCTTGGACACCCAGGCACCACTGGGAGCTGGAGAAGAGCTGAGAACTGAGTGGGGGCTGTGGGTCAGAGAGGAAAAAGGGGGAGCTCCAGCTAGTCTCGTGGGAGAGAGTCCTTAGCTTGACAGCAGCAAACTTGAGCTTGAACTTGGCTGCAGCTTGGTGGTACTGTGGCTGGGAGTGAAGAGAGGCCTTCTATGAGAGATTAGATGACAGCTCTATAAACAAAGGCCTTCTCCATGGCTTCCCATGGTGGATCCCGATGATAAGAGGCAATCCATGGTTTTAAGGCATTTGTTGTCATGGCAGAAACTGTATGAGTAAATCCATACCCCACTTCTCAGGGTGGGCCTGAGGTTAAATACCTTTTGCAGGGAGAAATGTCTGGGAAGGAAGGTTTATTGGCTAAGCCTCCAGGCCTTCAGGTACTTCATTAAAATGGAGATCTGTCTTGAGTCTACATGACCACTGGTCGCATCCTCTACCTGTGGAGGGTCTTTGGACATTTCCCTTATGTGACTGATGGCCACAAATCTATGGAGGGCTGCAGCTAGTGACAGGGGCCTGATGCCTGGGAATCAGGTGAAATGCCTACTGTCTCTTCAGGGTCACCAGGGTTTCTGGCCTTAGCTCAACAGGGAACTAGGCTGCCTTTCACAGTCCCACAATCTTCTATGTGCTGAGTTAAGTTCTTGGTACTTTATATAAGTACCAAGACATGGTATATATAGCAGAGTCAAGTGATAGTTTTATTTTCTATCTTTTGAGGAACAGTTATACTGATTTCCATAGCAGTTGAAAGTTAATTTGAGGTTCCACCAAGGGTGGATATGGGTTTCTTCACCACATAACCATCATTGTTTATCTTCTTTTAAAAAAAATGATTTGTGTATTTATGTGTGTGTATGTGCACTGTTTACATGCCTGTTGCCTGCTGATGTCAGAAGAGGATAATGATTACCCTAGACATAGAGTTACAGACAATTATAAGCTGCTACATGGATTCTGAGAATCTCGTGCAGGTCCTCTCCAAGAGCAGCAAGTGCTCCATGGTGCTGAGCCATCTCTCCAGGCCTTAGTTTATCTTCTTGATGATAATCATTTTCCTATAATGAGACAGAATTTTGATATTATCTAGTTAGCACATCCTTCATGGCTAAGGATTTCATGTATTCATTGACAGTTTTGCTTCACTGGAGGACTTTCTGGCCAATTCATTTGCCCATTTATTGGTAGATTATTTGTTCTTTTATTATATTTTTATTTACATTGTTTGTATCAATTCCTTTTCACATGACCATTCATCAAAAGTTTGTCCACTCTCCAGTATGTCAATTGCTTTCTTTGCCAGACAAAACCTTGGAATTTCAATCTCACATGTTCTTATTGTGTGTCTTCTAATATTGAAGCCATATTCAGAAAGTCTTTGGTTTTCTCTGTATCTTGAATTTCTTCTACTTTTATTCCTCATGGTTTCAAAGTTTCAGGTCTTAAAGTGTTCACTCTATTCACAAATACATGTCTCCTCCTGATTTATTAAATTGTAAGGATTAGTTATTCTAGTTAATGATCTCCAGGTAATGTGGAGCAGAGACTGAAGAACAGGCCATCCAGAGACTGCCCCACCTGGGGATCCATCCCATATATAGACACCAAACCCAGACACTATTGTGGATGCCAAAAACTGCTTGCTTACAGGAGCCTGTTATAGCTGTCTCCTAAGAGGCTCTGTCAGAGCCCGACAAATATAGAGGTGGAAGCTTGCAGCCAACCATTGGACTGAGCACAGGGTCCTCAATGGAGGAGTTAGAGAAAGGACTGAAGGAGCTGAAGGGATTTGTAACCCCATAGGAAAAACAACAATATCAACCAGCCAGACTTCCCAGAGCTCCCAGAAACTAAACCACCAACCAAAGAGTACACATGGAGGGACCCATGGCTCCAGCTGCATATGTACCAGAGAAAGGCATTGTCCCACATCAATAGGAGGAGAGGCCCTTGGTCCTATGAAGGCTTGATGCCCCAGTGTAGGGGAATGCCAGGGCAAGGAGGTGGGAGTGAGTGGGTGGATGGGTAGGTGAGAAAGTACCCTCATAGAAGCACAGGGAAGGGGAATGGAAGAGGAGGTTCCAGAGGGGAAACTGGTAAAGGAAATAACATTTGAAATGTAAATATATAAAATATCCAATAAAAATGATCTCCGTGTAAAATGTATTCACTTTTCAATTTTTTTTTATTTTTGAGATTATAATATTTTTTTTATTCCTTATTCCCTCTGATATGATGTACACAAAGCAGCTGAATTCTGCAGTCTGCTCAGTGGAAATACATTAATGCACACTCAAACAACGTGAAAATAATCACAAAGAAATACTAAGATAGCTGTGATAATTTAAATAAAACTAATAACTCAGATGCTTTATTCTTCTAAGCCTGGTTATCCACATATAATGGATTTGCTTGTTTGCAACAAAAAAACTCTCACAGTCTGGAAGCTGGAAAGAAAAATCAAGATACTGAAAAATGAAATTTGGCTGAATTCATAGGCCAATTTCCCTACAGAAACCAAGCATCATTTGGTAGACAGGTTGGCTATACACTGAGCAAGATCATGACTATATTAATGAAACTAAAGTCTCCATTTTACAGTTAGATATCCAAAAAGAAAGGCCAGTGAATATCTATTACAGTCTTTTGATGTGAGTATTGTGATCTCATTGACAAGCTGCAGAAATCAGCTTCATTCTCTCTCATGTTTTAATATTCAAACCCCTTGCTCTGACTTAAATGACTAAACATCTCTCATGACTGTAATTAGTACTCCAATAACAGATTTGCCTCTAGCATAAAATTTGCCGACATTAATAAATAACTAGTTTAAAGTATATATGATAAGTTCAATTCCCTTCAGAAAAAAAATAACCTCCTAATTTAAATAAATGAAAAATATCTCCCTGCCTTCCACAGAGACAGATAAGTAAAGCGTTGCTACTGAGTTGTAGCACAAATTCAAGTGCTGGGATCATATCAATAGGCCCTGGTGATAGGATTTGCTTCACGGAAAGATCATTAGCTTGCATGATTATATAAGTTAGTTTTATATTTGCTAAAATTGCCAAGAATGGGAGGACCTCAGTTCTGCTCTTCTTCATCTTGACTGAGATCCATACAGCACACTCTGCAGAGGATTGAGGCCACCAAGCATGTCTCCATGATCAAGAGAAAGGCAATGGCGACCATGGTTTTAAAGAGGGAGACAGAAAGCACGTTTACTCTCCTTCCATTAAATCAGCTCTCAATGGAAAGAAGCCTCACTCTTCGAACTGTATTTCTCTGTATTTATTAGAACGAAGAGTTAAGCTGCTGTTCCTCACATCCTTGATGTTAGATTCATCAGATTCAACTAGATTCAATCTTCCCACATCTTGATTTTTGTCTTCCAGCTTCCAGACTGTGAGAAACAAGTTTGTTTGGCTCATGAAATACACAATACATTGTATGTTGCTGCAACAGGCTGAACTCTAAGGGGGGGCTTTGTAAAGTTTCTCTCATCCATATTGGCATATTTTGTGATCATTAGTTAGGTTCCATTTATATAAACATATTGTTGAGTTTGCCCAAGTGTATCTAAATGACTTCCAGGTACCCTACAAAATACATTCTATAGGTGTGGAGATCAGGTTCTCATTCAGTGGTAACAAAGTTAGCTGAAAGTTGGATTGCTCATGTCTGTGAGCCCTTTGTAGCAGAGAACTGAAAGAAATGAGTGGGAGAAGATACGGAAAGATGTTGTTATGCTTGTCATACCTCACTGAACACATGACCACCTGGAGATTTTGTCAGCATGCTATTTCTGATTCGGAAGTTTAGAATGGCTGCTAAGCTTTGGCCAGTGAGACCTGAGTTCTTATTAGTATTATATAAAATATCATAGTGATTTCTGGACCAGCCTGACTCCCTCTTAAGGTCAAAAGCTATCTTAATACAGGTCAAAATAAGTTAATTCCTGGGTTTTTTTGGGGGGGGCAGTAGGATGACATCTTGAGCCATTTTCTATAGACTGACCCTTATCAGATGTTATGACAAATAATTTTGAAATATGCAGCCAAATTCTTTTGTAACAAAAAAAAACCAACCCTTTTAGTACTTCAAGCTATAACAACCCCACTGTCTCCTTTGTTTGCTGCTGTTTTCTCAACACGCCCTGAGGAAGAGAGCCTGTCAGACAGAAAATAAAGCTTGCTTACTTTGAGCAAAAACATAACTGATAGCCTTTACTCTCATTCTGTGGGATTGACAGTGTGTCTTTGTGATTATTTTGATTCAATCAGGAAGCAGGAGGGTTGATTGTGTTTGCCGTAGCTGACCAGTGGCCAGAGGTCTAGTTTTAGCAACTACTGAGATGAGTTAGGAGTCTACACTAGCAAGACCTGAATTTTAACATTTTGTCCAGTGGGGAATTTATTTCTCTCCAACCCATGCCTATGTGCCATTGTTTTCACCATCTCATGATTTTTAAAGACTAGGGAAAGGCAGGTGCTGCAGCAGTCAAAGGTTACAATGTATAATGAACAAGTGAAGGTGGGAAAATCACTGGCCAAACACCAAATGACATCCAAGTTAGAGTCTCTACCTTTCTCCATCCAAAGGCTCCTCTAAAGACCAGAGACATCAACATCACAATGAACCTTGTTCACTGACCAGATTTAGGAAGCTTAGTAGCCATCCTAAACTTCTGAATCAGAAATAGCATGCTGACAAAATTCCCAAGTGGTCATGAGTTCAGTGAGGCATGACAAACCCAACAGCATCTTTCCATATCTTCTCCCACTCATTTCTTTCAGTTCTCTGCTACAAAGAGCCCACAGACATGAGCAATCAACTTTCAGCTAGCTCTGTTAATAAAAATAAACAGTTATTACTAAATGAGAACTCAACTTCCACACCTATAGTACATATTATGTAGGGTACCTAGAAATCATTTAGATACACTTATGCAAACTCAACAATATGTTTGTATAAACAAAGCCTAAGTAATGACCACAAAATATGCCAACGTGGGTGAGAGAAATTTTACAAAGCCCCGCCCCTAGACTAAGAACTACAGTAAAGCATTAGCTGCTGAGAGAAGGGGAATTATTTTTTTCAGGAACAAGCCCCACAATATAATGTACAATCCCAGTGGTCATCCTCAACACATGTACATATAAGCAACACTAAATGAAATGGAGTTAGTAAGTTGTGTACTCATATGTATGTGAATATATGTATCAATGTACATATTGTGCTTGTGTATACATAATAGTCAGAATTGAAGAAGATATCATGAATTTGGTAGAGAATGGAGGGCACATGGGAGAATGTAGAGGAGGTGAAGGAGATGTAGAAATAATGTAAATACAGTTCTCTTACATAAAACTCTAAAAGAAAAATAAAAAAACAACACTGGAAAAATTCTCCAGATGGTATGAACCCCATCTCCATAGTTTAACACAAAGTTCCAAAAGGTATCCAGTTGTAGCCATCACTCCATCATCCTTTTGCTGAGCTAATAAGTGATCTCATTCCATCAAAGTCCAATCTCCAACCTGGTATATTACCCAGCACACCTGCCATTTCTCATATTTATGTCTCTTATACTTGATGGCATGGGAGTTTGCTGAGTTTTAAACTTTGCATTAAAATTTACAACTAAAGAAAAATCATACTTTCAAGAGTAAAATTTGATGTATTTCAGTAGAGTAAGTAAATTCATGAAATCTTAAAATTAGATGTTACATCAGTCAAGACCAGGAACAACACAGAAGTGTGGGTGGCATATATATTTGTCTCTACAACAGAAATATCCAATATAAGTGACTTTATACAGAAACCACTTCCTAATCTCAGTTCATGATTCCCTTCTTTTGTTTGTTCCTTTCTTTCATATTGACTTAAAACTAGATTCTTGAGCATTTGTGGAAATAAATACATTCGAGTTCTTGTAAGACTACTCAAGATCTATTACAATTAAGACATCAGATTTTTTAAAAAATTAGTTTTATCTTTTAAAATATGTTTAAGGTAAAACATATCACTTCTCCCCTTTTTTTCTCCCTCCAACCTCTTCCATATCACCTCCCTCTAAGTCCTCTAAAATGTATAGACTCTTCTTTATTATTGTCATAGATAAATGATAGATATAGATAGAAGATGGATAGATAGATAGATAGATAGATAGATAGATAGATAGATAGATAGTAGATTCACAAATATATAAATACAACCTGCAAAGTCCACTTTTGTTGTCTAAGAGTATATGATTTCAGGGATAACTGCTTTTTATTGGATAACCAATCAGAGCTCTGCTGGAAATAATAGCTCTCTTAGCAATCATTAGTTTCCTGAAGTTCTTTGTCTAGAGTTAGTTTGCATCTTATTATTATCCATAGTATCGGACTCCTTGCAAATGCATTCTGAGAGCTCTTGATTTCCTCCAAGAGGATGTTAAACAAAATTCATAATCTCCAAGAATTTGTCATCATCAAAACGAAATAAGCATCTGTGTCAATGGAAGCGCTGACGCCTGCATAATAATTCAGAAATTCTTCCTCTGAGACCTGAAAGGAAGGAGGTAAGGGGTGGAAGAAACAGTGTCAAAATATGAGAGCCATACACTTCATTTCTCCCAAGACACTAGCTATATGTGTGGTTTGCAACAAATGATCGAGCAACATTGCCTAAATCAGCAAGAATTTGCCCTGTGTTTCCTTTCTGAAACCGGTTTCTGAGTTGGGATATTTACAGTGGGCAGCCAAAGACTCACCTGCCTCTCAGTTGTATAAACTCCTTCCTCAAGCCATTACTACTGCTCTCTAGATCTCTTCCACATCACACAATAAGATAGCCATTGACCACATATGGGTGTTTGAATTTAAACTAGTTAAAATAAAGTCTAATGAAAAATCAAATTTCTTGAGCACTGACCATACTCCCTCTGCTGACCAGCTACATTTAGCCAGCAACTAGCATCCTGGAAAACACAGATGAGGTCAGTTCTGACACTACAGCAAGTCCTATGAGGCAATCCTGCTCTAGAATATACACTGCCTACTTGTGATCATAATTAATATAGTCAACCCACTGTGCTCACAGGTTCTGTATTCATGGATTTGATCAACTTTTATTGGAAGAATTTAAAGTAAGTGAAATTGTGTCTATACCATATATGCATAAGAAGCATGAAACTTATGAGCAAAAAAAGATGCCATTTCATATAAAGGACTTGAGGATTTAAGAATTTTGTTATTTAGGGTAAGTCCTGGAATAAATACTCTACAAATAAAAAGAGATAATTAAGCCTTAGGATAAAGATTTTATAGTATAAATGAGCAGACAATAAGTGCTTTGCAGAAGAGTCCAGGCCAAACACATGCAGAGATAGAACTAGAGAAAGGGACATCTCACAGAATTCATAATGAAGCACTCTGAAAACAGGATGCATACTACCTGCATCAGGGGCAACAGTCAGGTGCAAGACAATTGCCATATAGCAGGTACAAGACCCAACTTATCAGTATGGTCAAAAAGTGTGTTTTCATGATTAGATCAACCCTAGCTTTCTATGCTAGGTGACTATACTGAGAACAAAGAATAGTAATCTGCATCTAGTTTCCCTTCCTCTCTCCCTCCCTCCATCCCTCCCTTCCTCCCTCCCTCCTTCCTCCCCTCCCTCCCTCCTTCCTTCCCATTCCCCCTCCCCTTCTTCCCTCCTTGTTCTTGGCCTCCCCAATTCCTTGTACTAGAAATAGAGTTATTCTATCCTTCTTGTTCTAGAAGCACAACTCAAGGCTGAAAATGAGATGAAGTTGGTAAGCCTCCTAGGTGAACATAGTCTGACCCTGTGGAAAGAATGGAAATGAATAATAATAGCAAATTGTGTCTTAATAGCCTATCTTTGGCTGTCAAAATGGCAATTTTATGAGTAATTATGTCATCCATTTTAAAAAGACTCATCATTTTCAAAGTAAAATGTTATCACCTGTAATGGAAGCATCCTACCAATAATATTTATAAATGATCCTGAAGCACAATCACTTTACTGTAATAAGGTCATCAATAAAAACACCACACATCTAGATTAAAGTAGGCACAAAAATCAACACTTGTTCAGTCCCAAACAATGTACACTCCTGTTAATTTCTATACAGTTCATTTCAGTAAAGTATTCTATATTACAATAAAGTGCTACACTTTTATCAAAAAAAAAAAACCTAAAGCACAGCCAGGGAGCCTAAGGAACCAAGAAACATGTTAGCTAATGAGAGAAAACATACTTTGGTAATTGTTTACTGGAACAGTTAGATGTTCTCTTTTATTGAAACAGTTGCTGTTTCTGACCTTTAATTTAAAAAAAAAAAATCTGCCAAGCCAGAACCTGCTAAAGACAAATCTCTCAGAACGTAGCAAATGATGTTTTTTACCAGTCTAAACTGGTAGTTCACAGAAATCTCAATTTCTGGTTACTAGAGAGGATGTCTCAGTTGTTTTCATTATAATAAGTAGATAACTTCATATATAGAGAGCTTACTACTAGAAGCACACATTATCTTAAATAAAACATTTAGCATGTATAGTGTAAATACCATCAAAATTCTCATTTACCTAGTAGAATTCTATTTTGAAACCAGTGTTTATTCAATTTCTACTTAACTGCTTGCTGTCAAGATAATATTTAAGCATGAGAACATCTCACTGTAGAGAAAAATAGCTCGAGGCAACAGTTTTGTGGTAAAATGACAACTCACTATTGGCCTGGGACTGTTTTAAAAGCTACAGGGACATTTAACCACTAGTATACTGATTATATTTATATGCAAATAAATATCTCCCATAAATGTGTGGATATAGGAAGACACAGCCCTTGTAAGTATTGTTATATTACTGATTTATTTAACATTTGGTTTTGGTTTTAGTTTAGATGAAGTAAGAGTGAATTTCTACTCAAACACTTTCTAAATAACTGATTAGTTAAGCTCAAATTCCCAGTGATCTACTGCATGGACTTTCCAGCTTCAACAATGATCTTAAGTAAATGTATTTTGAATGATATTGCTAAATGACATTTGAGACATGAGTAAGTATGAAACTTGTGGAATGGTACTTTATTTCTCTGTTCCCTTGGAAACGAATGGAATGTCCTGGGCTTAGTAAGGCGGTACTTGCCATTAGATAATACCCCATATTTATGATGTAGTTTGTCCCATCAGTGTAGAAGAACCAAGACCCAAGGGAACCATGGAAGGAACAAGCCATTCTCCCATCCATCATTTTCTCTCAATGTTAGGTTCCCTTTCTGTTCTGAGTCTCTCTCACACTGCTGATTGTCATGAGTTCTGCATACAGCCTGAGCATTTCTAAAATACCAGCTTCTGGTATTTTAAATCACTAGAGAAAGATGCTACAAGATCAATACCAGTGTCTGAGTGCCGAATATTAAGGTCAGTAAATTCTGTTACAAAGAATCAAGAAAAGAATCCAATACAAGTGATTAGAAAAAAAAGATAACATTTTGAGGGTTTTTTCCTGTGGTGTACTTTACCTTACTGCTACATGTGAGATCCATATCAGGGACTCAGCTGCCAGTGGGTGGTTTGTATTCTCAGTGAGTTTTACTTCCATTACATTTTTCTGAGGGGAAGAAAAAACTGGCTTTGGCAAAGCAGGTGTGAGAATTAAACAAGAAGACCGCTGTATTCTCAGAGAGGAAGGGCTGCTTCACCACAGCTTCTCACCACACCAACCCAGATGCCAGAGAGAATGTCTTCTCACAACAATGTTCTCAGAAGCCTCATCAATCATTTGCTTATATATCTTTCAACAGATTCCACTCGTCAGCTATCTTAGAAGAAACAATTTGAGGCATTAGCTTGGTGAGGTTTTTTTTTTTGTTGTTGTTGTTGTTAGAACAAAAGAACTCAGCTAGCTCTAACCTGAGTACACACAGTTTTCATCTAGGCAACTTGGAGGAGTTAAATCAGGCTGAGAAAATGGTCTGTCAAACTAATCTATTGTACAGCAGATCCTTGGAGCTTTTGTTTGTACTTTGAGCCACAGCATTTCTAAGATTTAAAACCTTGTTGCTCTTCCAGAAGCTCTTAGTTTTAAAGCCCCTCAAAAATCTTTGTTTTCCCTTTGAGTCAAAAGCATTCCTGTTACTAAAATGTTTTTCTTCATCCAATAGATTTCTTTAATTAAAATAATAATAATTTCCAAGAAGATAAGCTTGTTGGCCAACTTGGAAAGTTGGAAGTTATATATTTATATATTTTGTATTTTGTACTCAAAATAGATTTGCATAAATCTGGAATATATGTGAGTCACCAGTTACTAATATAATTTTATCAAGCAGGAGTAGAAGAGTACCCACATACCAGCTAACTCTTTCCTTGATTAAATATCAACATAATAGACTAACTGTAGATAGATTCATGAATGTGGGGTCACTTCCTGCTTGTACTCTCATGGTCCAATGAGACAATCTACACTGGCCAGGACAACTGAAGGAATACATCCACTATCTGCCCCCACAAAGAAGAAATGTATTGTAATATGCTTGCATCGTCAGAGCAGACTGTTAAGATTTGTAATTCCTTCACTCGGTGCTGTATTATGGGCTCCAGCTGTCTACCTGAAAGGCTATGTGAGGGTTGGAGAAGGAAATTTCAGTGTTAGGTTGTACTCCTTCCCCACTATCTCTGATCTATTAACTGTTGAATGTCAATTTTGTTTACAGGTCACTGGTAGCATCGAATTACTGCCCCATGCCTACTCCAGAGAAGAGCATGAAGTTCAGTAAATAATTATCAAGATATTTTTACTGGCAAGCCATTCTGAGTCATTATATTACATGCTGAGTCAGTTGGCAGGTGACACGGAGGGTTGCCATGCCTGCCTTCAACGTGATATCAGAGTCTGAACTGGAATTATGCTCATGCATATAAACTACACAGAGCAAATGAACTGCTACACAGGGGTGGAAATATCCTACCAAGAACAAAAGAGTGGTGAGAAACTCGTCCTTCCGATTGAGGAGCGATTCTGCTCCAACCTATACTGAATTCAACACATGTTGTTTCTCATTGGCACTGAGACTGGAATCAAGCTCTTGACAGTAACTAAGTCTCTTCCCATTCTTATACAAGGCTATGTTCTGAAAGACACCTTCAAGGTTCAGTATTAGTAGCGTTGGCTTGGCCAGAAGATTCTAACTTGGAAATATCTACATGCATTAGTTTTATTTCATTAAAAATGCTGATAATTCCACCCTCTCTCCTTTCCTGTATTGGATCCACGTCCAGTAGAAAAGTCTTCCCTATAAATACATTTATGGATTTGTGTTGTGTTCTGCCTTTTGACCCAAGTGTTTACTTCTCATTTTTCAGACAAAACTCTGTTTAAAATCTAGAAGTTAAATAAATTGGAAGCGTGCTTGATAAATTGTTAGAAAATATCTTTAAATGGCTTTTCTCTCTTCTGTCCACAGCTACTAGGAGTGAATTAATAAGTCATTCTTGACTGCCTCTGGAAAAAATCATAGATGAGATTGAAGTAGGGATGCAGTATTCCTTGGACGTTAGGTTCTTAAGAGATCTTCGTTTCTCTAAGGTGAGAGAGGGCCTTGGTGGAATCTTGTTCCTGAGTCCAGAACCTAAAACTCTGAAAGGGAGGCAACTGAATGTGCACAGTGAGAAAAGGGTTATCTAAAATTAGATCATTGTGTCCTGAACCCACATAAGACAGGAAGCAAAGTATCACTGGAAGAAACAGAGCTGATAGCCATGACCCAGGCTCTGCTCAGAATCACATGCTCACTCCATAACTCCCATTAAGCAAGACATGAGTCATACCCAGAACGAAAGACACAAATCTATCTAGAGAAGTAGACTTGATATCCACCATGCCCAGGACACAGGAGACTTCTCCAGAGCCACAGTTTCCAGGGTACATGCTTTAAAAATGATACCTTCCTGCATAGTTGTGCTTCCGATATGGCTTATAAATATTTTCTTATTACATTTGGTATTGATTGCCCTGCCATCCTCTAAAAAGATGAGTTAGTAAATCCAATGGAAAATATGGCTTGTATAATTAATGGGGTTGGGGGAGGGGAGAGGCTGACTTCCTATGACATGAAGACGTTCGCTCCCAATCTCAAGATAAAGGCCTTTCCCAGCCAGTACTAAGATAAGTTGAGCTTCCCTAACAAGAAACAAAACAAGACACACTAATAAAGAACTGATATAATTCTCAACTTGCAACACTTGTTTCCACAGGGTTTAAATCAATATAATTCCTAATATCAACTTAGAGAAGCATATAAGAAAAGAAGTAATGAGAGTTGGGTAAAATTAAAACAAAGCATCTTCAGACCCACTTTATGGAGCTTCTTCAAGTCATAAGATCTTGAAGCCACTATTAACCAAATCTATATCCATAAGCCAATGCCTAGAGGCAGTCAGATATGGGGTCTGTATAAGGACTTTTGAGCAAGAAAAGCATCTAGAATTCTTCTCAGCACTACAACCAGAGGCTACTCACTGGGTTGTGTGTCCATGCAGAGTAGGAACTGCAGCGTCAGGCTCTGTTTCTCTCATTTTTGGGGCTTCCTGTAAATATTCATTAGCCCCTTGTGGGCCATTTCTCTCATGTCAATAATATACAAGCATATACAAGCAGGGCTGAGTTTAAGAAGGAGAATTGGAGTCATGAAGTGTCAAGATGGAAACTGCTTTGGAATGTACTTTGGTTTGAGTCTGTGCCACACCCATCCTCTTTGGATGGATAGAATTGTCAACAATGTTGGCTAACATCAGACAAGTGTTAAACATTTCAAGAAAGGAGAGTTTGCTAGTTACCACAGTGAAGCTGTTTTATATAAAATAGTAGAGTCCAGCCCAGGCTCAAAACTCCAACCACAGGGAAGTGTTAAACAGCCACGGGTCTGCCCTTCAAAAGAAATGGTCTCCACTCTCAAATTTGTCTTTAAAAAACAGTACAATCTAGCAAACCAATGCTCATGTTCAATCTGTTTGTCAAAACAAGGCTTTCATAGACTCCAAGGAGTGAAATGCCAGATTCACTTGTAGAAAATATGAACCTAGGATATTGTTTCTTTCTGATCCCCAAATTGAGACTAAAACCCTTAAGATTTTACTATACAAATAGAGGAATTCTCATACCTGGTGTAAAGGTGAAAATATACTGGTTATCTGGGCAAACATGAGATCATAGTTAAAATATTCAAGATTTTATTGATGACTAAGGCAGACAAGCCAAAGTTAGTTAATCATCTGTGTGAATCGGCCACAGCGTTAGAAAATTCAGAGATGTAAATTTAATAATTCTTATTTTAGAGATAAGGAAATAGTCTCAAAGGAGGCATGTCCTTAGTTAATTACTTGTCGACTTTATTTCTGCCCTCTTGTCAGCTCTAGAAATGCAGCGTGTTGGCAAAGAAGAGTCTGTGTAATGAACAGTGACTAAAACAGCATTCTGAGTTCAGGGATGGGGTTTAATCAATTGGAGTCACGTGACTGCATACATGGCCTGCTCTCCAGGGACAGGTACTTAGAGCTTCCAGGCAGTCGTCATCATGATGATGAAGTACACGTCTGTGTCAATGGATGCACTTACTCCTGCATAGTAGTTCATGAATTCCTCAGGGGTCACCTGCAGTGGGAAAGTCAGAAAGAAAAAGAACACTTTCCTTCTTGTTTTAAGGGAGGCCTCCCTTCCATCCCTGTAAAGAGAAAGAGCAATCCCAGCAAGGATTTATTCCTGTATGATTCCAGCTGAGGAGCAAACCTAAAAGAAAAGTAAAGATGAAACCAAGCCAAAGATAATGGTGAGAGTGACTCAGGGCAGGAGGAGAGGTGACCTGTGAAAATATCCAAGCCATCCTAAGTATAGAAAGAGTCATGGAGTGACATCTTTTCTTTAAGAATTGGGGCTTGTTAGTTCAGACACAAGAGGCTAGACTCAGAATAAGAAATATGTGTCCTTCAGCTGTAGTTAATACTGTCTGGTACATGTCAGAAGCAGGCTATATCCAATGTCAGCATAAGTGTTGTCTCACCTTTCAGTAAACGCTTTGTCCTATGGGTAAAGAAAGTTATTTCTAGTAAAACACATGTGGTTTGCATGTGTTTCTCAGATATGAATTCCTCATTCAAGGCTGAGAGTAAGCAAAAACACTATCTTTTGCTGCCCTTCTCCCAGCCCTCCCTGGCCTGTCCACTGTGTACTGCATATGACTGACTGCCTGGAATATCAGCAGATGTGTATATCCATGTTAGGATTCATAGGATTTGGGGAGCAGGGGATGGGGGAAAGTCTCATAAGTTAATAGGAGTTGGCAACTTCTAAGTCAAAAGATAAAATCACTACAAGAAAGGAATTTGATAAATAACTGAAGAATTGTTTCTAGTCCATAACAACTTAACCTGTCCCACTAATGTTTGAAACCATTGGCCTCTCTTTCTTGTTCATTTGGGGCTCATTGACCAACAGGAAAATTAAACAAAACAAAAAGCAATAAGCTAACCAAATCTATAATCTTCCCCAGACGACTTTCCTCAAAACCAGTGAAAGACTTTAGGAAAACTGACCCTGAATTAAGTGAATAGTGGATCTGTGGTCAGGAGCCTCTAAATACAAGTAAATAACATACACATGGGAATTGTTCTCTATGTGAAAGTGGTTGTCATAGGGTTGTCATAGGGTCTTTTTTTTTTTATCTACAACATCTTATGTTTTTTTAGGATGTTATTAAAACTATAAAAGTTTGAGGGATGGAGAGGTGACTCAGCAGTAAGAGAGCTGGCTGTTCTTTTAGAACACCTGGGTACAATTCCCAGAACCCACAAAAGTTTGAATCACTCTGATGAACATATTTATTATGTCTATTAAATAAGATATCTGTGAAGCCTTAGAAAATAGCTAGGTGATAAGTATCCAATAAATATTGTTCAGATTTATTGCTATATTAAATAAAGCTGTGTATAGATTATGTTTAGTAATAAATATAAGGTTTTTATATGATTTAGATGTAAGAATCTCAAATATGGGGGTATGTGAGCATGCATTAAATATGAGACATACATTAAATATGCAAAGATTTGGGGTATGTCTTCTTAAATGTCAGGTTTTGTAGTTCCTCAGTATAGCTAGCAATCTCCATTTTCAACACACACACACCAATTATAATGAACAGCTAATATTCCATATTACCAGGCTTATGATACTCAAGCAACAGCAAATATTGTAACTACCAAAGAAACCTCAATAACCTTTTAAGAATTTGAGAGATCACCATGACTGATTAAGATAAATGTCAGAAGGAGATGAAATGGGGACGTTAAATCAGTTGAATCACAAATGGCTACTTGGACTTGTTAGAGACAAGGGCAGCTGACATTTCCCCTGTGACAAAGAGGAACCACCTGCACTAGGAACCAGAGACAACAAGGACCCATGTAGAGCCAAAGCTATTAGGGGAAATGGCAGTTGGCTATTTTTCTCTGACATCTTGTAGATCAAAGACAGCAGTACTAGAGGAAACACGCTGTTCTGTTATTTCTGTCCTAGACATTTGGCTGCCCAACAGAAGCTGCGACTCTCTTGTTTCTGCTGTCACAATTCCTCAACCTACAAGACACTACTTCAGCTACTTCTCTGTGTCTGTCTGCAAAATGTCAGCAGGAAGGGAACTTCCCCTTCTTACCTCCCACCCAGTGATGATAAGACAAGTCATCAGGTTTTCTGGGAAAGGGAGGGGGAAATTCTCTTCAGAGGGAGGAGGCTTGCTGCTCCTTACCATAAGCGCTATCCCTTCCTAGTCACTGTCTCAGTTACCTTTGCTGGTATGGTCTGAAGTTTCAAAGGTTCTACTCTTGCTGCTGCTGCTACTGAGGAGCTCCCCTCCCCCAACCCCATAAATATCAGGTCATCTAAGACAAAAACTGCCTCCAAGTGGTGAAACAGATAGCTTATGCATCTTATCCCGTCTCTCCCATTACACAACATTTTGTATACTTGAAGGTAGCGATCAATGAAGATGGAGTTGCTTTTGTCTTGAAGTTCACGGTAATGTAGATGTGCAAGCTAATCTCAAAACTGACTAAAGAGTGAGTCAGGGTAAATTCTGCTCTCTGAGACTCCTTTACCAACAGCCTCTTTTCACACAGCCGAGTGTGAAGGCAAACGATGCCCCTAAGGGGCCAAACATCCTGAAAGGCCTTGTGAGTCTGCTGCAAAGCATCTCGGTCCCATTTAAAATCAAGCATGCCTTTATTGTAAATCTGCTTCATGAGAATATAGCTAGCTGTACATGGGGAATACAGTAACAATGAAATGGGCTGATGTTCGAAACGACACATTTTCCATGATGAGTAATTAGTAGCTCACAGGTCCCCTACTAAGAAAGAGATGCCTGTCTCATTACGAATTTGAAATGAATATTTTATCACTTTAGTTTTCAACCATTCATATGGCCCCAAAGAAATGTTTTCTTCTATTTGTAACAGTTATGATGTCAACATATTGAACTTTGTAAGGCTCTGAACCTATTTCTCATTTACAATTTTAATTTGGGGAGATAAATTGCATTTGGATTCATCTGTTTCACTTACCAATCCATCTTTATCATAGGGTGAGTCAAAGTTATCCAGAAATTTCCTGAAGACTTGTTCCTCCGTCCATTCCCCATTTTGATACTTTGGATGATGTTTAGCGTTATAAACTTCACGAAGGTCTTCAATGGTTATAACCCCATCTCCGGTTTTGTCTAACTTTCTAAAAGCTTTCATGATTACCTCTTTTCTGGCTCTGGACATTGGGGGCTAGATAAATTTAAAAAAATATGGAGAAGTGTACATACAAATGAGCCTCTTCTGTAGCAGATGTGATTACTTACTCCTTTTACTAATGTAAAATTATTTGCACACCACTAATTAAGATGTTTCAGAAAGTCCCTCAGCTGTTTCACAGCCTTCTGCTCACACCTTCTGAAATATACTAGCATGTTCTGGAAACAAACCTTGAAGTAGCTAACCCAAAGCACAAGAAAGCCAAACTCCTCAGCAGAAAATATTGATCCATGGGAGTAGGGTTGGGGACCCTGCTTACTCTTTTTTTCTTAACTTTTCACTGATTCTTTGTGAATTTCACATCATATACTCTAATCCCACGCGTCTCCCTGTCCCTTCCGATCTGCCCTCTATCCTTGCAACCTCCCCCCTCAAAAGAAACCAGATATGCTAAGCAAATGAGTAAATAAATAAGAAACACAACCCATCTTATTGTGGATGCTACAGTGTGTCACAAAGTATATCATGTTGTCCAAATATCCTTTACTTACAAGTGTTCATGGCAATGAGTGATTGGTTTGGTTCAAGGTCCCTGGCTTCTGCTACAGTATCAATACTGAATCCTCACCTGGGCTCACACTTACTCTTAATGTGAGAAGAAACTCATTGAAGTCTATTGTTCCATTCCCATCTCTATCGAATCTCCGGAAAAGTTCTTCTGCCTCCTCTTTTTCCATGACCACAGCATAATCATTTAAGCCTTTCAAAAATTCTTTGAAATCAAGGGTTCGGTTGTTATTGTCATCCATAATCCGAAACACTCTGAAGATAACAATATGAAGCAAAAATAATAGCAAAAAAATAGATAAAAACATAAAAACAATGTGTAAGTGCGAAAATGCAAACAGCAAACCACCCTTCTTTGTCTTTAAAGTACAACATAGAAGTTTTAGGTTTTCCTCTGAAGCCTCACTGCCAACGGCAGAGGTTTCCCTTGGCACTTCATTCGGGAAATCAAACCTTCAAAAACACATGTGCATGGACATACAAATCCACAGAGAAGGCTACAATTGCACTGTTTGATTCTAAGTACGTGGCATGGACAATAGTTTGGATCTTTTCTATCTCCTGAAGATCTAGGTGTGAAGGCTTGGCTGTCAGGTCCCATGTGGAGCTGAAGGTTAGTGATGCCTACAGAGACCTCGTGGAAGGACATCAGATGATTGTAGCCATGTCTTTGCAAGGAATATTTATCCCAACTGCCTGTTACCTGGGCTGATGCATTGCCTTGCCACAGGCCCAAAGCAATAAAATTCAGTGATCCTAGACTGAAGCCTTGGAAACCTTTAGCCAAAATGAACTTGTCCTTCTCGTAGGCTTATTATCTTGTTATAATAATGAATAGCTACTAACACAGGAAACGTTTTCAGAAATTCATGTTTGCTAATAAACCCATAGTTTCCTTGTCTTCTACTAAAAAAATGGCAAACATACCAAAATGTAGACAAGCAATTGAATCATAATACCATATTAATCTTGGTAAAATCTCTAGAACCTAATACTGAGCACAAATAAAGTCTCTAATTTCTCCACCATATGTGCACTGACCACATAAACTGAATGGATGTTACCTTGTCTACAGAAAGTTTCTGCTTAGAAACACATCAGTTATAGCCAAGGAATCTAATCATTCCAAATACATGGTACTTACTTCTTTTATAGAAGAGATGATATATCTCCTTATTGATCTGGTGGTGCTTAAGGTCTTTCTATGAATTTCATAGCACACTGTTATGATCTTACTCTTTCCTACCATACCCGCTCCCTATACAAAAGCTCCAAGAATTATGTTTTTCACTCCTAAGAGACAGAATTATCATTTAGGATTTCAAAAAGATGAGCTTGTCTTCTAGATCTGCAGTAACACCAGCTCTGTAAACGTGAATGTAACTTATTACCACTCTGGGTCTCACTTTCTGTAAAAGACTACACTGCTGATCCTCCATTTCTAGTTAAAGCTAAAATAATAGGCAATTTCTAAGTTACAGCTTACAATTTTCTCTTCACAAGTTCTGCTATGAGCAATTCAGATGCAAATGACAAAGAAGCTGATGCCTGACTATGGAGAGAAAGTAGACCAGTAAGGAGTAGAAAAATGGATGATGTATGTGTGTAAAATGCCATAATGAGACCATCTACACTGACTGGCAATGCAAAACGTAAAAATAAATAAATTTTCAGTTTCTTTTTCCTTTGTGTCTCGTGTATTTTAAAAAACAAAAAGAACACTTTGAATATTGAATAAGCACACCATACAGACTTGAACGTGGGCTATATGATGGCAGAGCCCATCTGTTTTACATTGTATTACGTTTATGATGCAACAGTAACTCTACGAATATCCTTCAACTAGATGAGTTAATGAATAAATTTTCCTTCTATTAGAAGTGGATTGATAAGTTTCTTCTTTAAATGATAACTGTTGTGGATTTGGTGCAACGCTTATATTATGTTAAATAGGTTCTCAAAATGGCACAAGAATCTGCATGTAAGACGCTGAGGGTCTCTGCCCCCAGTTAGTTCTGATTGGTAAATAAAGTTGCTGGCAGTCAATGGTTGGGCAGGGACACAGAGGCAGGACTTTAGGATTCCCTGGCAAGGGGACCAGACCGAGAGAAGAAAGAGGATCTAGAACCACCATACTGAGAGAGTAGAAAGACCAGGTCTGAGAAGTGTAGGGCAAAGAGACTGTCAACACATAAGAGTCAGGAATCACGGCCCAGGAGGGCTGCAGGCCTGGGTCTAGGGTGGCCAGGATATAATATAGGTTTTAGTAAGTAAAAATTCAGGAATATCGGAGGGGAGAGGGTGTTAACCATGTGGAGGTTTTGGAGTGACCCAGCCATTGAGCTGTTGAAGGCATATTAAATATAAGGCTGCATATGTGTGTCTTTCATTCGGGAACCCAGAGCACTGGGGTGAGTAGCGAGGAAGGTGCACCAACACTGCTGGGGTGATCTGAGTAGGATTAGTTGGCAACTGCTACAGAAAAATCATAAACAAATACTTCATTGTTAACGTATCTTGTGTTGTTCAACTAACTGCAACACATAGTTGAACAACACATAGTTGGACATCTATCTATAAGCTCCCAAATGTTAGATTAAACTTGTAATGTGAAATACATAGGTGAATAAGATACTCTATCCTTAAGAAATTTGGAGAAATAGAGGAGGGATGGAGAGGGGGAGAGAGGGAGGGAGAGAGGAAAGGAGGGAGAGAGGGTGGAAGAGAGAGAGAGAGAGAGAGAGAGAGAGAGAGAGAGAGAGAGAGATATGATCAGCTATTCTGAGTTCTGTCAAGGAAAAATCTTTTCAGATCAACAGTAGTTTGTAGGAAGATCTTGGTACATCTGTGTAAACAAAAAGCTACCAAAGGTTCAAAAGATGTAATAAACATGGACAAGCCAGCCCATAGAAGAACATGAAGAATTTTAATCTCCTCAAATTCTAAAGGACTTAATCTTTGTTACATGTTTAAAAGGTAACTACAAAGTTTTCATGAGCAGATGTCAAAAGGATAAAATATTAGACACCCTTAGACATAGCTAGTTGAAAAAATTATAATGCAGAAACTTTGGAAGTGAATGAACCAGTTAAGGTGCTGTGACAAAAGTCCAGGGTAAGGGATTAAGTGTCTGCACATGAGCAACTGAGATGGAAATATGAGAAGAGACCCCAAGATGCTGTAGAAGTCAAGACATCAGTGTGGTGGGCTGATGAAAATAATCGCGTTTCCCAACTCAAGAAATAATGAGTGTTGGTAGCTTCATTTAGAGAAAAGACTGATCCGTCTTGTTGTGTGATAGTAAAGCAACTACCAGAAATTTCACTAGCTGCCAATTGGCTAAAAACTTAGCTCATATCTTTCTTATATAAGATACAAATTAAAGCTCGAGAGAGAATTTTCTGTTTAGTGTGTACAAGGGGACAAAGTAAGAATGAGCTATCTCAGCTCTCAGCAGTGCATAGGATACATGATGAATCCAAGGTGTTGCCACTAGAAACAGCAGCTAACCATATATACATATATATATATTGTTGGATACTAAGAATTATTTAAGAAAAAATAAATACTACTGAAATTCTCCAGACTTCGGTGTTAAAAAGTAAAGATGTCCAAATAATAATAGAGTCACCTTGACATTGACCTTGAGAATAAATACTTACAACAGGCTTGGGAAGATGGTTCCATGAACCTATGTTTCACAGTATAAGTGTTCGGGAGGTTGGCAGATGGTAGATACTGATGGAAAGGATAGCCTTCAAAGGCAAGACTGCTGAGAATGGTTGTGTTTGTGTGGATATATTTACTGGAATCCAGATTTAGAAGAAAGGGGAGTGCCTGCCTTTCAGTGGATTTTAAGGCAAAGATACAAAGAGGGCTTCCTTCTGTATGAATTGAGGACAGACTAAGAGACACCACGAGCAACAATGGAGACAGATGGCAGTTTAAGAAGAAGGCCCATGGTGAGATGGTCTCAGCTAGATTGGACTAGACTGGGTGAAGGTGGAGTAGTAACAAATGGTGGGAATGGTGTGGGCAGCAGGAAGCATCCAACGTCATGATCAATACCGGAAGACAACTCAGGTTTCTCTGATGTCTGCTCTGAACACAAGGAAGTGACTCCAAGGTGGAAGACCTAGACGTTGGAACCACACAACACTGAAAGGAAGTGGCCTATGAGAGCATGACTGCCCAGGTCCATGTGTCTACACCCCTGAGCCAAGCTTAGCTTAAGAAAGGCATGTGAGTGAGAATTTGTTTCTTGGGATTTTTTTTTTTTGAGGTGCTAGGAATAGACTTCCGCAGCCTTTGGGTATGAGGTTGGATTCTCCTTACAAAGATGTCCTGTACTTCTTTATCAAACACCTTCTTGTATGTGCTCCTTTTTCTCCCCAGAGGCTGTTGGCCACCAGCCTGAAGGGAAAAAGGGAGTAGAGGCAGAAAGCTGGGTTCAGACAGCTGTGAGTATGGATGGAATGACCTCTGGAGACTGCTGCAGTGAGGCGAGTCTACTTTGTTGTTTATAAGGGCTTTTGGGGGGTACAGGTGGAAAGGGCTAATTGGTCATGGCATCAAGCAAGCCGGAAAGGCTGATTGGTTATAGTACAGGACCTAATTATGATGCAAGCAGAAAGCCAGAGGTGGACATGTGTGCTGAGTTATGCAGCCATACAGGGAGCTCTGTATAAGGTCACTTTTTATACAAACCCAGACAAGGTCAACCTCTTGTATTCAGGGACCCAAAGATAGGCAAAGACAGGGAAGTCCTGCTGAGAAAGAGAATCTCCCATTTTGCAATAAACTGAGAAAGCAGTTTAGTCATGGGGGTGGGGGGCTGCTACCTTACTAGCAAGGTTCTCCACTACTTAATCCACAAAAAGGCACATTTAGAAGGTGCTTACTCTCATGGTCTCAGTCCCCCATGTGACCTGCAGGAGCTTGTCTACCCATAATGTCCCCAGAATATGTCCAAGGCCAGGCTTATGTAAGATATTCAATATAATTTGTTAAAATACACACATGATCCATCCTTAGGAGGCTCACAGTATCCTTTCTCCTTCGGATTTTCAGTCCTCATGCTTAGTCACCCTATCAAATGTCAGAGAATATAAGAAGAATCATCTGACCCACAGAATGCTCTGGGGATGAATACTCAGTTATCCCATGAGCAGTTACAGAGACAAGTAAGATTTGACAGCCTGGATAGGAGCAAACTCTTAGATATAATCTCATGTAACTGAGGCTGTTGGCCTTTAACCAGAAAAGACATTGGACTGCTGGTCATCTAGCCTCTACCTTCCAAGTGCTAGGATGATAAGCATGTGCCGCCATGACTGTTTTCCAAATTCTTTAGTCTCTGATCTGTCTCCTTCCTCTACCCTAGCTTTGGGGAAGGCCTTTCTCCATGTTCTTCCAAGTACCCCTTCCCCTACTTGTGCTTTCCTTTACCCTCATTGCCCCAAGAGCATCCCTTCCTTGGAAAAGACACATGTGTTGCTGAATTTGGGGTTAAGAATCAAACATTTCACGAGGACTCAGATATCGGCTCTCTCAAACAATGCATTTCATAGATGAGAAACTGAGGCCTTATGAGGAAATGATTTGTCCAATGTCACACCATCAGTGTAAGGCTTTCCAAGCCATTTCAGATCTTTCTTCTTACATTCCTTGAAGCCTCAACTGTTGGTGTTTGAAAGAGAGTGCCTTTCTTAAACGTACACCTTTGAATCTTTGGTCCTCAGTTAATGGACATACCCAATCCCAGTTCTCCCTCCCTCCCTCCCTCCCTCCCTCCCTCCCTCCCTCCCT
>NW_021604622.1:5033244-5043591 GCF_004785775.1 Grammomys surdaster | reverse complement strand
CTCTCTCTCTCTCTCTCTCTCTCTCTCTCTCTCTGTCTCTCTCTCTGTCTCTCTCTCTCTCTCTCTCTCTCTCTCTCTCTTCCTTTCCTCCTTCCTGTTTGTGGGTCAAGGTGTGAGTTCCCAGCTACTACTCTAGTGCCATACCTGCTTGTCTGTTGCCGTGTTCCCTGCTCTGATGGTCATTGACACTAACCTTCTAGAACCATGAGTCCCAAACTAAATATTTTCTTGCATACATTGCCTAAATAACAAATGTTACTTACATAATGTTTTGTTACTGCAATAGAAATATATAACTAAGACACCATCCTACCTGCCAAGTCCTTTGATGCCTGCAGAACCCCTGGCCAGGCATTGCAATCGCAGTCTTTCAATTGGATCAGTGGCTGTGGAGAGCTTTTTCTTGGATTGGATTGCCATCTCTCGGTCATGGCGTGCTGTCCCTGCCATCTGAGAGGAGAATCCAAAGCATGTTAATGGAGTTTACCTCCTACTGCCTACTTTTGGCTAGGCAGTTGACAAAAGGAAACTTACAGCTTTCTGCCTACACACCTCCAGGGTCTAGTCTCAAATGTCCCAGAATTTGTCATTTTTGACTATGCCTATTATGCATGTGGCATTTTTGCAACTTATTAAGTTTCAAGGACACCTGCTTCCTTCACTGTGGACAATAAGTAAATACACAGCCATTTCCAGATATGCTTTGATCCTTCCAAAGCCTTCCTCCCACCATACAAACAAGTCCTCAGAGAGAAGGGAAAGGGTTCAGGTAAAGGAGCATAAGAAAGAGTTCAAAGGCTGCTAATGATACTACATTTAAACAAATCAGATATGTGTATTCATGGAAGGACCAGAAGCCATTTATCCTGGACCAATAGTGAATTTCTTAGCATTCCCTTGTTTGAAGAAATTGTGTTATATATTCTTTTTATTTACAATGTCCCATATGCCTTTGACTCTCCGTTTAATGTTCTCCAACTTAGATTAAATGCTAATTTCTGTTGCTTCTGTTTTCACTGAACTTCTCAATATGAGGGTTAGTGAGGCTTAACAGCAACTCATAGACTCCCTTTAGTAGGTTAATATTCTCAAATCAATTCTCTCTCTCTCTCTCTCTCTCTCTCTCTCTCATACACACACACACACACACACACACATACAACTTGTCTATTTGTTTGTATTTGTGTAATAAATATTCAGAAATAGAAGAAGGTAACCTAGGCAGCCCACACTTAGTTTCCAGAGCGTTTACTTCCATGAAAAAAGCCCAAGACCAAAAGCCTAGAGACCTGGGCTCTGGCCTTGCCTCTTTAAACCCATTCCTGGTGAATATGAGTTTAGCAAAGTCTCCATTGTCTACTGCTTATGACAGTAGAGACCAGAGAGTACAGAGACCAGGATCTACTCAGCATCTGATGAGTGACTGCTTACTTCATCATGACACAGAAGGCATCACATACCATAGCAGAAGCATGCTAGCTCAGGGCCCATTTTTCATTTGTCAAGCCATACTATAGCCATCATGGAGACCCCACTTGTGGACTTCCTTTAAGTTTAATTTTATCTTAGAGGTCCTACTAGAAAGTGCCATTAGCATATGACCTTTAGAATTAAGCTTCTAATACATGAATGGTGAGTGCACATTAAAACCAGAGCAGGATCCAAAGTATAGATTGTAAAATAACTTTCCTGCAAGTCCCCTCAAAGAGTAGACATTGGGCTTTTGAATCCTAGTAGGACTCTTTCTCTTCCATCATATGTAACAATATGCAAGAAATTCAAAGTGGATTTTGTTGGCATTTTCTTATGCAAAATAAAAACAAAGTTTGGGAAGACCAGATACTGGGAATTGGGACTCTACCCACTTCTGCCTTCTGAGGCTGGTTCTACCAAGGCTGATGTAGGCTGATATTTCTGAGTATGACTTAATAAATTCAGGAGGTAAATTACAGCCAAGCATGTGTTTGAAATGCCCATATTAAGCATCCTTCTCTACAAGTTAGTCCCTCAACTTATCAACAAACAGCCAATATCTACTACGTTGTATCCTTTTTTCAATGTACCATGTCAGGACAGAAGGTAGGAGGGGTACCTGAAAGAACCAAGCTCTTGAATAGCATAGTCTCTTAATTTGAGGTCTAATATTAAACCAGAACAGGACAAAAAAATGTTTTCAGGACCTGGGGTTTGAGAGGAAGACAGGATAGAGTAGTATTTCTGATAAAAAAGGGCAACACATAAGAGATCCGAGGTTTCAATGACACATGCAGCCTTTGGATATCATGCTGTCACTGACATCATAGCCCCCGTTAAAGTGTTTCTGAATCCAAAAGATCCCTTCTGACTCTTTGAGCACAATATAATTTGTCAGGTTGGACTTGGCCTAAAAGGGGGTCCTTGCTGAAGCATGTGCCCACAGCACCACCATGTGTTGGCTCATCATATGTACAGTTCCCTTATTAGAGGTACAGTTCAGTCCATTCCTTCAACAAATGCCTGAGAGATTCATTACCTCTGCCCATTTTGCTGGGTTTGTAGCAACAGAGGACACAGATAGCCTGCAGAGCCTGGAATCCCCATCTAGGACCATTACTGAGCTACAGTTCATGTCAACAAGAAGGGTGTGGCTATCACAGCTCAGCATGGTGACTTTCTGACACATCAGAAAGGAAATGATGCCTACATTTTACTCATAATGGAAGGCAAAAATTTTCAAGGCTAGAACTGTGAGGGTCTGACAAGCAGAGCACTATATATTTTAGACAACTGTCATATACACGCTTTGGCCAAAGAAGATGAGTAAATAATAGAAGTAGACCAATTTTTATTTTTATTTCCTTTGTATATGTGTGTCTATGTACATGGATGTCACATGTGTAAGGGTAATCAAGGAGGACAGAACAGAGAGCTGGATGCTATGAATCTGGTTATGGGCAGGTGTGAGCTGTCTAATATGAGTGGTGAGATCTGAACTTGGGTCTTCTGGAAGTGCAGCAAGTGGTCTTAACTGCTGAACCATGGAAGGCTGGTGGAGATGGAAAGGAAGTGTTGGAAAGAAGGATATGGGAAAGAGTAAAACCAGTTAGGTAACTGACATCCAATCAAGAAGAGCTTAGAACGAGACTGAGGGATGAAGGTGGACCACAGTGCTTACAAAAAGGAACGAACCATGATGTAGAAAGCCCGGCGGGTACAGTGAAGAGAAGGTACAGAAGATGGGCTACATGGCCAGGATGAACCTGGTGCATCCGGTATGCTGACTGGACCCTTTGGACAGTAATAGATGCATTTAAAATTGCAGGTGACTGAACTTGGGTTTTGAGGGGAAAGGAGGACTAGGGCTCCAACGCTGTTGGTTCCCTCTGCTTCTCCCTCCCCACACTCAGCCACACCCACAATAGCAAGTGAAGGAGACATCCCCAGAACAGCAGAAGGCAGTGACTGGGAGATCTGGGACAGAGGTTGAGTGGAGTAGCCAGCCTCAAAAGAGACTGGTCCACTGATCTGGAGCAGGCTGGCTCACCCCACCACTCTTTTGAACAGCTGACTGCCCCTGACAGAGTTCTCGGCCTCGACATCCAGCAATCTTGTCAGATGGGATGTGGAAAGCTGAAAACACAGAGATCTGCTTCTGAGAACATTTCTTTTTCCTTTTTTTTCACAATAAAGATAAATTTATTTTGACCAATGTGTGAAAAGAGAAAAGAGTGATATGTATCATAAGAAAGTTTTTAAACATACAGAGAGATAGACAAATGGATAAATGGATGGATAGATAGATAGATAGATAGATAGATAGATAGATAGATAGATAGATGATAGATGAGACAGAGACAAGTGTGTCTTTCTTTTATCTTTACTATTTTCCTTCTTATGAAAACAGACATGTGACCTTTTCTATAACCTTAGATTCTTTTTTTTAAAGTTCATGATTTTTATTAGTCTTTCTTCTTCAAACTGTTCTCACACATATTGATCAAGTCTGTTCTGCATTCATCTTCCTTTCTTCCTTCCTTCCTTCTTCCTAACTTACTTTCTTCTTAAAGGTTCTGTTTAGGCTGACCCATAGGAAATAAAGATTCACTAAGGCCCCACCTGTACTTCTCCGCTCCATTGGGTTGCCTTTATCGCTACCTGGTGGCTGCAAACTGAATTATCCCTCCCTCCCTCCCCTCTCCCTCCCTTTAGTGAGGACAGAATGACATTGTTCCTGCCCCAGAGACAGGGCCAGTAGACTAGGGTCTCCACAGGTATTGATGACTGCCAAGAGCACAAGGCTTGTTTGTATACTACTGTGCATATTTTCACATCCCTCCAGGGAATATGATCCCATGTTAATGACTTCATGGTAATTAGAGATAGTATGAGTCCAGGAGACGAAGGTGTGGCTAATGTAAAATTGTAAATGCTGGGACCTTCTCAATTATACAAAAATATAAGGATGCAATCTACACTATATCAAGAGCTTCACAGATCTAAGGGAACAGGGCAGCTACACTATGAACCAGCTTGTCAGAATGATACAAAGTCAGGCAGATACAAATGCAGGCAGATTCCTGAGTTTAAGGTCAGCTTGGAACAGAGTTAATTTAGGCTCAGGTATAGTAGACGGTAATTTCAGGACCAGGTCCCACCCAGCTAAGTTTACAAAAGCAGGCAGCTCTCTCAATTCTTTTGCAATGTATTAAAAAAAAGTGCTTGCAGTCTGCTAAGAATGAAGGGGCTGGATCACAGAATGCTGATTCATAGAATAATCAATGAGGACCCTGAAGTAAATGACAGGAGAGATACGTAAAATAAGAGACTGGGCTTCTGAGCTGCAACAGATGAGCTATCCAGAGAAATTGTTCTTAGAATTTCAAGAGAGAACTGTCTCAAGCAGAACATAGAATGCTGTCTACAAAACAGAGAGAAAGCAAGCTGGAAAGCCATCGCTAGCAGAGCATAGGCTGTGAGCTTCGACCCACAGTTTGACTTCTGGTAGTTTGTTTCGCATTTCTCAAACACCCCTTCCTCAGAGCCCTTCTCCAAGCCTAGGCTGGTCCTTGGCATTCCTCTCTCCTTCTCTCCTCCTCTACAAAGAACCTATAAACACACTAGTAGATGCAGTGACTGTAGACCTCTCTCTAGTATATTTACCTACACATCACAAAACACCAAATTCTTCCACATCCAGTTTATTACTAACTCCAAAAAGATGTCTTTCTGTATTCTCAAAAATGAAACCCTGCCCTTGGTTTCCCTAACAAGAGGTCAAGGGAAGTGAAGCAGGGTTGGCCTGCTCAAATAAAATTGAGAGGAAGGAGTCAATCTGTGAAGATGCAGAAGGTAGAAGACAGACTTATAACCGAGAAGAGGACACGCAGGGGTGGGACCAGGAATATACTCTGAGGACGGAAATGCCTGCTCTCCTGGCTAACAGGGGTGTGTACCACAGTGATGGGCCTGGTCATTTGGTTTCTGCCAGTCTTCCTTTGTCCCCTAGTGCCTAGTGTCCTGAGACCCTGTAGACATAGGGTCTACTACAAGAAAACCACCCTACTGGGTGGCAGTCTCATCAGCCCAGCCCTGTAAGTGCTGTTTTAGGCATTTCTGTAATTGTTAAGCATCCACTCCATCACATTAGGCTATTTCAAAAGCAAAAGACATAGAGCTGCTCTAATAGTTTTGCAGCTTTAAAACATTGCTCTGTGTGAAAAGAGTAGAGTAGGAAAGCAATGTACACTCATGAAGAATCAATAAAATGTTTAAAAAAAAAACAAAAATCAAATCTGTACTTGCAATGGATGTGAAAGCAACAAATGTCATGGTCATGTTCCGTAAGACTCTAGCAAGCAGAGCCTTAGTTTACTGGAGACCCCCTGAGTCTTAAATATGCTGCCGGTCTCTTCCTCTCTCTTCTCCTTCACTTCTTCCTAATAAAATATCACAGAGTGGATAATTTATAAAGGAATACATTTATATCCTAGAGTTCTAGAGGATGGAGGCCAAGAGCAAGGCTCTAAAGTATAGTGACTGGTGAGACTCTCTCTGTTCTGTCAATGCAATGCCATGAACCCTATATTCTTCAGAAGTCTATTATTTATCCTTTCTATTAATGCTGAAGTGAAAATTACGTACTACTCTTCATGTTTGTGATGGAACATATTTGAAAACTATTTCTTAGGTTTTCATTGTTTTAAAGTCTCTATGACTGTAAGAAAATACCATGGCCAAAGCAATGGGGAACATTTTATTTTCATCCACAGCTCAGCCTGCACTGAAGGAAGTCAGGGACGAAGTTAAAACAGGGCAGGATCCTGGAGGCAGAACTCATGCAGAAGACATAGGGTAGTACTGCTTCCTTGCTCCTCATGGCTTGCTCAGCCTACTTTCATATAGCGCCTAGGACCACCAGCCCAAGGGTGGCACTACCCACAGTAATTTGGTCCCTTCCAAATCAATCATAAATCAAGAAAATGCACTAAGGCCTTGCTCACAGGCCAATCAAATGAATGCAATTTCTCAACTGACCATCCTTCTTCTAAAAGGACTCCAGCTTGTATTAACTGGACACAAAACTAGCCAGCACAATTATCATTATAAAATATCTACTTCATAGCTTCATTTTTTTTTAATTCATTCAACTGGGCTTAGGACTCCTAATGCAAGGACATGGAACAACGTTTAAGGAGCGCATAGGGCCTGGAACACAATATGTGAGGAGTGATTCTATTTTCAAGCCCACAAAAATTAACCCTACGTTTGTCTACCATTAAGGATAGAGATAATGAGTATCTATCTCCTTAACTCTTGTCCCATGAAGCTCCCTTGTTGCAACCTGGTCTTCACCCTGCATTCAACATGCTTATTGAATATCTAGTCTGTGTTACGGAGTAGCAATGTAGAAAGTATTCAATGACCTTTGCATTCTTAGGAAACGTGTCAACTCTTCAGTTTGAACTACAGCCAATTTTGTAGACACTGGAAACAGATTCACTGTCACTCCATGCCCCTCTTACTCTCATATACTGTATTTTCCAATTGATGGCCTTGGGAACAATTTCTAGCCAATGAGATCTAAATGAGACTGTGGAAGAGTCTGGAATATATCTTCTCTCTGTTTTGTCTCACTTCTGTCTTGATTTAGATTATGATGTCTGACCTTAGAAGCCTCTACATGTTCTTGAAGGTAGAGATAGGGGCTCATAGCCATAACACCTTAGAACACTAATATCATAGAGATGTTTCACCAATGTCCACAACTGCCTGATTCCAGGGTGTTGCATGATTTGTATTGTGTGTTTAATCCATTGATGGTCAGATCTTCTGACATTTGTACCCAAAGCATTCTTGCTTGACATAACTGGCAAACACTTATTCCAATGGTGACTTTATTTATTGATTCTAATTGATTCTAGATATTGATTGTGATCTGGGTAAAACAACTATACAGACTATGAGGATAAACTGCTCTCTCCAAGAATTAGGCTAGAGTAGGGGTAGGATGGGGAGGGGAGTACCACTCCATTATAAACCTCTTCTCCCAACAGAATGTTACTTGTTACATATTGGCCTCATTAAGACTATTTTTTGACCATGGGAGAGAGAGAAATCTGCTCAGCATATCATTTGAGGGTTCCTGTGACTTACATGCACAGTGAAAATCCAGACTCAGTCAAACACAGAGATTGCGTTCAGACTCTGTCACACTGAGCTCCTTTGGGACTTCTAGGCAGTGTTGAGGAAGCCTAAGATCAACTTCATTGTTGTTCCTCTGTCATCTCTCTCTCCTCCTGGACTGGCTTTGAGTCTCTGGGGTTTCAGTCAGAATATAACTTGCAGCCTGTTCTGAGCCTAATCAGCCTGCCAGATGAAAACTCTTAAAGTGAGAATATATGTAGCTTTTACCCAAGGTGAACATAGATCTAGCCAGATTTGTACGCAAGACAGTAAACAGAACAATCAAGTCTAGAGAAAGGAAAGATAAAATGTTTCCAAGCTCCCTGGTTTCAATACTATGCTAATGTGAATAAGCAAGCGATATTTTTCCAGAACCGTGAAGACTTGATCTCAGGCAGTGGTTTCTAATACACTTCAAGGACAAAGATTTTTCTCAACATTTTCAAATTGAAAGTAGCCATTACTCACCCAAAACACTAAGTCACTTGTGTAATCTTGTACAGTGTTTCTCTGGGAATCATTTGTCTATATAAATTCAATATATAGACATCCACACAACTTATGAGCTTTTTGGTATCTTTAATTGATACTTCTAGAAAAAGGAAAATTATTAGGAGATAGAGATCTAATGTCCTAGTACAACACTGGTGAGACTGGTATATCTGGATGGATTGCTGGCATAACCACTATTCATAGCTGAGAGTAAGATTTTGATCTCCTTCAATGTAAAAAAGTCTGGAAGCAGTCCAACCAGTCACTGTAGTCCCAAGATACTAGTCACTTCTATAATCAAAGTTTCTAAAAGTCCATAATAGCAAAGCAACACCGGTAAATACATCCACACTCCAAGAATCAGGAAACATCATGAGACCCTGCCCATCTAAGCCAGGTCCTTCATAAGTGCCTTCCAGAAATCCATTCATCTTCTACTATGGAAATATTATGGGTCACTCCTGCAAAGGAGACTAAAAATCCTGATTTGGGGCTGATTGCTTCACCCCAACCCTGACCTCCAAGTTTCTATTCATACAAAGGAGTCTTGGGATTGAATTGGCAGCCTATAGTTTCTGCCATTGCTGGCCGAAGAAGCAGCTATTTGAGAAAGTTAGACTATTGCATCTCTAGAACAGCTCATTCCTCAACACTGACTACAACAGAGGTTCTCAACCTGTGGATCATGATCCCCTAGAGGGTCACATATCAGATATCCTGTATAGCAGATATTTATATTACTATTCATAACAGTAGCAAAATTACAATTATGAAGTAGCAACAAAATAATGTTGTGGTTGAGGGTCACCACAACTTGGGAAACGATATTAAATGGTCACAGCATTAGGAAGGTCAGAACCACTGGTCTGAAATGTGAGGTTTGTACAGGCATGTGGAGAACCTGCAAGGAGAAGACTAAATTCAGAATTTACCACAGCAATGACTTCACACCTTCCAACCACTGTTTCTTCAAACCATATGCTGTTAAAGGTTTCAAGGCTGACATTGTGATAGTGAATAATATGTTCACTATTTGTACTTAAAGAATCCATGAGAAATTTGCTTCAGCTTGTAAGCGGATGGTTTGTGAAAGGTACCCTGTCAATGAACTGATATAAGAAAGATGACTTCCCCAGAATAGTTGAGCTAATCTTAAGAAACTGCCCACTGTCATAAATTTTACTACCTCTATTGTTCTTGCAAGACAATGCCCCCCCCCCCAGAAATAACTGCTAGTTTTGCTATTGTAAATACTGTTGGTCTGCCGGAGATAACTGAGGCATCTGTAGAATGTCTGTTGTAAAAGTTAAGCACTGTAGGATGTGAGCTAATTTAACTCCCAAAAGCCTTGTAACTTTGTGTGTCTGTGTGTTTTTTCCTTTATAAACCCCTATAAACAACATGCCAGGGCCATACTCTGAGCATCTTGAGTTTCTAACATCTTCCTGGACAGTATCCAAAGTCTTGCCCATTATTTGATAAAGCCTTTTATTTGTTAAAATGTATTCATGGTCATGGTAAACTTCTGATCGACCCATAACAAGATACTCTGGGTTCATACAAACATAACCAAAAATAGCCTGTACCCAAGAACATACAAAGCTCATATACCAAATCTGCCCCTCCACCTGCTTCTGTAATTAAGGATTTATTGGAAAGCAGTGCACAGATGTGTTTATACAGGACCTGTGTCTACCTTCCTGCTGTGCATACAAAGATAAAGAATTGCATCCAAAATTTTATGTCACAAAACCTGGAGTGTTTATTGTTGGGTTTGTGAAGAAACAATTTGTAAAAGATAAAAAAAAGAGCATTAGGAAACATTATTTAGCATATAAACTATATCAAGGTCACCTGCTAGCAACTGAACTATGTTTTTCAGATAATTCACAGTCTATCTGAATCAGAGTTGTTCTTTTAGTTTGCTTGGGTGAAGCTGCTTGCCACCAAGACTGGCAACCTGAGTTCAACCTGGGACCCACACATGGACAAAAAAAAAAAAAAGACAGTTCTAGTACGTGTTTTTATTTATTTGTTTGTTTGTTTGTATTCCTCCAGCATGCGAAGACACCTATTATGCCCCCAACTAAAACAAATTAATGGAAGAAGAGGAAGAGGAGATCGAAGAGGGAGGAGGAGGAGGAGGAGGAGGAGGAGGAGGAGGAGGAGGAGGAGGAGAAGGAGAAGGAGAAG
>NW_021604622.1:5026671-5033234 GCF_004785775.1 Grammomys surdaster | reverse complement strand
AGGAGAAGGAGAAGGAGAAGAAAGGAGAGTTTTTTGGTATAAAGAAGATCCTAATATTAAATCTTAGCTTTTTCAATTTACAATTACATACAGTAGCAGAAACATAGTTAACCCTTATTTTACAAAACAAGAAGATGAGTGTACAAGGATTTAAGAGTAAGACAAGACTTTAACTATAGTCAACAAAGAGCCCTTATAATCTCCACAGAGTATTAATATACAAAATCTAGGACAAAATTTTGAACGAAGCATGTCTAGAAAATCAGGCAATGCCATAGGCTCCTGGAGGAGATTCAGCTTCCTCCTGACAGCTCAAATTGTTGTCACAGAGGAGACATTTCCCAAGAGAGTGACACATTGCCACCTCCTCTCCACCTGAGGACTGCCCAAATCTCAGAGCCCACCTTCTAAATCAGTGCTTAGGAATGTTTGTTCATTTGTCTTTAGATTGTGCGAAATGTAAAAGATGGGGAACAGCTATTCTCAGACTAGAAGGAGAACCAGATGTCGGGTGCATAAACACATGGGAAAATCTTCCCAGGCTCAGGAATAAAGAGAATCTCATAGGAATATCAAAGACATCCTGTGGCCTTTCCCACAGTCACCAGGCCACTTTCAATGATCCCTTCATTGAGTACCTGCTTGTCTCTGCAATTCAGAAAACTGTCTCTCTAAATCCTGTTAATTATTTACATGCAGACAAATATACATTTGTCTGTCAGCTCAGAATTTTAAAAAAAAAAAACCTTTTATTTAAAAAGTTCAATAGAATATAGTTTTATTAAAAAAAAAAACATTAAAGGGATAAAAGAAATTATCGAGGTCAAAAGTTTCGTAAGATGAACACACCCACTATCCCCAAGTATCTTGCCACCAGCCCAGAGTCGCTGCTAGAGCCCAGTATTGCGCATGCTCTGTAGACACTGGCGGACAACTCCTTTGCATGGAGCAGCTTCTCAACAATTCATCTCTGATAAAACACTGACCAAAAGCTGCTGAGGAAAGAAAACGACTTGTTTTCCTTACAGACTGCAGCCTATCACTGAGGGAAGTCAGGGCCAGGCATTCAAAGGGACCTAAAGGGCAAGCCAGCTTAATATTTCACATCTCTCTAACCAGGGAACTCACTCCTAGCTGGGAAAGAACAATAACTTTGGTATGAGATGCTGCTTGCCAGCTGGATCACTCTTAAGGTTATGTTTATAGCGTTTGTATACAGCCCATGACCACCGGCCTGGGAAATGGTACCTAGAGTGGGCCAGGCCTTTCCATATCAATAACAAATCAAGTAAATCCCCAAAGAACACTGCCACATCTCTGCTTCCAATTGAAGCCCATCAACGGAAGACATTAACATATCAGGTCCAGGAGGAAAAGGTCTCAGTATTCTCCAGCTCCCTATAGAATCAGCTTATTAATGACTGTACTCCTTCAATGGAGGACAGCCCTGACCACTCACGCTGATATCTGAGGTAACTCCCCCCACCCCGTCCAGTTCCTCAGGCTTGGGAGTGCGTTCTTTCCCCATCAATTTCCATCTTAATGTTTAGCGTTTCATCAATCACTTAACCTATCTACCGTGCTTCAACACTCTCCATTATGACTACGTTGATTTCATCTCTAAAATGTGGAGAGGGTTCAACATAAGCCAATAAATGGCATAACCCATAAATGAATTTAAAGACAAAAATCCCTCAATCATTTCAAAAAGGAGCCTTCGACAAAATCCAGGATGCCTTCATGACAAACTCCTAGAGAATGTAGTAACAGAGGAACATACAAAAGATATATATGAGAAACTCACAGCCAATATCATCATAAACGGGAAAAAACTTGAAGCTGTCCCACAGAAGTAATAAATGAAACCAGGTTGTTCATTATCCCCACTCAGTTTCAACATCATACTTGAAGTACTAGATCAAGCTATAGCAAGAGAAGAAAGTTAAAGGAATACTAATAGAAAAGGAAGAAGTCAAACTATCCCCTATCCCTATTCGCAGATAATATGATACCATACATGAGAGATGCCAAAATTTCTACCAGAAAACTTCTAGAAGTGATAACTAAATTTAGCATCGTGGCTAGATACAGAATCAACTTGAACAAATGAATACACATTTTCTATACAGCTTACTGTGGGTGGTACTGTTGGGGTTCACTGTGTGAAAGTGTGTCTCTGTATATTCAGTTGTTAATTCTGTACAAGCAAGATCTTGCTTATTTTAAATACGCTATCAACAAACATATAGAGAAAGGGGGTCATGGACATACTCTTTCACAATAGCATCAAGGAAAATAAGATGTCTTGGAATAAAGCTAATCAAGGACCTCTGCATGAAAAATTTAAACCTCTGAGAAAAAGAAAATGGAAGACACCCTACGCTTGTGGATCAATAGAATTAAACTTGTAAAAAGAAAATGATCATTTCACCAATGAAATCCAAATCAAAGTGCCCACCACATTCTTCACAGAAATGGGGAAAACCCCTAAAATTCACAACCACAAAAAGAGCCTGGATAGCAAAAGCAAGTCAGAGCAGAAAGAGCAATGTTGGAGGGATTGCCATTCCAGATCTCAAGACAATTACAGAACCGTCCTAATAAATCAATATGGAGCTGGCACCAAAACAGACAGGTAGACTGTCCTGGCTAGTTTTAAATCAACTTGAGTCATCTAATAGGAGGGACCCTCAATTGAGGAAGTACCCCATAAGATCCCGCTATAGGACATTTTCTTAATTAGAGATTAATGGGAAGGGAGCAGGCCATTGTGGATGATACTGTTGGGATCCATTGTATGAATGCATGTCTCTGTATATTCAGTTGTTAATTCTGTACAGGCAGAGAGCTAAATGCTGGCAGGATCTTACTATTGTCACGTTGTGGCCCGTTACCAATCTCATATTTTGTAAATATTCATTCTTCCTCAGTAGCCTAGAGGCAATCTATAATTATATCTGATTGGCTTTAATAAAGATCTGCTGGCCAGTAGCTCGGCAGGAAATTGGGGGAGGGGCAGGACTTCTGAGAGAGAGAGAGAGAGAGAGAGAGAGAGAGAGAGAGAGAGAGAGATATGAGAGATGCTGGGAGAAGAAATGAGATGCAAGAGATTCACCAGAAGACACGGAGGTGAACAGACTGTCCAGAGCTGAGCAGGGATGCAGAGTCACATGGTGGGACATAGTACCAGGATTAGTTGGGTTAAGCTATATAGTTGCCTGGGAGACTGCCCTAACTAGAAGGCCTAAGCTTTAAAATATTAAAAAGCTTCTGTATCATTATGTATACCACTGGTGGGTCCAAGAATGTCCCGCTATCTGGTACCATCCCTGGGCTGATGATCCTGAATTCTATAAGAAAGCAGACTGAGCAAACCACGATGAGCAAGCCAGTATGCACCACTCCTCCATGGTAGTGGCATGCACACCTTGGCAGGAACCAACCACTCTCTAATTGAAGATCTGCCTGTTCAACAAGAAGAAAATCGTTCCTAATGCTGAAAGCCTGACCAACTATCCAGGTCTGGTGAAGTCATGGATCTTGGAAGAAAACCTACAACCACCACTTTACTAAACCTGCATAATCTCTAACAACACTCTAAATATCTGTCCTTATACCCACATGGAAGCATAGTCCTCAAGCATCATGAAGGAAACTCTTCCTTGCAACAAACAGAAAAAAAAAAAACAACCAATCAAAATGCAGAGTTGTGAAGCACAATCCCAGTTGATGTATCTATAACAAACTCCTGGACCTAAGGCTCAGAGATCATTGCAGAAGAGGGGACAGCCAGAGGAAAACAGAGAGACATAACAACAATCAAAGGAAAATAAAGGCCATGAATTTGAAAGCAAGCAAGGAGAGATATATGGGAGAGTTTTGAAGAAAGAGAGGGTAGGAGGAAGTGAAATAATAATCATCTCTTTTTCTTTGTATGTTCAGTCATATTTCAGAAACATCTTCCCTCGTTGGCCTAGAGAAGTACAACCCATCCTTAGATAATCACTATGGTGAAGACTCACACAATCACTGCCCCCACAGTGAAATATTTTGTAGTTTACTATGAATACAGGGAGGAGTTCCAGGGAAGCTTATCCCACATGGAGCAGTCAGTCCTAAATATGTGTACTTATGGGCATCACTAAATGAATTCATTTAGTGCTGTGTGTGTGTGTGTGTGTGTGTGATGTGTGTGTGATGTGTGTGTGTGTGTGTGTGTGTGTGTGTGTGTGTGTGAAATAGAGAGGGAGGGGAAAGGAGAGAGAATTAAAGAAGAAGAGGTCATGAATTTGAAGAGCGAGGGGAACAAACAAGAAAGTGAGGGGGGGATATTAAATAAATATAGTACTAATGTACACAATTCTCAAATAACAAAAAAAAATCTAAATTAAAAAGTGTAATTTTTATCCTGAATCTGTCATCAATTCACAGGATATGGTAGAATCAGTACAAGCTTACCTCACAGAATAAATAGGAATAATGCTAAATCTGTTGATCACTATGTGAATTGGAGACAGAATTCTAAGCCGTTTCTTCTGTGGCCATCGGGATAGTTACTGCAAATCATCAAAGAAACTTCTCATCCAATAACCCAGCAAATAGGCACCGCTCTGAAAGGGTTATCTCCTTTGCCAAATGAAATTGGTTTTTTTCTAAGCATCTATTCCAAGAGTCTACATCTGGAGACAAGCTGTTTTCTCTATGCACTGACAGCCTAGGGATGGTTTTCCTCAGGGCATGAATTCTTGCCGACTTTTAACTTTTCTTTTTAGATAATAGATCCTCCTCATTAACAATGAAAAAGTGACAGAGTTAATAGAATAAATAAAAGCATTTAATTACCTGCAATGCTAATCTGTAGCCTCAGACTGCTTCAAGCTGCAACTATGGACTCTGACTTCTGCACCTGGGGACTCTAGTCTCCTCCCATAGTTCTGTGTCTCCCTCTTACCTGTCTTCCTTTGCTGTCCCTGCCCTTCAAGGCTTTCAGTTCTAATTGGATGGCCTGGGAACATTGAACCAAACTCGTGCTCTGATTGGCTCAGCTCGCTGTCATTCGTATGCTGGTTTTGCCTTTTCTCAAGTTTACACTCCATGTTACCTAGGAAATCCCAGTGACTGTGAAAGCCCAAGCTGTTTGTTCTGGAAGAAATGACAGGCGGAAGTTCTATTGGCAATTGTTTGGTTTCTAAAACAGCATCAAAACTGGTATCCCACGTTTGAAAAGGAAATGTTTGGTAAATTGTCTTACTTGCTTCAGACTGCTCCCTCCTGACTGTACAAGGCTGACTCCCTGGTGGCTTCTTGCCAGGGGAACCGGGAAACAACAATCCTTAGGAAAAGCACCAGCAATTAAAGGAAATGCCCTCGTTTTTTATTTTATATTCGCACACTGAGAAGATACCTTTTTCCTCGGTATTTTGGCTTCTGTAACTTTATCCTTTATTCTCCATTCACTCCACACTTGTTCTTAGCAATATGTTTGCCAGAGCAAAAGCAAGTTAATTGTTTGCTTTGGGAGGAAATTATCTAAGCCACATTTCCTACATTGAGAGTCTGTAACATCCACTGGCCTAACACCCGCCCACCCCCAGGCTCCCTCTACCTTGGATTCATACGTAGAACTAGGAACAGAACTTTCTAGAAAGGCCGCTGGTCCATTTTCTATTATACATTTTACCCAGACAACTGTGGTAGTTGATTTTTAATATCATTAAAATGAACAGTATAATTTCTGAGATTTGACATAAACATCAAATGAGAAGCTTTATTCAATATTAACAACCACCTGCTCAAAAACTTGCTTTTTGTCTCTTTCGGGGTCATACGCTATGTCCAGGTCCCCTTCCAGTAGAGCATGAAACTTAACCAATTAAGAGAAAGTATAGACTCTAGACTCGGGCAGGGATTCGGTTTGCTTTTCACTTCCAGATTCATGCCTCTGGGTCTGGGTTTGGACCAATTTAGTTTGAGGAGGGCTAACTGTATAACCATTGGATTGGAACCATCCATTGGAGCCAGGTGTGGTCACCAGTGGATACATGGATGAAGACAATCAATCATTCTCCCCTCCCCGGATGTAACATCAGCTGATAGTTCAGCCTTGAGGAGCAGGGCCCACTAAATCTCTCCTCCATCCATGGCAGGCTGTTAGTGTGCAGAGCCAGTACAGGTCCTCTCACTGAGCTCCCCGTTACAAAGGTTGTGCTTTATGCTGAAGATGTGTCACTTTGAAGTCCTTCCTCTTACAATTGAACTCTTATATTCTTTCTACCTCTTCTTCCCCAGAATTCCTTGAGCCCATTAGGGGATTCTATGCATACCTTGTGTAAAACTGGCTACACAACCATGCCTTAAACTACTAACTGCAGCAATAAACTATCCAAAGGGAAACCTCTTATCACTGGGTGACATCTGAGGTCTCTCATGTTTCTTTCCCAGTTCCTCGAAGACTGCTTCACCACCGGGGGCAGTCTCCTTCCTGTCTTCTCTGATTCTGAGGTCTAGTCTGAGGAAGGTCTGGGTCTGGGTCTGGGTCTGGGTCTGGGTCTGGGTCTGGGTCT
>NW_021604622.1:4972470-5026661 GCF_004785775.1 Grammomys surdaster | reverse complement strand
CTGGGTCTGGGTCTGGGTCTAGGGGTCTGGGTCTGAGGGACTGGGTCTGGGTGTCTGGGTGTCTGGGTGTCTGGGTGTCTGGGTGTCTGGGTGTCTGGGTATCTGGGTGTCTGGAGGCCTGGGGGTCTGGGGGTCTGGGTGTTTGGGGGTCTGGGTCTGGGTCTGAGGGTCTGGGTCTTTGCTTACTTGGTCTAGATCTTCTGCTTTATCTTTGAGTCCCAATATTTCACCTTTTGCTTGATTTTTTTTCCTACTTGCTACTTTTTTCTTTGAGCTTTCTAATTGAGCTATTGTGGTTTTCATTCTATCTTCATTTCATTTTGAACCCTCTTCAGTGTTTTGAACTCCATATTGATTTCCATTCTCAAGCTCTAAATTTGCTTTATCTTTTCGATAGAAAAGCCTTACATTTGTGTGTGCTCAGGCCTCACTTGGGTGTTTCTTCTCCTTACGTTCTTTCTTCTTAATGTTATTGTTCTGTTTCTTTATAGTATATTTTAAAAAAAAACACTTCTTGAATTTTGATGAAATTTATAATCTTTTTTTTTTTAGTCCTGAGTCCAGGGATGCATCTGGTAATTCTCATTGACAAACATTCCTGTAAAGTTGATAGGTTGACTGGTGAGATCCAGTCTTATCTTTCATATCACTGGCACTTTTGTGAGCAGATCTCACCATGTGGACTTCTTTCGTCATTTCTGTGTCTGATATGAAGTGAGAAGATTGAGGAGAAGAAATGTTTGGTCTAGAAGTTGGATGTGATTTGGGTAGAATGAAATCAGGTAGACAGAAGGCTCTGAACTAGAGTACTGGAAATGAGTTCTTCAAACCACACTTTTCCAAGGCATCATAGCTCCTTTACATGGGAAATGGGATTTGGAGATTGAAATATGATTCCTAGGCCCATGCCTTACTAGGAAAAGACTGCTGGGTTTTTTGTTTTGGAGAATATTATATATATTCGTATACATATATATTCATATATATATTCAGATCTAGAGAATAAACAGGTTAACTGTGATTATAAAAACAATCTCATATCTGTACCTCTGTGTTGAGCTCTTCCTTTCTTTGTCAAATAAAATCGTGAATTCTTGGTCAGCTCTTAAGCCCATAAAGTAACGATATTGCTCTTTTTGAACACCCATTTCTCATTCTCTTTCTAGTAGTTCAACATTACCAATTATTTACTCATTTTCTCAATCCTATGCAAAGATAATGCATTCTCAAATGATATCTACACAACTATGAAATACAGATAATGGATTGCAAGATCATTTGCAATTTATTTATCTTCAATCTGAAAATTTAAAAACCAAATTAAACTTTCTCAACTGTCATAATAGATTTTCATTTCTATGTTTTTCATAGTTATAAAAATGCTGAAGAGAAGAGGTATGCTCATTTCTATACATATTTTATTTTAAACATTCAACTATTTTTTCTATTTTAATGTGTTTTGTATATAAAGTACTAGCACATGTGCATATCTGAGGCTATATGTAATCTGAATTATAATATCCTCATCCATACATTGAAAATGAACCCTCACACGATTTCCTGGTATGTACATCTTTTATATAATATTTTCTGAGTAAATATACATTGTTCATAGTCCTTTAACTCCTACCATGTTGATAAAAAATAGGGCATTCTATATTTATTGCTTCTCTATGAATCTTCTTAATTAACAACATTGAACTTCATTCTATACCAAGTTATAAATCTCTGGTTCATTCCATTTTACCTATAGCTGTTACTGCAATGAGTGAATAAACTGTAGTTTCTTTTCTTTCCTTATTTTAATTTCTCAAACATCAAGAAATAACTCTTCCATATCAGAGTATATCAAAAATGTTTTCTCCCAAGCTTTCAATTATACATGCACTTTAACGCTGATTTCTCTCAAGAAAAAAAATATTTCATTCACATATTGCCATTGTCAGACAAAATGGTTTATATTATACTCTGAGAGTGGCCGGTCCCATCTAATGGGACCAGTACAATGGAGCCGAGCAGATATGCTAAGCCATAAGGAGAGATTATGAGATAAGAAAAATAAAGGAGTCAAAAGAACTGGTCAAATATGTGGGGGTTTATCTCAAATGATCGAAGAAATAAAAATTGAAGAACAAGACCTCACAGGGGAATGAAACTGTCAGAAGACTGTAAAAGGCAGAAAGGAGTAAAGGAAAGAAATGTCTGGGAAAGGAAGATTTGTACCAGAGCAGGGGGATCCAGATAATGATGAGTCACCAGGAAGTCAGTGTATTGTATAAGTATTATGACAAAAAAAAGCAGAAATACTAAGGACAAGCGGCAAGAGAAAACTGGAAGTTCCTCATGTTGAGTGGAGAAAAGCTTTTAAAGAGCCAGAGATCTCAACGTCCTACCCCAGGTCAAACGTAACATTACAACTTCTTTTCCTTCCATGTCCCACCCAGAGACCTGAGCAACAAGCTCAGCACTTTCTTAAATAGCCACAAGGTGCCTAGAATGAACCCCAACAGAAACAATAGGACATCCAGCAGGTTCTGAACATGCCATGGCTGTTGAAAGGCATGGGGCTTTAGGTGTGCTCCTCCCCTGGTTTGTAGGATGTGGTCAATCCAGCCCACCAGACACTGGGTAGATGTCAAGGGGTGAGAGCTCAGGATGGCTCTGGCAGCCATTGCTGCAGACTTATACCTATGGGCAGATATAGAGAGAATGTGTTACCTATGGGCTGTGCAATATACTTGAGACCATATAATATACACATAATACCTATGCACACACAAACATACACATACCCATAGATCGGTATCCAATACCCTTGACACTACCTACCTGAATCCCAACTAAACATTTAATAAAATGCTAAAAATAAAAACCCTATACATAAAGGATCAAAATTATCTTCCTTGAAGGGGAATTTTTTAAAATGACTATGTCTGGAAAGATTGTGCCTATGGTGCTGAAGGTGTGTGCTCACATTTAAATACATCTGAACATACACCATAGGATGTATATCTGATTAAGTGATGTGTGACAGGATGTATATCTGATTAAGCGATTAGGACACTGAAACCTGAGTGTTTACTCCTGTTTGGTTGTGAACATCATCTTGCTGGATGGGCAAGAGATATGTGGGTGACCTGTTCTTGTCTCACTTGTGCTAGATTAATGAAAAGTTCCTTTATAACAGACTTTTCCTGAGCCCTAGGAACAGAGTGGAAACTGGTCCACACTGCTTCTTCATGGTGCATGCTTTCTAGGTGCTAGTGTGGAGCGAACAATAATGACACACATGTTGGAGATATTGCAAATCGAAGAGAAAGTGGTAGATTATGAGTGAACTCAAGGGTAGATAAAAAATCATAGCTAATACATGGTCTCCTAAGACAAAAACGTTGGAGAGACAGTTCTGTGAGGAGCATCACAAGACCTTAGGAGAGGAGACCAACCATATTAAGAATATGCAAAGGTCCTTGTTGTGGTTTGAATGAGAATGCCCCCCACCCCATAGGCTCATACATTTGAATGCTCATTTTCCAGTTGCTGGTCTGTTTAGGAAGGATTAAGAACTATGACTTTGTTGGAGGAAGTTTGTCACCAGAGGCTTCAAAAAGGCCATACTAGACCCAATCTTGCTCTCTTTTTTCCTACCTACAGGCCAGGATGTAAACTGTAGGCTACTGCCTCAATACCATGCCTTCCTGGCTGTACCCACATCCCTGCTATGATGGTTATGGACTAACATCTGAAACGGTAAGCAATCTCCAATTAAACGTTTTCCCTCATTTGTTGCCTTGATCATGGTACCCTTTCACAATAGATTAGTAACTGAAAGAGTCCTCTTCTGATTCAGTCGGAAGCCTGTAGGCATCTCATACATAAGCTGAAAGATACTGAGTAAATTAAAAAGTCATCACACCACAGTAGGAAGACTCTCTGCACCTCACCTAAGATTAGGATTAATACCAAGGGAAAGATGTGAACCTTAAGAATCACACACCTGTTTTAACACATCCCACAAAATTCTGATTTCACTGGAAAACAGACTACACAGATCCCTGTGTCAGGCCTGAATTCAGCCTAAGGAACCACAACCCCAGAGAGCTGCATACCTCTTGTCTTCTATGACTTCTTTCATTGTGAACACAAACGTCTCTGCCTTGAGTGCCTGTATCTGAATAGAAACACCAATTTTCTTTGCTTCTACTCAGACCATGTTTTCAGGTTGATCAGCAAAAACAGTAATCCCTACCATGAGTACTCCATGCTGGATGGCCTCGTTTACACTGTTCATCCCCCATGAGTGAAAAACAGATGGATGCTAGGATGAGCTGGTGTAAAACAGAAAGATGGTCCAAGATTTCAGCATAAAAAGCTTCAGATACCAGGTAAAACAGCAGAGCCAAGAAATACCAATAGAAACTCAAAATGCACTGAAAAGAATGTCACTTTCCTAAACCAGTGTGGTTTCCTACGTGCATTCCAAAGTATAAATCTTGCTCCTTATCAAATAATCTTCTTTTGGAAGCTCATAGAGACCAGAAAGCTACAACTAGTCAAAATGTACAGAACAGCTGACTGTGGGGTGTCTGGCTCTGACTGATACACCTACAATTCATTTTCTGCACTTAAGGCACCGGACACAGCCCAGATAAGTGAATGGCAAGATCCTAAGAGCCAGGGAGTCATGAAATCCTTGTAACTGTGATAGAGAAATTATACCCACAAAATCTCCACAACACTGCTGTCTAGCCTAGACAATAACAGCATCAACTGACATCCCGGTATACATGGGATATCATGGGCCTGTCACTAGATGGAGGGTGATAGGCAATTAATACCTGAGAGAGGGAGAATTAACTTCCCTCAGGAATGAGCACCCTGATTGGTTTTATCCAATAACAAATGGTCAACACTAAAAATATATACATGCAGGCAACACTGACTAGACTTAGACGGTGGTATTTATAAGTTCACATATATATATATTATTCATATATATATATACATGTGAATAATTAGAGGCGAGAAGGCTCTGTGAATTGGAGAGGAGGTAGGTAAGGGGTGGTATATGGACAGAGTAGATGAAAGAGCAGAGATGGGGAAAATAATGCAATTATACTTTTTTAATTAAGTGAAAAATAGAAATTAAAAAGGGGATATTCCAGAATGTAAAGTTCATCTGACTCACCACACCGATTCTGACTTCAGTCCAGAATCTGACTTCTCTGGACTGAGAAGCCAAGGACAGCTAGAGCAGACAGTGACAAGATAGGCAGGTCCCCTATCCTTGCACGCATCCATTTCCCCGACTGTTAACGTTTTCTTCAGTTTTCTCACCCATGCTTTCTCATGCTTTGCACACCTGCTTTCTCACTAACTGTATTCTCTGTGTATTGCTTCCTCTATTTGGAGAGAAGCTTGCAGTATGGGCACAGTAGACTTTCACTTCTGTATTTACAGGTCTTGTCAGTTGCTCCATGCTGAGAGCAAGCTAATGTATTATTGATGATTATAAAGAATTCATCTTGGGATGTGTTTCACATGGAATCTACTCATGTTCCCTGGAAAGTAAGCCCTTCCTCTGTCACATAGCTGCAGTTTTACTAAAAAGCACCTGTGTCTAAAATTCCCCAGCTAATTTTCAGTCTGTAAACTCATATTTTGAAACTCTGATCCAGCCATTTAGTGTGGCAGAGGCAGGTCTCCACATGGCAGTACAGAAACAAGAACAAGTATTTGAAACATAATGAACTCTCTGTTGCCTAGTGACTCAGTGTCTCAATATTCTATCTGGGGTTATTCAGGTTGGTATGCAAGTAATTTCCTGTATCCTCAAACCCTGCAAACTTCAATAAGAAGATTTGCATTTTTCAAACCTTAGTAGACAAGTAACTTGTGTCTGCATGTTTCCACTCATATTCACGCTAAGCCTATGCCAAGCAAGTGTTCGTATGGACACTGCGAGCCTGCTAGCAGGACTCTATCCTTGCAGTTCATATATCTAGGATCAGATTAAAATGGCTATATTCAGCTTAGATGTCATTCAAGGAAGAAGTTTACTTGGAGACTTGAGACCTTTCTTGAGTTGAAAAGGAAACAGGAATTGCTGCTACATCCTGTCTGAAGCACAGCCTGGTTCTCTAAGAACTCCAGCTAGCTTCTTTCCTGCCTTCTGGAGACTTATCTTTATAATCAGCGTCTTCCTCTGCCAGTATCAGTGCCCAGTGAGACACTGGGTGAGTCTTTAAAAGATGTAAATAGGAGTGAAATGACAGATCTTTGTAATCCTTACCCAACAGGTCAGTCTGAGAAATCCAGTCCACTATTTTCACATTTGGGGCCAATCTGACATCTCTAGGCCAATGAGAATCCTTACATGTCCATAGCACCCCTTGAGGGAGGTGACCAAACGCACTGTTCATCTCCTTAATAACTTCCTTGGTCTGATGCATGGTCATTATGGAGCCCAGGGCCATAAGGACAAAACCTGAGTCTCCAAACTGAGAGATAAAATTCTCCAAGTCCTAGAAGATTCATAGAGGGAAGAAGGCAAAAGTGGTGGTTTGTAAAAGCCAAGGCAGCGATGACATGAAAGCAGGCCAGGTATTGAATAAACTCATACTTCAGTTGCTCGTTTTCTATATGATAAAAGTCCTTTCATAGACCCTGTGCAGATGTGTCACGTGTGCTGTGTTCATGTGTTCATGCTTATGGTGGATTTATTAGGAGCTGTTGTATGAGATTTACCAACATATTCTCACATAATATATATATATATATATATATATATATATATGGGTTTTGTTGTTGTTTGGTTGATTGATGATTGATTGATTGATTGATTGATTGGAGAGGAATCTCTCTATTATGTAGCCCTGGCTGGCCTCAAACTCACAGATATCTATCTACCTCTACTTCCCAAGTGCTGGGGTTAAAGATACGTGCTACCATGCCGAGACTAGCATATATTTTGAATAATTAGGAATGATTGGGCAACATCATGCATCTCACATGATGTCCTTATCACACAACCTACCTGCAAAAGTTCAAGATCCTGAGCGTCTATGTCTAACAATATTTATGAAATTGGGAGTTCAGGTGGTTGAGGATGTGCTTCTTCACTGAAATCTTATCTACAGTATCAGACTCATCATCTCTTCCATTGAAGGCTATGGGTGGAAAAGAGATTTGAGAGCTTTCCATATTGACTTAGAGACACTAGTGTTTTGGAAAATGCAGTGAGAATACTTGATGAAAAAAATAAAAGGAGTGATTAACCTTCTTGAGTATAGGTTGGAAATCCACAAATGATGTTCATGTCATAAGAATTATGAGCAGGATGGGGTAGACCTTGGCAAATGTACCACTTAGCATATATTGCTTCAATATTCCATGATATTCTGATTTTACTGACTTTTTATACTTCATCTCCTGTTTTATTGTTTGAGGCCATGACATAAAGTAGAAACAGGAAAATGTGTTTTCAGTACTAAGCACCAGGGCTAATCTCAGATTGGTGTGGTGTTGATGTATATTGCCCATATTGTTGAGTTCTTATTTAAGTGAAATTTGCACATTGCAAATGTATGTATTATAAAGTAAAATTATGCATTAATTTAGTATAGTCATTGTGTTACCACCAGTCATATATGATTTCTAAACCTCTTATTGAGCAAGCACTCATTCTCCTCGCCTTCCTTTTCTGAGCCCTAAATCTACCAATTTGGTTATTTTGTCTCCATGTTGATGTATTATTAAAATTATTCACAAATGGAAATATACATCATATGACATTTCTGATGTCCACTTTACTTTGTATACAATTTTGAAGTTTATGCACATTATATTACATACCATAATACTTTTTGTGCAAGAAAAATACTAACATGTATCAGTCAATTTGATTTTTGTGTTGCTGTACATGCACCCATGTACCCATTGATCAATATCTAATTTGATTCGCTTCCGATCTCTCATGAATTACCCTTAAAAATAAATATATATACATAAGATTTAACTTGGGTAATTATTTTTTAATTGTTTAAGATCCGTTGCTAGGAGGAGACTGACTTGATATGACCATTCCACGTTTAGCAACTTGAGGCAACTCTAAACTACCTTGAACATCAGTTGTACCACTTTATATTTATTGTTGAAATATACTGTACCAAATTTTTCACACTGTCTTATATAATTTACTATCTTCTGGGTTTGTTTACTAGGCTTGATACCAAGTAATAACAATTTCATCAAATGGATTGGGGACTATTCATTCCTGTAGAATTTCTTTGATGATTTAAAGTACAGGGGTAAACCTTTACTTATCCATTTAATTTAATTCAAAATCAATCTGCATGGCACTAGCCTATCTTTTATATACTAGGACATTTTTAATAGCATAAGAGAAAGAGGGAAGTACAAAATGTTGTGATAGACTGATGGTGGACTGTTGTGATAGACTGAAGGTGGACTTCAAACACATATTTTATGATTGACTTTAAAAGAGTTGGTCTGAGTTAATGGAGCATTTACTAGTTCAAAATGGAAGCCAATTTTTAAATGTCTAAAATTGTGATTTGTATTTTCAGTTCATTTTCAGGTCAGCATCTATAGAACAGTTGATTAATTTAATCAGACATTTATTATCTATCTTTGGTTAATATCAACCAATTTTATGCAATTAGTTCATTGAAAACTACTGAATGACATGTATTTGCTGAATATAATTAAATATTCATTTTTATGCTTGCTGTACAACAGTTATTTACTAATATGGCCTACTAATACTCCCTGACAAATTTAGTGGACATTTAGTCTTCCCACAGTTACTCCCCAGTGAATGGCTTCCTAGCCCAGCAAGCTTTTGCTTTAACTTTTAGTAAGCTGGTTTGTTTTTCACTCATTCTCTTGTATTGGCTGCAATACTACCTCCCAGTAAGATATACTTTCTTTCTTTGAACTCATCACCTTTGAGATTCTGCATCATCTGATCATTCTCCCCAGTCTTCCCAGATGCCCTTGACATAGTCTATTAATTCGACTTTCTATGTCTGTTGGTCTAACTCAGTGTCCTTTCAATTACCCTTTATTAAGTGTATGACTTCAGTTCATATCCTCTCCATAACTGACATATTTATCCCTTCTCTTTTCAGAAAAATCCTGTCTCATTGTTTCTCAAATAAAATGGGTGTTCTTGTTCTTTTAAGCTGATCTTAATCCTCTGGACAGCTCAAATTCTACAGATTTGGGTGCCATGAATTCCTTAAGATACACCTTGCAGAAACCAAGTAAGTATTGTATTTCACACCTCTTATCAGAATAGATCATCTCCTATATTTTATTCTATCTTCTCTGAAAATTTAAAGAATGATTCATTCACTTTACTTTTCCAGGTACAGAGCTAAATAATTATTGCTGACTGTTCTCTTTCTGCATTTTATATATACAAAGATGCTTATTTATTTAAAATTCACTAAAACATCTCTATATTTTCTTTTAATTTTTTAGTTCTATCTTTTTACTTATTCACTTTACATCCTCTTCACTGCCCCCTCCTAGTCCCCCCACAGTCTTTCACCCGTCCCCCTCCCCTTCTTCTCTAAGCAGGTGGGGGCCCTTGGATGTCCCTCCACCCTGGCACTTCAAGTCTCTGAGAGGCTAGGTGCTTCCTTTCCTATTGAAGGACTGGCTTATTTTTAATGAAAGAATTTGTTAATCGTATCATTTGTTAATGATACAATCTACAAGCTTTAGATTTTCTATTTGTTCTTGAGTTACTTTTATATATACATATACATGTACATATATATTACTTATTAATTTATCCATTCAACTATGTCATATACCTAGATAACATATCATGTTTGTAGAATTTGTTTGTAATTCTTATTTTTTAAAATTATAATATGCAACTTTTTGCCTCATAATTTAACTATTTAATTCTTCTTTATTATCTTTTTAAATTGTCCTGTGAAAATATTTTGTCAATTCAAACTACATGAACAGTGTTGAAAGCTTACAGTTGCTAGACCAAACACCAAAGGCTCAATGGGCTAGAGATACATAACAACAGACACAGTTCTTTGTTCCACTCCTGCAAAGTTCTTCCCAGCTACATCTGTTTTCAAAGAATTCTCTGTTCTTTCTTTAAGTCTTCCCAGTTATCAGTTATTGGACACCAGGACAGCTGTCAAGCAACAGTAACCAGCAGAGATGTTCCATCAAATCCAGGACTACAGGAAGGCAAAAGAAGCAGACTTTGTATCATATAAGCAGGTTTTCAACCTTGGAGTTGAACAAGTTCTAGCACTGTAGTTTAAGATGTGGTCCTTGAGTATGTCCCCTGCTTCAGCCTAGTTCTCTCAGAGGCTCATCTGGTAGGTAACCATTTCCACCTATGACCTAGAGGTCTCTGAATGAAATCCAAACTGGCAAACTAAAAAAAAAAACATCAACTGTAAATGAAGAGCTAATATTAATCTTTTTAGAACTAGTCCATAGCAAAAGAGGGTTCATCCAATATCAGGGACTGACACCTACAATGAAATATGACTTACTTCAGACCCAGGACTTCTCTACTACCAATGCAATGAAGATCTCTACATGAAATCCATACCAAGAGCTAAAGTTTAACTCACCTATGGTATTGGCTTAACAGGCTTGTCCAGTAAACCTCCAACATAAATAGTTTTGGGAAGCAGAGGGCAAGAAAATTCTAAGGCAAAGTCAGAACTAAGAAGCCGCAGCTTGGCTTTCTGTAAAAGATGAGACAAAACTGGCTGAGCGCCTTATTCAAAATGCTCCTGGTTGGTGCTGTCAAACTGAGAATGCATTTTCTTTTGTCTCATGGAGAAATCAATACTCATCAGAAAATTCTTTACTGGGTCCCAGAAGTATCAGTCAGGGAGAGAATCAGACATTGGAACATAAGACAAGGGGCTTGGGAGTCCAAATTGTATACTACTAGACAGTATATGAAGAAAAATTACAAATGGTTTTCCAATCTTCTCGGCAACCAGAAAAGAACAGAGATCCACCCCATCAAAATACAAAAGGTCAAAATTCTCATTCTTTAAGGAATCCATGATGTCACTTCTGCTTAGCGAGGGACTGCATAAAGTCCCATAGTGTTCATATAGCTTTACAATGGATTGGGATTCTTGTCTAGAATAAGAAAGTATAACAAACATGATAGGAAGCATTAATTTCACACTATTCTGTAGTATACACAATGAAAATACTTTAGAGAAGTAGCATTGCAACCATATCTCTCCAGTTTGTAACAATTATCTTCAACTCTGGTAATCTGTTCCTCATGTTTCTGTCACCTAAAATGTTTCCATTTGCTCTCATTCCATTTAAACCCCATCACCATCGTTGTAAACACAGTTCCCTCTTGTTTGCTATTACTGACCATAATAGGTCTGAGCTCTTCATGTAATTGTTCAATTATATGATTGATGATAGGTCTGAGTTCTTCATGAAATTGTTCAATTATATGATTGTATTTTCTCTTTAAACCACATTTATATAAGTTCTCAAGTGATTGTATTATTTCCCCATCTATCTGTGTAACTTGGTGACAACTTTCACACTGATGATAGAAACTGATTTTAAGCCCTGTGCGTCTTACATTATTTTCAATTACCTCACAGAAAGAAATTCCATAATATTAGATTTTTTTTAAAAAAAAATCTCAAAAATAGTATTTTCTTCTTTCTATCCTAGAAATTAAATCATTAAATATAAAACTACAAGACTCATTTAAACTTCATTTCTATGTACAAAGCATGCTGACATAACTATTCTTAGTTGATAATGCTGCATTCATGGACACTCCTAGTAGTGACTCTTCCAGGAACTCTGCTCTGAAACTTTCTTCACATCATTTTCTGTATTAAAAAAAAAAAAAACACCTTTCTATAAAACTAGAGAAATGCATGATAAAACTCCTGCACAGAGAATGTAATAACATTCCTGCTATCTAGAAATCACAAGAATCCTGGTCCAAGATGGGACGAGAGGATGTGTATCTAAACAGTACTACAATTAGTATAGTGCAGCATCCCACAACAAAAACCCTCACAAGGTGAGAATCCAGGATCGCTTAGATCTCTGCCTCTTGTGCAGAGAACTTCAAGTCACAATGTGGACTTGGTGGTTTAAGATCCTCACCCAGCTGGAGGTTTGGCCATATAGAGGTTTTAATCTTTAAGAGACACTGTCTAATGGAAAGTGTTTGGGAACACTTCTTAGGTGATTAAGATAGTTCTCATGGGACTCTGAGTAATTTCTCTAGAAATTATTATAAAACAAGTAACCCTACTCCCTTGATGAGCACAAACATACATTTCATTATGGTGCCGTTCACCAACATTCTTACATGAGTTCAGCTGATAGTGGTACCATTACCTTGAACTTCCTAAACTATACCCCAAATAAAAACTTACAAAATCACCATCTTAAATTATTATTCCTTATTTCTCTGAAATAAAAACTTAAAATCTCTATCTTAGATTCTCTGAATATGTAATACATAAAAATTGCATATGAGGTATTATAAGAAAGACACATCTATACTCTTCCTACAGATTTGTCTTCATTAATAAAGACAACACAGATCGAATGAGTGGTGATAGTATTTTTTCCACTCTATTGCTGCCTTGCATCAGTTTTTTATCCCTCCATTCTATTATTCATCCAACCAATCACATGTCCGTCATCCAACATTTACACTTCAGTTTTACTTATAGTCATCCATCTACCCATCCATCTGTTCATCTACCCATATATTCATCCATTCATCCACCCACCCACTCACTCATCCGTCTATCTGCCATTCACCCATTCACTCACCTGCCCATTCACCCACCTATCCACCCACCCCACCTATTCACCCACCCTTTCGTCTATCCATCTACCCATCCATCCATCATCCATCCAAACATCCTTTTCTCTTAAACTCATTCATCTATTTTTTGTATGATCTTTTTCATGACATTTTTGTTCAGAGATCTGATGCAAATTACCTGCCTTGAAGGCTTTCTTTCACAAGGAAATCAAATTGTTTTTGAATTTTATTTTGTTGCTCTTCAGGTGGACCCCAATTAATTACCTGGTATGATTTTTTCTGTTTGTTTAAACCTGAAAAAAATACTGATTAGTTTAAAAGGTAAATACATAACAAAATAGGGTTTTACATTAATATCATAATACAAAATAATTTATTTCATTAGCTTCATATCTATGAAAATTGATATTTAAAATACTCTATTTTTGTCCCTTTTCATTCATTTGACTATATAGCTAAGTAATATTTATTGAGACTTTATAATGACTTATAAATGTATTCTATTATATATTAGAATATGCAATAGAATATAAATGTATTCTATTATATTATAATTTGTGCATATTCCCATTTACTAATCTCATTTAAAGGAATAGCTGTTATCTCCACCTATATATAAAAAAACAGAGACATACTGTGTGGGATACTAGTCAAGTCTGAAAACATAGTTAAGTAGTCTTTAGAACACATCTGTGATTCTGAACTTTCAGCTCTTTCTCCTTTATCAAAAAAAAAAAAACTCTTGTTACTTAAATCAAAATAGAAAGTAGTTTAGGGTTTATTAAGTTTTGCTTACTTGACAGAGTATTTTACTAGCTACATAACTCTGAATGGCCTTGAACCTTCCAAAGGCCCCTTAACACTGGAAGTAAATAAATTTCTACTTCACTTTGTACAAGCATAATGTATTATTTATTCACAATGTTTGGCATTATACTCTGAAGCTCAGGTCCCACTTCTCATTTATGTTTTTGTGTGGGACTGAGTAAGGGTATCTTGGTTCTTGGCTGGGCATGGGCCTGAAACCCTGAGACTCCAAGGGAGAAATGGCAGGTGTTTGGCCATACCCCCAGAACCCAGTGTCCTGACACACAGTCTAGTCTCCATACACCTACATTGTTCAGTCATGTAGGCCATTGCAGCCTCTCCTAAAGTGCACAGGTAGAGGTTGGAGGCGTGACTACAGGCCTCTGGCCCTAGAGAGATTTACATACTAATGAAGGCCAGAGAGCAGAGCCAATTAAGCATTCTTCCACAGACCCTCCTCCATTTGTCCGACCCTATTTAACTCAGGTCAGGGGTACATCCAGATCCATCTACCATCTGCCATAAAAATAAAACCTTTTGGAACTATGCACATTCTTGTGTTTTGGGGGCCTGCCGTCATCAAAGCTTCCAGCCTTTGGAATTCCCAACCTTTCTCCTGTTTGTGGGACCTGCTGGTGTGGAAAGCCTCTGGGACTCCATCGCAGCCTTTAGCTCACATTTTTGTGTCTTGTCTAGAACACTAAAGAAAAGCCCCCCCCCAAAAAAAAAGAAAAGCCCCAATAGTACCACTTTGGAAATTATTTTAATTTCAAGGCAATCAAGCCTGGCCAAGACAGAATAATCTTCACCTGAACTCTACTCAGGAACTTAACTAATTTGCATTTGGAAACAGAATGTGGAATTGGGTCATGTAGTTTAGTTACTTGCTTCTTTGATATCTCAAACTGAACTAGGCTTTATCAGTTGTAGAATTAACTATATCTCACATTATCAAGGACATTGTCCAGGTATATACAGTCAAGAAGTACATCAAGCAATATATATGCTCACATATAAGGATGTGCATCTACGACACAAAAAAACAGAACAGAAGGCAAGGGGGAAACAATGTAATTATAATCACAAAAATTAATAAATTATTAACATAATAAATAAAATTTTGGGATTACTGATGAGCTCTAGGATGCTCATCTTTGTAGGTTAAAAAGTTATGTGACAAGTACTGAGCACTACCACATGAAATAAGTGAGCTGGGCGTTAATGTTTTGGAAGAAAAGAATGGAATTTAATCAGCAAAACCAAGATGGGCATGGTTACCATAACAGATAATGAATTCAAAGTAGTATTTACAGTAGTCTGAGTCTCAGGGAACTATGATATATATTAATTTATAATGACATTTCTCAAAGAGAAGTAAATGAACAGGCTAATGTATTGCTAATAGACCAATATATGTAAGAGCCCCAAAATGCAGGCATGGGGAATAGAACAGAAATTGAAGGAATGGTGAACCAATAACTGACCCAGTTTAAGATCCATCCCATGGGGAAACATCAATCTCTAACACTACTAAATAGACTGTTATGCTTGCAGACAGGAGCATGCTGTCCTCTGAGTGGATCTACCCAGTAGCTGGCTCCAACAGATACAGACACCCACAGCCAAACAGTGGATGGAGCTTGGAGACTCTTGTGGAAGAATAAGAGGAAGAATTGTGGACCCTGAAGGGAATAAGAACTCCACAGGAAGACCAACAGAGTCAACAAAACTGGACCTTGGAGTTCTCAGAGTGTGAACCACAAACCAAAGAACATACAGAGGTCAGCCAAGGCCTCCCAGCTCATATGTAGCAGATGTGCAGCTTGACCTTCATGTGAGTCCTGAACAACTGGAGTGGAGGCTATCCCATAAGCTGTTGCCTACAAATCAGATATGTTATACTAGCTGGGCTGCCTTTTCGGGCCTCAGAGGGAGAGGAAGCACCTAGCCCTACAGAGACTTGAAGTGCCACGGTGAGGTGGGGGCACCCCCAGGGGGTTCCCAGCAACTCAGGGGAATGGGGGGAAGTATTGTGGGAGGGAGTGCCTGGAAGGGGGGCAGTGAGTAGGATGTAAAGTAAATAAGTAAAAAAATAAAATTAAATTAAAAAAACATAAAATGAAATTTAAAAAAAAGAAAATAATTGTAAGTCCCATTGACAATCATGATTAAAAGTTACACCTGATATGCCTACAATGATTATGAGTGAGGGAACGTTCTATTATTTGTGTTATGCTTTCATACCATAGTTTGGTAAGTATGAATTGAATTTATTTTAGTTTTTCTCTATCAGATAAAATAGATTATATTGCTGGGAGGAAAAAGGTTTGCAAGTATGGAAATCAGATAAATTACTTGAATCACCAAAACAGAGACAAAAATTAATTTGTATTTACAGAGCTCTTGAATAAAGGGAAAACAAGGTCTTTCAAGAAAAGATCCCACAACTCAGACAGAGATGTGAAGTGCTAACCAGTCTACTCTCTTCCTCCCAAAAGCCTATAAACTTTATTTTAAAGTGTGGCTATCCACGGGGGAGGGGAGGGGAGGAAACAATTATATCCTTTATTATACATTGGCTCTAGACACTATGAATGATCCAAAAATGTAACTGTGGTCTCTCATCCAGAGTAGAAGTTTATGGCTCAAGAATAATTGGAAGAATTCTCGTTTCAGTCCAGTTCATACTGACTCCAGCCTGTCCCAAACTGGAATTGAGAGAAATAGCATTTGCATAATCTGAAGGTTTAATTCCCCCAGCTGTAGATCACTGAACTAACTGCTATTCCCACTACTATTCACTTTGTATCTTTGACTTTATTGCAGAAGTGCTGAGATTTGGGCCCTGTAAGAAATGATTGAGCCATATTTTTAAAAAAAAATTAAGAGTTTTCACAACAATCAAATAACAGTTAAGATCCAGGAAGGAGGATATAATTAGATCCATCTGAAAAGATAAAATAAAATTCACTGGATCATATGCAAATGTTCACAAAAGGAGAACTCAGTAAATGAAGACATTAATAAATGGGTAAACATCGATTTGTTCTGAAGATAACTGTTTTTCCCCAGCTGGTCTTGTCATTGCAGAGTGGGTTCAGAGACATAGCAGCCATGTTCATTATAATAGAGGCAACCGCAGAATGCTCAATTGGCCAGTAACATAGACTAATGATTTGACACTTTCGTTATTTTCTTTGTGTTTTTGATAACAGGGTTTCTCTCTGTATCTCTAGCAGGCCTGGAACTTGTTTGCGACCTGGACAATAGACTATAGGAAACTAGATGCAAACAAAATCTTTAATGACAAATATATAGCCATATCTTAATAATGGTAATAGGATTGTAGCTTATGCTCAACATTCTATTTTCTTACATTTAATTTTGTTGAGCTCATGATATAACAGTAACACTTGAATGACTTTCAAAGAAGAGAAAAACACTTCAATTTGTGGCCAAGAGAACTTAAATATTAGACACAATTTACATTTCTACTTCAAACAAAACGTGAAAGGGAAAGGAACTACTTATATAAAAATGTTTTTACACATTGTACACCAAAAAGTGGAGGGAATTTACTATTTGGTTAAGTAATTTTTATAATAGTTTATGAAAGAGGTCAAGTATTAATCCTGAGTGGAGGATATTAATTTAAAAAAAAATCAAACGGACAGCTGGAATTAACAAAACACAACAGCATGGAGAGAATCAAACAGTGGAAAGTATTGAAGAGTGCTTTCCAAAATGAGCTCAATACCTACATGACTGTTCCTTCTCAAACGATCAATGACCTGCTGAAAAATCTCCAATTCAGTGATAGCTAGAGGTCACACATAGTCTATCTCAAATGCACAACTCATGTTTGTTTCAACTGTTAATTTTTAATGATTATTTACAGAAGTCTTTCAATTCTTTTTGAAATTAGGAATATTTCACCTCTGACTATCTCTCTGAGGATTGCAATATTTGCAAGAAAATTTGCTGCATTTTATTAAGTTCCACAAAACACAGAACTATGATATGAGCTCTACCCTGTAGAATATATTAAGACTCTGTACACCTTACTACACTGAAGAAAGTAAGGAACATTCATAAAGAAGGAGAAAGACTCAGGATTCCAAGTTGAGAGTTGAGACATTCTTATAGCGTCTGGGCTCCAATCTGCTACCTACTCACTGAAATAAGCAAAGGCTGTTGGAAGGGGTGAAAATAATCTGATCAACAGAAGAGATCTAAAAATGTAAATCATGAGCTACGAGTTGTAAGCAGCCACAACAAACCACTGGAATGACTGTGGCAGCCCCTTATAACCAAAAAGAAAAAAAAAATCATTTGGGACATACACATGGCAAACAGTGAGGGACAGAATTCTGTGTTACAGAAGGGATAAGAGCCCAGACTTCCAAAACCTTACATATTCCTTTACGGCATTTCCACACACTTCTGATTTATGTATAAATTGGAAAAATATTACCCATGATCCCTAGAAACCTTGCTTTGTAATTTTGTCTAAAGTCATTTACTTGATAAGGTTGAAGTGTGTTAATAGTTATTCAAATGTTTCAATATCTTAAACTGATAATTTGGTTAGGAAAAAGTAGCCAATCAGGACATTTTTGAAGTTAAGATAGAATGTTTTTATTTTACTTTCTTCTACAGAAAATGGTCTATGATTGAGAGTAACTTAGTACCAACATTTGGAGCACAACACATAGCAAAGTGGATTCACTAATTCACGGAGTTTACATATGGTTTGTTTTAAAAAGAAGCCTGTAACATTCAGGAGTTTATCAAAGGCCACAGAAACTACCAAATTAAGGTGAATGTATACTACTGCTGAGAAATCAGATGCTTATCCAAGCAGATGCAAACAAAGAACACAGAAATAGTATTTGGCCAGTGGTAAGTAACCCAACTAAAGTGGATTATACATGCTTTATAAGTATTTGAATATTAATAATGTCTGCAGTTGACCTTTCAGAATTATAATGACTCAGGGTACTATTTTACATAGATGTCTATTTTTAGATATGTTTTCAAAGTTAACCCTCACACTGAGAAACCGAGGAACTAAAATCTCAAAATCATCCAACTCTGCTACTAACATTTGAGTTACTGGGGTCTTTGTGTAGTTATCTAACTACAGAATTTGATTATCTTGACTTTAGATATGACAATGGAGGCAGTGGATCAATTTTAAAAAATTAGCATCAGCATGAATCATTGTTAAATAGGAGGCGATATTAAAATGATTATGTGGTCATTTTAATATCTTAGTGCATAATTAAAAGGCATTTAGAATGACTAACACTAAAGACCCTTGAAACAAACATATGGAAATTTAATAATACAGACGCTGCCTAAAATGTATAGTATACATTTAGTAAAAGAGTTAAAATAGAATTAGTCTATTGTAACATGTGGCAATGCATCTCCCAGACATCACAGATTATCAAGTAAAAAGCCCCAGTGCTTTTTATGGGTATGGGTTAGGTTTTTTTGTTTTGTTTTGTTTTGTTTTGTTTTGTTTTGTTTGAGTTGTTGGTTAGTGACCTCTCAGAGACCCCCAAACAATGCAACCTATTGCTATTGCTCTTGGTAACTCTCCAGAAATTTGTGGTAAGACTTTTGTTAATGGCATCACATTCTCAAGTCATAGGGTCTGAAGAAATCAAACTGGTACTGACCTGGAAGTTTCAGCCCCACTATGTAGCTTTCATAGTGCTAAATGTTCAGTGTATGATACCAGGAGAGAAATTTATTCAACAACCCTACAAAGACATAAACACTTCAAGCTACAATAGTGGCCTGACAAGATGTGACAACTGGTGCAATTATGCTACAAATCTTATTGGACTACACAACCACTTTCTGATTGGATATAAGGCCTACTCCACTAAATGAAACTGATGCCTGATACTGTTAACTGCATCAAAAACTCATGACTGGCTAGGTTATAGATTTTATGTAAGAACTAAATTTTACTATTCTGCTAAATGTACAAAATAGTAAATTGAACCCAATTTCTTATCTTTATACCCATAGATCAGTAGATTTCTCCACCATGGTTAAAGAAACTTCCTTTTGCAGTAGATAACAAGAAATACACAACTTACGACCTGCAAATATAAAGAGACTGTGGAATGCTCAGCTATAAATACAACATTTGTGTCACATGCACACATAAACACATGCACAGGCACAGAGAGAGTCAAGAAAAGACTACAAAAGATTGTAAGAACCATAAGAATAGACTTTTACAATGAAACAGTAATTTCTGAACATAACAGGGCCATTCCTGCAAGCAAATTTCACAGTGGATTTGACAGTCTGCCAAAGATTTTCAGAAGACCAAGCCAGCCAAAACCCCAATATCAACAGAACAGGAACCCCCAAAGCTCCACCTAAAGTTGAAAAGCTATTGTAAATTGATGGCTGCTTGTAGAGGGAGAGAAACTTCCTCAGGGATGTGGTTTCTGAAAGTCTACCAATACTCTAGTATATGGTCCTCCATCTGTTTACATAGAGACAACACTAATTGCAGGAGGAGGAGGAGGAAGAGGAGGAGGAGGAGGAAGAGGAGGAGGAAGAGAGAAAGAGTAAGAGGAACAAGAAAAGAACAAGAACAGGATCAGGAACAGGAACAGGAACAAGAACAAGAAGCACATGAAGTTGGTTGGGAAATTTAGGGGATCAAGAGAGAGTTGGAGAGGAGGAAAAAAGGAGAGGATCCTCTTAAAACATACTATATGCATGTATAAAATTCTCAAATAACAAATTCTTTTTCTAGAAAAATCAGATCATTTTTATGATATCATGAAGTAGAAGAATGTAGTAAATTTTTAAGTACCTGAGATGAACGGTATATCAAAAACAGTGTTGATCACCTGGTGACCATGCTCTTGGAGAATTTCAGAAGCACGATTCATCAGTAGGCAATGTTTTCAACCTAGGAACAGGAAATAACTCCATTTTGTAATCACAATAGGTTTCTGATGACAAGACTGACATATCCAAAAGGCAGTGGAAACTAGGGAAATGATGTGGAGAGGTAAGGGAGCTGCCCACTGCACGGCACACAGATAGAGACAGGCCCTTTTATCCCCGTATCTCAATTGGTTAAGATGAAGCACATGGACCCAGATCCATATCACATGGTAATCTTCACCAAAAATTTCTCTTATACCTAAGATCTCCATGCCACTGAGATTACATTCTCTATGCTTAGGTCATGGAAGTTGGTCACTCAGCAAATCCTACTGGCATGAACCACCAGGGAGGATTCTTGAATCACACTCAGAAGGCGAAATAAAATTGTAATCAGAGGTGTATAGAGGAGGAGAAAAGAACTAACTGGGTGGTTGAGGAGAAGGAGAAGGGAAGTGGGGAAAAGGGATCAAACAAAGGAAAAGCCAGAGAGAGTGGGCTGGAAAAGTGAATGGAAACACTTGGGGTGCATCTCTAGGACCACCAGAGACTTGGAGTTGGGGAGACTTCAGGGAATCTATGAGGGTGACTAGCTGAGAGTCCTAGCAGTGAGGGATATGGAACCTGGAGTGGCCAACTCCTGTAGCCTCCAAAAAACCAGGACTCCCAATGGAGCAATAAGCACACCAACACACCCACAAAGCCTTAGACCCAAATTTGTCCTACATACAAGTGTAGGAAGAAAGATGGAGCAGAGACTGAGGAAGTGACCTACCAATGACTGACTTAACTTGAGATCCTTGCCATGAGCAAGAACCAATTCTTGACACAATTAGCACTCTGTATCACTTGCAGACAGGAGCCTAGCATAACTGTTCTCTGAGAGGCTTCACCCAAAAGCTGATGGAAACAGATGCAGAGACCCACTGCGAAACCTTGGCTCAGGAAGTCTTGTGGAAGAGTTGGGGGAAGGATTGAAGAAGCTGGAGGGGATATGAACTCCATAAGAAGACCAACAGAGTTAACTAACCTGGATTCTTGGGGGTTCCCAGAAACTGAACTACCAACCAAAGTGCATATAAGGGCTGGATCTAACCCCCCAATACACACATGTAATAGATGTGTAGCTTGATTTTCATGTACGTGCTCCAACAACTGGAACACAGGCTTACTCTGACTTGGTTGCCTACCTATGGATCCTGCTCCCCTAACTGTGCTGTCTTGTCTAGCCTCAGTGGGAGAGAATGTATCTAGCCCTGCAGTGACTTGAGGTACAAGAGTAGGTTGGGACTTCCGGTCTGGGCCCGAGTATAGAGCAAGGTCTCAGGTGGCAGCTCTGTACCCAACCTCAGAAAACCGAGAGAAAAGGGCCTCCCAGAAGCTTTAACTCAGTCAGCATCCCAGGTAAAAATGAATCACCCGTGATGTCTGCTGTTAGAAGTTCTAATCCAGATGCTGGCCTCTGAACTTATGCTACTCAGACCTTTGAAGGGCCACTGACAAAAACATCAAACAGCTAGAGATTGGTATCACTAATTTGAAGAAATCCCTCGTTTCACTGTCTGAAGAGACCTCCAAAAATCACAAAGATCCTTATTGGAGTTGATTTATTCTATTACAATAGAAAAGGCTGTGTACAGCTCTTGACTGTGTACAGCCCTTAAAGAAGAATGTTGCCTTTACATAGACAAGACAGGGAGGGTTAAAGAGAGCATTAAATAGGTCAGTGAAAAAAATCAGAGAGAGAAAGAGACAGATGAATGCTGGTACAAGAATTGGTTTTCAGCCTCTCCAAGGTTGTCAACCCTACTTCCTCCCATCTTGGGACCATTATTTGGGTTCTTTTTGCTTATTTCTGCTGGTCCCTGGGCCTCAAATAGGCTGACTAACTCTGTGAAGCAACAGATAAATAATTTGATAGCAAAACCTAGTCAGATACATTATCATAAGTTAGCTATGGGGGACCTCGAGACTCAAGGTGAGGTTGTTACTTTATTCCATCTCCACCCAACCTAAAAGAGGGAACCTCCGCCCCTAGACCAAGCAGAAAGGGGCCACCCAGAACCCCCTCTGACTGGCGATCTGAATTATTGCTTAGGCTGTGAGCGAGGCTAAACACTGCAAGGGAATATAAATAACAGTTAAAAATATCTCTCTGGGTTCCCTGAGGGACAAGCCTGACTGCATAGGGGTTGATGTCAAAAATATCCTCTCTCCAGGAAAAAGACATCGGGATGGGTATGGCCCTCGTGCCTCACTTGACAACAACAGGGGTGCCGGAGCCATTACAAGGTCCCCTTCAAAAAACTGGAGGTCAGGCCTCTATCCCCGCCTTACAAGATTAGAATTGCCTTAGCCCTTCTATACTTAGACAAGGGAGGAGATGTCAGGGGCAGCCCTGCTCACACACTGAAGGCTTAAAATCAGCCGTAGGCCTATAGTCAGCAATAGGCCTGTCATACATGTATACTAACACCAAGTCTTGGGTCTCAGTGGAAAGACATTGAAACAGATGGCTATAAGCTATTGTAAACAGGCAGCTTTTGTGGAAATTTACAAGCCTGAGTAGTCATAGACCTTATAAATAGGTATCCTTGGCAGACAATACCAACTTAGATAAGAACAAGTGAGTCATAGGCAGAGTCATAGTGACCTGTCCCCTGAACCTTCACCCAGCCGATACCCGGTTCTGAAAGATATCTGTATTCCCCCTGAACACCCACACTCCAGTGTCATCCCTTCCCCACATCCTGCCCTTCTGTGTTTATAACCCCTGTGTGAATGAATTACGATTTGAGAAAAAATAAATAAATTATTAAAAATAGAGTAGGTTGTTAGCTAGGGGGCACTTCACTCTTCTCACAGGTAGAGGAATGGAGTGAATGGGCATGAAACTGTGTAAGGAGAGGGCTGGGATGAGAGAGAGAGGCTATGATGGGATGCAAAGTCAATAAATAAATTAACTGATGGAAAAAAAGAAGTCATTCAGCAGTTAGTACAAGTTGCCCTTCAAATGGGGTCTTAAAAGACCTTATGCTCATAAGATAAGACTGCAGTAGCAGGAAATATATGAAACTTACTTGGATATGAGTTTGACAGGTATTGAGTGGATAAGTTTCAGAGCAATTTCTTTGACCCATTTATGTTAATTTATTCTACTGTTAGATATGGAAATTTGGGAGTTAAAGAGACAGCAATGGGAACAAACTAACAAGCTGCCATTTAGAATCCATGTTCTTAAGACTCAAATGTATTTGGTAAAAAGTTTCTGTTCTTGATGTGAATTTTGTACCCTATTTGATTAACCCACTGAAGAAAGGCATCAGGGAAAAAGATCTCTAATGTAGACCTGAAAGATTCTAGATGCACAATGGGCTGCAATAAAATTAATTTTGGAAAATTATGGGAGCCTAAGGAAAGAGAAGCCAGAACAGTGCAAGTGTCCTCACAACAGTGGGCATTTTATAAACAAAGAAAACCAGATAAGGAGAGAAGTTACAGCAATTGTCCAATTTGGGGAGGTTAGGGTTGTTTAAGAGGTGAAACTGTCACTATAGTTAAAATCTGGTGGTTGTGGGATCTGAGGAGCAAGAGGAATTGTGTTCCTCTGCTGAAGCTGTGACATTTTTACATCTGTACTTATGTGGTCAGAGACAACTCAAAACATACTACAACTTCTCTAGTGCCCTTGTTCACATTAACTCAAGAAAAGCCTGGCAATCTAGGAGAAGAAATCACGAGGAAGGCAGTCATGCTAGTGGGTATTTTTGAGCAACAGTGCATCATCCTGGGCAAAGGTAAGAATTTCAGCAGTGCTCAAACTGGACAGATTCCTCCTGGAGATAGGAGAAAGGGCACTGTGATCACAGCAGGGCAAAGATCATCCTTCAAGGTTTCAAATAACAAAGTAAAAAGCCAGCTAAAATCAGTGCCTTTTGCACTCAAGAAGAGGTGAACGAGTTGTAATCTTTGTGTATTACCCCAGAAGGTGTGGTGCAACCTTGTGAGGAGCTGAGAAAGGCTTTGGCTCTTGTTTCTGTTAGGTAACAGTTAACTTAGATGCAGTTACTCCATGGTTTACTCGAACACACACAGATTTGAATTCCTGGGAGAAATCCAAAGAGCAATTTAGACAAGGTCTGCAAAATGACTTAAGGTGTCTTGCTCCTCCGATAAGTCTTACGCTTTTGTTCCTAAACCTCTGTGTTATGTTTCCTCGATCCCAAAGTAAAGGAAGATGCAGAATTAACACAACTATATGTTCTTCCAATTTTTCAGAAACTTAAGTAAAATACAGCAAGTCCCCAAAGAGCCCAACTCACTTATCCTTAGCCATTTTCTCACGTTTTCTGTGATGAAAAACACTCCCAGATTGTGTTGTGATGGCTCCAGCTCCTGACCATGAAAAATGTTCATTTTCTAATGGAAACTAAGATGTCCCTGCAAGAAGAGGGGTACATGTATGAATGCCTATCCTCTGCCTAGAAAGAGACCTTGAGTTTTCAAGCCTGAGACCTCTGACATCCACCCTGAACAAAGGTAACTATCTTAGAAAGATTTTTAACAGGAAAAGAAACTACTAGTGTCTCAAAACTCTCATTCTTCAGTAGGGTTTCCTCCGGGCCCTATAGTTCCCTACTTTTCTTCTTTCTGTCCAGCTTAAACCCAGTTGGAAATCCACATGTCTGATGCTCTAAATTGCTCCTTCCCTCAGCCATAGAGGTACAAGTACCACCTTTCAGGACCCTGAATTTTTCCATGAAAATCACTCACCAAATGACATTATTGTCAGAGTTTTAGCAGCTTCTGAAACCAGAAACCCAGGAAAAAACAAACTCACAAGCAATACAGTCTGCTGTCCAGCCATGCTCACTTGTAGAGCATCACAAAGCCTGGTCTAATGTTCCCTGATCTGAGCCTTTATATGGTTAAGGGACCCTGTGTGTTCATGTGTCACAGACACTGGCTTAGGAAGCAGTAACAGAGAAGAAATCTTCTTCCCACCTTCCTAGGGGTGATTAATTTTCATAATTTATTCTGGTCTCTCCTTCTCTAAGAAGAATCAGTGTTGAAACAGTCAGAGAACTGGTTGTGTCCACATACCTCCTCTATGCCTGGAAAAGTCTGCAAATTATAAATATAGTCTTTAGAAATTATGTCAGTGACAACTTCTCAAAGAGATGTATACTTGTGTGTCATCTTGTGCTTTCGTGAACCTGTAACACTCCTCTGACTTAGATACTGCTCAGATTACAAATGTTAACATCTCAATTTCCATTGCTTCAGATGCTACTATTAAATCTTCCAAGTTTCCTGTGATGGAAATCATTCCCAGATTGTGTTGTGCCAGCTCCAGGCCCTCTCAGCAACCTGAAAATGTTTGTTTTCTAATGAAAACTGAGATACCCCTGCAAGAAGTTCATGCCTGAATATCTATCCTCTGTCTAGAAAAAGACATTGTGTTTTCAGGCCAAAAACTTCTGACATCAACCTTGAGCAAAGAAAAATATTTTATGAAGATTTTAGCAGGTTGGTATCTACAAGATTTCAGTTGGTATTCAGTGGTTTTGTGTGTGTGTGTGTGTGTGTGTGTGTGTGTGTTCATTTCTAGCTTTAAAAAGAATGCAAAACAAGAGTATGGTTGTCACAAAAGTTCTATCTTTATAAGTGACTGAAAATGCCTTTCAAAAATTAATAATGTTCCCCAATATCCTACCTAATACTTCACTTTACATGTTCATGCCATTTTAACATGTTTATATACCTTAGAGTTATTATCTATCCAGAAATTATGTCATCCTTCAGGAACAATCTTCTTTATGAAGATATTGAGTTTAATGTTCAACATCTTCATCTTAATTTGGGCTTAATTTAAACTCTAGGAATCAATCCAAAGACCTTTTTTTGCCAGGGCAAGAATCATTATAGAATCATGATAGTATTTAAAGATCAGTTTACATATGGGTGTACATATCAGGGGCTTAAAATCTTATAGGAAGTAGAGAAGAGAAAAAGAATCATTGATTTAGAATGTAGTAAGGAATTTCTATATTCTAGCAAAGTGGTAATAGAATTTCTTTTCTAAAGCTCATCACCCCACTATCCTCAAGAAGCTGGCTAGGCTTCCAGTACCTGGTATTATTTCTCTCCTATTAGTGGGCCTTAGGTCCAATTAGGCAGCTGTTGTGTGCCACCAACAGTGAGTGCCACTTCTTGCACATCTTGCCATTCTGGTAATAGTAAATGTAGCTAAACACACATCATCAAAGAAGCTTCTTTTTACAGCAAATGGAGACTAACAGGAAGTCTGCTGTTAAACTATCTTTCCTAGAATGGCCATAAAGCAGACTGAAGCAATAGCAATATTAATGGAAATGTTAATGTAAAGAAGGAAATTTCAGAGAGTTCCACCCAGATCAAGAACTACAGGCTACTCTTCACTGCTGGGAAGAGAATTAGCTTCTGCCAGGGATCAATCCACTTATTGGTTATCCAATGCTGAGTTGTCATTCCTGAAACCATACACAAAAACAAGAAAAATAATTGACCCAGTGGGAGATGATAGATGATAGATAGATTGATAGATAAAATGTGGTGTGTGTGTACGTGTGTGTGTGTGTGTGTGTGTGTGTGAGTGCATGCTCATGTGTGTACACACGTGCATGTGCATTTGACAGGAAATGTGTCTTCTTAGATCTCAGTTTTGCTCCATGGTGAATTAACACATTAAAAACAACTCTGAAGTAGGAAAAACATTGAAGTAGTTGTGAAAATTTTTTAACTATGAAAGAAGCTAAGATGACACCCATCCTTTGACAGTCTTGGGATCCTAAGGAAAAAAATTAATACTTGGAAGAGACATAAGGGTCATAACACCAACCCATGACTTATATTGGACATTGTCTGGAGTCGTGGACTGCCAGAAGCAGTGAAAGGCAGATCAGTGGAAACAGTGATAATTGCCAACAGTCTAGGAGCTTGAGGTTGTTTGGAAACTGATTGTCTCATGATGACTAAAGGGGCCTGTGAATCTAGAGAAGTTGTGTGTGTTGGCTGGAGTCTCTAGAATTTGAAAAGTCATACTTGCATAATCTGAGATATTACAGGACATGAACACTGCAAAAGACATACCCCCTCCTTCTGTCTGTTCTAACACATTATTCAGGAGGGAAACGGGATCCCAAAAAAAGGTATGCACAGCAAGGCAACTATGCTAGTAGGTTTTCTTGAGCAATGGTGCATCATCCTGTACAAAAGTAGAATCATCTAGGTACTCCACAAACAACCATTCAGTACTGGAGACACAACAGAAAGCAGTATATATTCAATAAGTGCATAACCTTCCTTCCTTTGCTGCCCCATGACACATACATATATGTACATATATATTCAGAAAGTAGTTATTATATTTTTTAAATATCTCTACTACTTAAGCATCAGGATAAAAAAAATGTGTGTACAAATCTTTGTATGTGACATTTTGGAATGATCCTGGAAAAGTTAACTTAGGTCCTTGATTCTTTTCATTTCTGTCTCACAAAATGTCAGGAGGAGACCAAACCACAGTCTATTCTCTTTGGTGCCCTCCAGGACAAAGATCCACAGATTTGGTTTTCTAAAAAGAACTTGAGGACTCTGCTGCCATTTCAAAGGTATTGAAGAAGGAAAGTCCCATCTATGATCACCTCTTAAGACAGACATATCTGTCATGATGTTGGTTTCTATTCTTTAAGCTAACACAAAATTGATAATATAACTACAACTACACAATGAGGGATGTATAGCTCTATGAGTCATTCCAAGACTTCCAATAACTCAGATAAAAAATACAAGAATCCCCACAAGTCACATGTGCTGGGTTCCTCTCTGCTACCTTCTCATTTTTCCAGGTTTGCTTTTGAAGAATACATTCCTGGTTTGAGTTATGCCAAGCAGTAACTACACCCTGGCCTCAAGAGCCTGATAACTTAAATATTATCTTCTACTGGGGGCTAAAAAGTACTCCTGAGGATTTATCATGAGCAGCTAAATGTCCTGGCCATGCCCTATAGAAAGTGACAGGGTAATTAATACTAACAATTAACATGTTATGCCAGCCTCGAGTGACAGAAAGGACTTTCAAGGCAAATGCAAAGCAAAGGAAATTACTATTTTTTTCGTAAATGACACCATTCTGAGCTAGCTAGCTAGAGGCCTCTGAAAGAAGCAAATAAACTCCAGGTCACTAACCTGCTACCCATTAAAAGTATGACTCAACAGCGTTGTTATACATCGCCATATTCAGCCACCACTGTTATATGTATACACACAACAAGGCAAAGCCCTTACACTTTAACAAGCCAAAGCCAGCAGGGTTTTTTAATGCTAAACAAATTACAAAAAAAACCCAAACAACAACAACAAAACCATAAAGAGGGGGTTTACATAGAAAAAACAACTTGTATCATGAAATACGTTGGTAAGACAGCAGAAACAACTTATGTATGTGTCAAGCTGTAAGAACATGATCAAATCCCTTCACAGTGAATTACTCTGGTTGGTGTTATCCAGATCAAAAGCCAATGAAGCTCTCCAGCTTTCATTGCCTCTTGATTGAATGAAAACTCACCAATCTCAGACTCCACAAAGCTCACTAATATATTTTTGTAGCCAAGTAACTTGGCTCCAGGTAACACCTGTAATGAACTGGTTATATAAGAAGTTATAAATTAAGTATTGAGAATCCTTTGTAGAAACTTGGAGGTTTATTTGTCTAAAGACTGTGAGGTTTTGCTGGGGCCTTTATGCTATGCAATAGATATCTAAAACAGTCTGAAAGATTTGGCATCACTGCCTGCCTCTTATTCTAACCCCTTTGCTGTCATAACCCTTGGGTTTGTTTTTACTCAACTTGAAATGTAAACATGTTGATCAATAAAAACACGAGTTATTTAAGACTACATAAAATTAATGTGTTTATGCCTTGTTAGGTCTGATATGCTCCTTTTACCCTGCCTTATCCCTTACCAGAAGCTGAAGTAAATAAAGTTCAGCAGCCTAAGTTTTGAATCAAACCCCAAGGCCAGGACAGTTATGAGTATAGGTAAGACTTGATGTAAGAGTATTTCAGCATTAATAATGTCAGTAATTGTTTCTTGCCCATGGCATGGATCTCAAGTTGGGCCACTCATTAACCATTCCCTCAGTCTCTGCTCCATCTTTGTCCCTGCACTTCTTGTAGGTGGGTCTAAGGTTTTGTGGATGGCTTGGTGTGTTTATCCCTCCACTGAGAGTCCTTCCTGGCTACAGGATTTGGCCATTTCAGGTTCCATATTCTCACCATTAGAAGTCACCCTCAGCTAGAGTCACCCTAATTGACTCTCTGGAGCCTCTCCCATCCCAGATCATCTTAGAGATTCCCCCCAACCCCTGCCAATTTCTGTGAACTCTTCTAGCCCTCTCTCTCCAGCTCTACCTATAGATGATCCCCTTCTTCCACTCTCCACCCCCTTCACCAGCCAGTTATCTCCTCCATCCAAATCTGATGACAATTTTATTTCTGCTTCTGAGTGAGACTCAAGCATGTTCCCTTGGACCCTCCTTGTTATTCAGCTTCTTTGAGTCTTCGTATTATAGAGTGGGTATATTACTTTATGGGTAATATCTATTTATAAGTAAGTAAAGACCTTGTGAGTCCTTTGAAATCTAAGATACTTTCTAGGTCTAACCATTTGCTTGCTAATTTCATGATGACACTACTAACAGTACTGTTATGCTTGCAGACAGGAACCTAGCATAGCTGTCCACTGAGAGGCTCCACCCAGCCACTGACTAAAACAGATGCAGAGAGCTACAGCTAAACATTAGACAGAACTCACAAAGTCTTGTGGAAGAGTTGGAGGAAGAATTGAGGAAGCCAGAGGGGATAAGGACTCCACAGTAGGACAAAGAGAGTCAACTAACTTTGACCCTTGGAGGCTCCTAGAAATGGAACCGCCAACAGAAGAACATACATGGACTGGACCTAGCTCCCTGCACATATGTAACAACTAGAGCAGGGGCCTTACCCTGACTCTGTTGCCTGAATGTGAATCCTGACCCCCGAAGTGTGCTGTCTTGTCTGGCCTCAGTAGGAGAGGATGTACCTAATCCTGCAGCTACTTGAGATGTCAAGGTGGTGTTGGTACCAAAGAGAAGCCTCACTCTTCTCAGAGATTGAAGGAAGGAAGGGGTGGAGGGAGGGGCCATGTGAGGGGGATTAGGAGGAGAGTGGGGGCTGCAATCCTGATGTAAAGTAAATAAATTAATTAATGGAAAAATAGTGTCCCAGCAAATCCTGGATAAGATTAACTGTGGATTAGCCCTGAAACCTTGATGCCATAGTGTTCACACACAATAAGCAAAATATCTTTTCAAACCATGACTCTGAGCAGCAAAATAGTAAATGAATTCACCCAATACAGGAACATCAAAAAAATTCTTCACTTACATTATTAAGTAAATACTATGATGACTTAAATCAATGGTGTCTCCCTCCTACTCATGAGCTAGAGTCTTGATAGGCACCTTGCCTAATTTCTCTATAATACATTATACATTGGTTCTGTTTTCATTGTACATATGCCATAAAATACTACCACAGGATAGTCACACTGTTTCGTAGAGTCATTTCTGTGTTCCACAATGTCTACTTGCAACTCTCTTCTTCAGCTCTTGTCTAAACCCACCTGGAAAACCATACATAGGACCATCTACATGCTACTTTTAAGAGATCTGGAGGCACAGAAACCCCAAGTATGACAACATCTGAAGAACCAGACCTTAGTCATAACCAGCATGTCTATATTTAGAGATGAGTAGAAACAAACCTAAGGGTTATGACAGCAAAGGGGTTAGAATAATAGACAGGCAGGGATGCCAAATCTTTCAGGCTGTTTTAGACATCCATTGCATAGCCTCAAGACCCCAGTGAAAACTTAGTCTTTAGCCAAATAAACCTCCAAATTTCTACAAAGGACTCTCAGTACTTAATTTATAACTTGTTATAACCAGTTAATTGTTATAACTTGTTATAACCAGGTGTTATCTACAGCCAAGATATTGGGATACAAATAATATATATATTAGTGGGCTTTGTGGGGTCCGAGATTGGTGAGTTTCCATTTAATCAAGAGGCAATGAAAGCTGGAGAGCTTCACTGGCTTTTGTTCTGGGTTAACACCAGCCAGAGTAATTCATTTTGAAGGGATTTGGTCATGTTCTTACAGCTTGACAGACATATAAGTTGTTTCTTTTGTTATAGCAAAGCATTTCATGAAACCAGTTGTTGTTTCCATAGAGTCCCTCTCCTTGTGTTTTTCTGTAATCAATCGGGATTTTGGTAGTCTCTGAGAACAGAACAACAGAAAGAAAATTCACCACAAGGAAGTTATCGTTTAGCTTATTTTATTTCTACAGAAACCATAGAGCCCACTGTAGACTGTGCACCTTAAAACCTATGCTTTCCTTTTTGACAAGAAACACTTCTGATCTTGGACAAAGATTAATAATTGAAAGTATTATTAATCTACATGTTTTCTCTTTTGTTCTCCTCACCTCTGTGCTCTCCCCCAACTCAAACTGGTAAATTTCTCCTGAATATTCTGTTCTTCTCTTTCCTAACCAGTCAGGCCAAGGAGCATTGGAAGTGATAATTTTTAACGCCATTCTCCCCAATGTCTCCTCTTCTCTACCTATAAACCCCCATGAACTACAAATTTAGGGGCCTTAATCAACTCAGTGGACAATTCTCATCCTGATCCTAGGAAACTATCTCTTTTGTTTCTTCCCCAGTGCAACATACTATAATAACCATGCCCTGTTACCTCATGTGCCAGTTTTAAATCTCTTCTATTGTGTAAAATTCAAGACTGCCAAAGCTAATCTGAAAGGAAAAGAACCAAAGATTATTTTTAGGGACTCTTGAAAGTTATGAACTCATGAAATGATGGATTATGATTAAAAATCAAAAGAGTTGCTCATGTATTTGAATGCTGTTTGATCCCTGTCTGTTAGTAATCCACTTGGAGTTATAAAACCTGTAGGGCATGGGACCTCATTATGATATGTATTACGGTGGCAGTGGGCTTTTAGGCCTATAACCCAGATCTGTTTCCAATCCACTTTGTGCTTTCTGATCTGATGTGCAGCGAGTTAGTCTTAAATTACTACCACTATGAATTCATTCATGTCATAATTACTGAAACTATGAGTTACAAACAGCATCCCCTCTAAGTTGCATGGATCAAGTATCATGGTTATAAGCCTTAGAAGAGTGACCATTAATCTCAGTAGCAGAGCTGTCTTAATAAAGCTTGTCTTGTGATTCTTAATATTGAAGTACTCCCTTTGGAATGAGTGGATGTACTCTGCTCCTAAATACACGAGAGATATTTAGCATATTGATTTTTCTGTGTTTACTACTTTTGAAAATTTTGTGCAGTGCATTCCAGTTATATTCCTTTAGAAACAGTGATCATAGGAGTGTTCACAGAATTGTGTTTAATGCCTTGCTTGTTCTTTGACTATTTGTGTTTATTGTCTTGCTTGTTCCTTGACTGTTTCCATCTACTGTATTGCTAGACCCTGAACCTAGAACTGACCTTAATACAGGCATGTAATTAAAATGGTATAAAAGTAAAAAGGAGGAGGGGGCATGGGATAGGGGATTCTAGAGAGGAGAAATGGGGAAAGAGGACGACATCTGAAATGTAAATAAATAAAATATCCAATAAAAAAAGAAGCTTCTCAGATGAGTGTTGAGACAACAAATGATATTAAAGGTGTGAAGAAACAAGAATACCAGTGAGAGTGAAAATTGGAACAACCACGGTGAAAACCAATGCAGAGGTTTTCCCCACATGTTAGGAGATATACTGCAGGATCCAGCTATGACACTCTTCAAAGTTACCTAAGGTCTCTATATCCTGTAATCAAAAGACCTGCATAACCGTGTGCATTGCAACTCTAGTGACCATAGCCAGGAAATATAATAACAGCCTAGATAGCCATAAAGTAACCAATGGATAATGAAAATATGGTACATCTACACAATGGCTTACTATTCAACTGTTAAGAAAAACACAATTATGAAAACACATGATGGAGGCAGAAACAGCTACTCTGTGAGGTAAATCTGACCCAATATGGTAAAAGCTGTATGCTTTCTCTCACCTGTGTGTGCTATCTTTGAATAGTCCAATATCTATGTTTCTTCTGGAATCTCCACAGAGGTCTGGAAATTGCTAAGAGAACATAGGGTAAACTTTCAAGGGAAAGAAGATAGAAGATAGCAACAAAAAGGGGTAAAGGGGAATAGTAAAATAGAAAGGTAAAACTGAAGTGATGTGGGAGGTAATAAGGAAAGAGATTTAAAAACACATTTTGAAAAATTCATATGGAAACCTATTATCATAGACACTTAAGATAGAGTTGCCATATCAGAGGGTAACAATCTCTACTAGACAAGTGTTGGATTTAAAAAAAAAAAAACAGGAGCTCAAATTTAAAGGCACTGTGCCTCAGAGATACATGTTTATATAGGACATGGGAATGCCATAACAGAAATTTGGAAGACTTCAGAGCTCCAGGATGCAGAAAACTTGTTACAAGTTCAGCACAATGAGTAATTTAGGTAGAATTGATAAAGACCAGTGTAACAAAAGAAACAAGGCCTTAAAGACTACATTCACAAGGCTTCAGATAGAAGTAAAAAAATCAGGACCTGTGCTCGAGGAATTCATATTACATATTGTCACAGAGTCTGGCCACATTCGGCTCATGTCCTGAAAATTAGAATAAGGTAGAAATCAAAAGTAAACCACCAAATTGTTTTGTATAGTAAATGCTATGACAATGTAGCATTCAAGTATGTCACAGTGAGTCTTGGGCAACTCTACATACAAAAGGTAAAAATGAAAGTTAAATGGAAAAGATGTGAAAAGATGTGTACTTTGAGATCACAAACAGTGATGCAGTTTTTGAACCAAGAAGTTCAATTTTTGGCAAGTGAAGGCAAAGTTGTTGCAATTTCTAAAGAAATTTAAGAGAAGTCAAATAGAGTAATAACCAAACCATGTAGACTACTTTGATGTAATAGTACCTTAGCTTTTAAAATGTCTTAAGATGTCTTGAAGCACTTTGCTCAAATATGGCTGCCTACAGAAGAGTGTTTCCAAGTTCACCCATCTAGACACTTGAAGCTATTTCGTCCATAGCTCAGAAAGAGCAAGGTGCATTTGGAGTTGGAAGCAGAAATTGGCAAGCTCCACATGATGCTACTTTTGTACATATGGAGAATGTAAAATTTGTGGGATTATCAAAGCTGACACTAAAGTTCCAATGAAAAGTTAATCAGGACAGGAAAATACTGGAATGCTGGAATTCCCAAAGGGGCGACTGATAATGCAATGTGTGAAACTGCGAAGATGTAGCTCCAGTTTCACTGAAGTCCTCAGGATGATACAGATGCCAATAGCTTGTGTACTGACAGAAGTGCAGACTGGGTAGAATCAATTTAAGAAAAGAGTTCCATGTGTGTTCCGAAAAGTAGGGTCATAGCATAGCTCTAATCCAGTCTGTTGGAATTAAGATGATGTCACCTTGTGACTCACATGATGGATATTGACTACAGAGTTTGGTGATTATCCTACTAGGTTTACATCTTGCTGTGGTGTCATATTTCCTTTCTTTGTTGCCAATCCTGCCATTAGGAATGGGAGTATTTACTCTGCAATAATATATTGGAAATACTAATACTTGACATGAATAAATTTGTGTGCTGTACTTTTGGCTTTATAACCTTAAGACTTGAGTTGGGATGAAATAATTTTATATTATAACATACATATAGTCCAGAGAAGACATGGGTTGGTTTAATGTACTATTCTCCCTGTATCTTTCATGCCTAATCCTTGAATTCTATCTGATAACATTGTTTAGAGAAGCTATAGAACCTTCAGAATATGGGTTCACCTGGCAGGTGTAGGTAGGTACCTGGGATAAGACATTGAGATTTACAGGAAACCCTTGATCTAGTATCACCTGCTCTCTGATCCACAGATACATGAAATTCTGGCACCACATTCTCTCACCCTCTTCATCATTTCCACTGGAACTCACATAGCGATTTAAAACTGTGATCTAAAATACATTTTTGTTCCCTTAAATTGCATTTGTCCAATAGTGTGTAATGAGTACTGAAGTGGAATTTCTGGTTGTGTCATATGTTGCAGACTCACATGATGTTTTGCTGAGGCAAGACCGGTGAGAGGACACGTGATATTTGGAGAGGGCAAAAGTAAGACCAAACAGACAGGGACTAGACAGTGACAGGGCACTTGTGTAACTAGCTGTCCAGTACTTCATTGGTCTCTCATCTTCACTGATCTTCATTTCATTGAGAAAGGCACAGCAAAGAACTTCTCGTTGAATTTCAGCTGGTTCTGATTGCTCCTGCTGACTTGTTCCCATTCAGCAGAGGCCTAGCAGTTTCTGCTGGATGATCCTGCCATTGCTGATTCATGTTTGGTGACACTTTTGAACTTAACTGTTGATATTCTGACAGTACTGAACTGGATTGCTAGTATCCTGACAGAGATCAGACTCGCCCCCAAAGAACAGCTTCTGAACAGGTCTACATCCCTTTGTCTTGTTTACATCTTTTCTCTTCTACTTTTGGATGATGGGCTAGAATGAGGGTCAAAGTGTTTTTTTGTTTTTTTTTGTTTTTTAAAGATTTATTTATTTATTATATATGAGTACACTGTAGCTGTCTTCAGACACACCAGAAGAGGGCATCAGATCTCATTACAGATGGTTGTGAGCCACCATGTGGTTGCTGGGATTTGAACTCAGGACCTCTGGAAGTGCAGTCAGTGCTCTTAACCACTGAGCCATCTCTCCAGCCCGAGGGTCAAAGTGTTTAAGAACCCTTATTAAAGTAGGTTTTGAAAATGCTAAGCCTTCAGAGTACTAAGAAAAAGAAAAAATCGTAACAGAGAAGCAGAAGAACTGTACTGTTCTCCTAAGAGCTACAGCCCATTTGCTGTCCTCAGATTTTTTTCAAAGTAGAATAGCATAATGTTCAATATAGGTATGACCATGACCATATTGTCAAGCCCTGATGGATAAAAGAAAATATTATATAGACATATCTGTGACAGGTTTCCAAGAGAATTATTTTTTAAATCAATGTTGTGATTAAGAAACATCCTCTTCATCCAAATTCTTGAGCACTGTACCAAATGTAGAAGCGATATCTTTGTTTTTTTAGATACATGTGTTTAGACTGAAGTATCCATAGAATGCAGGGAATTCTAGAAAGAGGTCATGGGGGAAAACTTTCAAGGAACTGGGTTATGAATGCATGTGATGAGAAATGGAAAAGTGATTAGTGGAATAGAAAGGGATAAATGAGGTGAGAGACAGAGGGAGGGGACACCTGGGAGGAAACATGGTAAAGGATAAATAACATTAAAGAGCTTTGAAAGTACCATAGGAATACCTACTATAGTAGAAGCTTCCTTTAAAAATTAAATGTACATTTATTAAAAAACATTAAATGGGATTTATCTATAATGAGAATAAATGCATTTTGAAAACACTGTAGGCTATCAAGTAAAACACCAGGAGGTATCATAGGTATGAATTAATTCTTTTCAGTGTTTTGATCAATAAGATGACATTGAAAGCCCCCTCCCTGAAACATTACAAACTAGTTCCATTGCTCTTGGTTACTTCCCAGAACTTGAAGGCAAGACTGCTGTTGAAGACAACAAATACCTTATTCATAGGACATGGAGCAATCAAGCTAGTGCCAAACAAGAAGCTTTATTCCTACTAGCTAACTTTCATAATGCTAGAAGTTTCTATACATGCTACTAGAAGAAAAGACTCATCATGAGTATTACCCATCATGAGTCTGTGAACTGTAAATTAACAATTGGTCTGAAAGGAAATATGCCCAGTGGTAAAATAATGGCACAGATATTGCTAGAGTAACCAACTATTTTCTCATCAGATTAAAAGCCTGCTCTATAATATGAACTTTATGCCCAGTACCATTATCAGAGATAAAATTCTGGGGCTTTCTATGTCATTATCCCTAGGGGAAACCCTGGTGCTTTTGTTTTACTAAATAGACATAGTTAAAAATTGACCCCAAAGTTCTTCTATCTACATCCATAGATTAATTAGTGCGTCTTTAAGCCCTCATCATAGATGATTCTTTTTGCTGTAGATGATGATTAATACAGATACCAACAAAAGGTCAATGTGCAAATAAAAAGGGACTGATATCTTCTGCTCAAAACAAGATCTCTTTTGGACATTGCTCTACAAAAAGCTCAGGGATATTTGCAAGACAAAATAGAAAGGAAAGATTATAATGGACAGAAGCTATGGATATTTAGAAAGTATAGAAAGATTATTTTCCAGACTTGAAATTATAGTTTTACACATGAGCCAATAAAGTTAGGAAGGCATAATAAACAAGATCAACCAAAACAAAACCTAATCATGGATGAAAAGGATTTCCTGAGGCTGCACTAACTGAGGAGCAGTTAGCAGTTGACAGCTATCAGGAGAGGAAGACTTACTTTCTTCCAGGGATGTGAGAGCCCTGAGAGGGCAGATATCCAGTAGACAGACACATTCTCTCCATCTGTCTTAAATTAACAAGTTAAGAAATAATATTAGTGCCATTTCATGACACACAGATTGAGGTATATGATTTCAGATTGGTAATAATTTTCATGATGTCATTTTGATCCTACATTATGTACCCATTGTTAGCTAACTAACTTTTATTAAGATTTCACACATTAATTCCATAGAACCTTTATAATTTTAATGAAGCAATTCTAACTGCCATAGTAAGAATAATTATATTTTTAATTTATTGACATATTCAACATATACAGTCATACATTTTATAAAATCATTTTCATTAAAGTATATAATATTATGGTCATATTTGGCCTGAGCCAGGCTGACTCCTTAACAGGCTGCAAACAAGCAGTTTAGTTTCTACTTCTCCCAGAACAGGACAAATCAGTTACTGGAACAACCCTGAGCTTATGTAAAAGGGATTTTTCTCCAGCTTGTAAATGGACAGTTAGCCAAGTTTTCAGCCAAGAGGTAAAGAACTACCGCTCCTTGGCACAAAGCAAAAGTAGGTAGTCTGAATCATAGCATCACCCAGACCCCCAGAGACAGAATCCACCAATCAAGATATAGATCACCTACTTCTCCCTAATGTTCCTCCTTTTGGCTTTCAAACTGAATCTGAAAATTTAGTCAGGGTCCTTCCAGCTGTATGAAATTGGACCCTGCATATAAGGATACATGTTCTTTGCTTTTCCATACTATTTGAGTCTGGGGTATTATTCTTTAGTGATTTGTGGAGCCTAGCACACACACACACCATTTCTTTTTATCCTGTCTCCTTTTATACTCACCCTCATCCTCTCATGCTGTCTCATTGCCATCACATCACACACACACACACACACACACACGTGTGTGTGTGTGTGTGTGTGTGTGTGTGTGTGTGTGTGTGATTTAATATGTCTATATAAAAAATCAGGTTCCACAAATTATACAAAACATGGCATTTATCCTTTCTGAGTATAAGACTCACCATTTGCAGCCACTGAAATGGACCTGTAAATGATGTTATTCTATACTTCTTCATGTGAATCACATTCTATACCACATTTTCTTTATCCATTAACCTACTGACAGGTTCCTAGGCTGATTGTATAACATTCTTAGTCATTACAAAACTTCAGATTAGAACCACATCAAGACACCAGTTAGAACGACCATCATTAAGAAGCAGAAAACAATAAAATGTTGTTGAGGATATGAGGAAAGAAAAATTGTACACTGATAGTGCAAAATAACAAACTCTAACTCTATTTTCATATATATACAACAATATATTTTATTGCCAAGAGTGTTGCCTTATATTTGTTTGTTTGTTTGTTTGTTTGTTGTGAGATGTAATTATATAGCACAAGTGGGCCTTCAACTCGGATAATATCCCAAATAAGGGTGAGATTAGAGCCAAGGACCACTGTACTTATCATATATATGATCTATATGTTTATATGTTTTAATTATTTTTAATTTCTGACTTCTATGTATGTTTGTATGATGTATGTGCTTGGATATATGGATGCAACACAACATAAGTACAGTTGAAATGACAATTTTATGGAGATGCTTTTCTCCTTGCACAGGCATAGATTTCTATGCTTGAATTAAGTTGTCAGGCTTGCAAAAAAAATATCACACACACTGAGGTATCTCAGTGGTTTTAAAACAAGTCATTTTACTTTCAAAGTGATATAATGCACCACCGCGGATATTTTCTGTGTTTTTCCTGCAGAATAACCCCTCTGGAGCATTTTTCTTCTGCCTGTGGTCTCATGATCATCTTACATAGCTAATATCAGTCTTCAAATCTTAAATTTGCAAGGCACCGTGAATCTTTTCCATGGCACATAGTACTTAGAGACCAGTTCATGGTCACCAAATATGCTAGAAAATGTACAGATGTAAATAGTGTAATGAAATCCCATGGAACTATCTAGAAGAGTGTATCTTTATCATACCAAATTGTGAGTTCTTAGTCATACTTTAAATTGAAGTACACTCTCATTTGGGTTACTATTCTTCTCATATTGCCATTTCTGGGTCTCTCTTTGAAAACTGAAGAATACAATGCTTGATGTTATCAAATTATTTAGAAAATTGTTTGCTCAGTCCTATGCAGTGGATTCTCAAAGACTCATTCAAACCACTATGAAACACAAACAGTAAATCACAAGGTCTTCTGCATGTGTGTTAGTCTTTAACTGAGAATATGACACCCAAATACTTTTAGCCATTAGTTATGTTAGCTTTTCATGTTTTTCATGGTCATAAAAATCCTGGTAAGCGTGGAGAAGACTCTTTTTTGTGTGAATTTGATTTCATGAGTTTTCTTATTTTGTTCATTTCAACATGTTTTGTACATAAAACCTTGGCACACCTGTGGGTAGTGTTAACTGTGATGTATGAAGCTTTTTCACACTGCACCATATCCACACAGTGCAGAGGAACCATCATGTGATCCTCCAACTTACAGTGCTTTTCAAAAATAAAATTACACTATATGAAGAATATATGTACACTATTCATGGCACATCAACACTTAGCATCTTAGAAAATGTGAAAAGATATGCTTATTGTTTCATTGGCTTTATTTTAGGTTACAATATTGAAACTCATTCTACATATATTTATAAAGCTCTGGTTTATTCTACATTAAATAGACACATTACTCCAATGAATAAATAGACAAGTTTTTTCCTTTTTTTAATTTTTCATACATTTGAGAGTAAATCTTTTATACCAGAAGCATTTTGACAGTCTTTTCTTCTAGTATATCAGTTACATATTATTATATTCTGATTATTCTGAAACAATAATTATTATATTTTTCTACATCATATCTTTTTAGATCAATTCACTTACAGTATAGCCTGAAAATGATTGCTGTTCCTGCGTAAGGGAAACAGTCAAGAAAGGCAAAGCAGGTGTTCTTAGCTCTGAAGAGTGTTTATAGGAAACAGAAGAAGAAAAAGTGAAAATAATTTGCCAAATATGTCCTTTAAATCCCACATGATAGAAGGAAGGTAGTGGGGAAGAAAATGAGAAGCCACAGTAGGACCAGCCTATTGAAGCAGTGTGTTTAAGATAAATGAGCAGAAGGAACAGATGATGAAAATGGTTAATATCTAAGTAGGGATAATGGTCATAGGAGGAAAACAACAAGCAAAGAAGTTGAAAGTAGTGGGGTACCAATTCAGGTGCATCAGTAGAAGAGGGAGGCAGAGAATGCTGGAGTTGCTCTGTGCTGAGTTATGGAAAGCCTCTGAAGAGCCACAGACCTCCCATCCACACACCAGAGCCAAGCCCAGAATTTCACCATTATGTCTGTTTGACCTTCCTTGCTCCACTCAGATACCTGGCCACAGCACCAAGAACCTTAACACAGAGCCACAAGGTGCCCAGTGTGAGACCTAGCAGAAAGAGCAAGACATCCAGCATATACTGCTCATGCCATGGTTGCTGGAAAACATATGGCCTGAGATGTGCTGCATCCCCTGTCTGCAAGATGTGATCTATCCAGCCCACAAGCCTCTGGGCAGGGGTCAGAGGTTGGGACTGCCTGATAATCTTGGAAGCCATTGCTGCAGACTTGTACCTGTGAACATAGAAAGATGGAGGGTATTACCAATTTCTGTGCCAGAATTTAGATCTTACATCACAAACAAACATATGCATAAGCCCCCCCTCTTCATCTCTGTCTCTGTCTCTTTCTGTGTGTGTGTATCTGTCCCTCTCTCTCTCTCTGTGTATCCCTATCTCTGTTTCTCTCTATTTCTCTCTCTGTCTCTCTATCTTTCTATCTATCTCTCTCTGTCTCTCCCCCCTCTCTCTCACACTCAAACACACACACACACACACACACACACACACACAATTTCTAGTGCATATCCATAGGTCAACTCTAAACAAAATGAATATTGTTACTCAAGTCCATCCGAAAGTTCCCATGGCCAAATAGATTACCCCCACCAAAACCATGAACATGTGGATAGTTGACTGCAATTGGCTAAAGAGTAATTAAATGAATGAATGAATGAATGAATGAATGAATGAATAAATAAATAAATAAATAAACAAATAAATAAATAAATGGAAGCAAAGATTGTAAAACAAGAAATGAAGTTGAGAGGGGGCAGTTTAAGACATTACATGGAAGAGTTCAAGGAGAGATTAAGGTATGAATTTGGTCAAAATACACTACATATAAGCAAAAAACTTAGAGAATAGGTACAAAACAATCTTTTGAAGTTAAATATGAAAACAAAACTTACACAGAATGATTATAAGTAATTTGTGAAGGGAAAATATTTTGATGTAGAAATACAATAATCATTGGAGAAAAAGAATTGGATGTGAGAGGGCATGGGTAGGGAAATGAGGTGGAGAGATCAGATGTAGGGACATTCAGGAAGAGAGGGCCAGGAGACTGAACCAAAACAACTGAAGGAAACAAATGCAGAGACCCACAGCCAAATATTAGACCATGTTCAGTGAGTCTTATAGCAGAGTTGGGGGAAGGATTGAAGGACCCTGAGGGGACAGGGACTACACAAGATCAACAGAGTCAAAGAACCTGGACCCTTGGTGGTTCCCAGAGACTGAATGACCAACCAAAGAGAACACACAAACTAAATCTAGCTCTCCACACCAGCACCAACACATATGTAGCAGATGTGTGACTTGGTCTTCATACAGATACACCAAAAATTGGAGAAGGAGCTGTCCATGACTCGGCTGGCTGCTTGTGGAACCTGTTTTCCTAACTGGTCTGCCTTGTCTGGACACATAGTGGAGGATATACCTAGTCCTGCAGTGACTAATTGCCAGGGTGAGTTAATAAGGGGAGCAGATGTGCCAGGGTGGAGTGATGAGGGGACAGATGTGTCTAAGTGAGTTGATAAGGGGGGCAGATGTGCCTAGGTGGGTTGATGAAGGGGGAAAGGCCCCATTTTCAGAGGAGAAGTGAGTTGGGATTGAAGGGGCTATATCAGAAGTAAACTGGAAGGAGGGGATTGCAATCAGGATATAAAATGAATGAATAAATAAATTAATGGGAAAAAATTTCTTAGCTGTTAGAGTTGCTTGACCCTATGACCTTCAATGTTGGTTGCCTCTTAGATTTCTGGAAAGAGGAAAGGATATAAAAGAGGCAGCAGAGGCTGAGAAAGTGAATTGGGTTAGCAGAGTGAGGAGAAGGCAGTTGTTGTAGAAGATACTGTTAAGAGACTGTTGAATCAGGAAGAAGAAGCTGAGCTGAGAAGATAGGCTAGAACAGTTGTTATAGTTTGGAGCTGCTAGTACAGGGAAAACTGAGAAAGGAGACTTTTTAAGCAGAGGAAGACTGAAGGAAGAACATTTGGTTAGAAGAAGCCTTTGAAAGGGCTGGACTGGAAACTGGGAGGAGGGCTGGCCAGGAGTTAAGAGAAGTGGTCACTGTTTGTAGCAAAGAAAAAGACATATTTTACATCCTATAGCATGGAAATAAGGAGATACTAAATAATGTGCAACAGACGTATATGTGATTTAAGCCATTGGGACATTGAAACCTGAATACTTTTTACAATATTTACAATAATTTGTGTTAAGTCACTGTGCTGAATGGGCAAGAGCTGTGTGGTTCTCCAAGCTCCTGGTCCTGCCCAACTTGTGGTATATTTGTGAAATTTTCTTTATAACAGATCTGTCCTGAGCCCTAGAAACAGAATAGAACTCAAACACATTCCTTCTTCATGGTGTGTGATTTCTACGTGCTAGTTTGTGACAGACACTAATAGTGCAGGTGTTTCAAATGTCATAGAGAAAGTCATGAGGGAGATCAGACACAATAACATGCACATGTCCTCTCCTGTTTCAATTGGAATTCTATTATAGGTAGCCAAAATATAAGAGGTCATAAAGATATTTTAGAAAGGAAACCATCATATCACCTTAGGCAGAAACATCTTTCGCACCTCACCTAAAATTAAGATGAATAGCAAAGGAAATGCTAGACTATCAAGTACCATAAACAAATTTTAACACAGATCACAAAATTCTGGTTTCACTGGAAAACAGAGAACACAGGTGCCTGTGTCAGGCTTGCATTAAGCCTAAGGGATCACAACCCCAGAGAGCTGCATACCTCTTGTCTTCTATGACTTCTTTCATTGTGAGTGCAAATGTCTCTGCCTTGAGCTTCTGTATCTGAATAGAAACACCAATTTTCTTTGCTTCTACTCGGACCATGTTTTCAGGTTGGTCAGCAAAAAATGGAATGCCCACTATGGGTACTCCATGCTGGATGGCCTCGTTTAAACTGTTCAACCCCCCATGGGTGACAAACAGACGAATGCTAGGGTGAGCTGGTGCAAAGGAGAAAGATAGTCCCAGATGTCACTATGAAAGCTTCAGATACCGGGTAAAGCAGCAGACTCAAGAAATAACCATGTGCAATGGAAAATGAACTTATTGATTTTGTTTTGATATTTGTGGTGTTCCAAGATATGATGTCTAACCTTCCCTTTGTAGTGAAATGCCTTACTTCAATACAAGGACATCAAGCTACAAGGAGAGTGAAAAGCCAGGCATGTTTCCTGTCCTCCTATTCATCCTCATCTCTTCTGATGATGCTCTTCTCTTCACTTTTCTCACCTGTTCCTTCTCTTGCTTTCTATATCTGCTCTCTTATAAAGCTTATATTCTGTGTGCTATCTCTTCTACTTCAAGGAATGTTTACAGAGGGAGATGGTAGATAAGTCACTTCAGGATGTACATGTCTTGGTGTCACTTCAACTTCAAAGCAATCTATCATTTATTATGATCATATAGAAATCATCCCAAACTATGCCTCACACAAAATCTAGCTATGGTCACTGGAAAGTGAGCCATTTTCCCATTTCTTCAACCTGTAACATTAACATAAGTGTGTCTGACTTTTCAGCCCATAGCTGACAAACAAGATGTCTCTACATGCTTACATTCATATTTGTGCTTTTGAATTGCTGGAGTGTTTTTACATCATTGTGAAAACAATGGCATCAAATACTGCCAGCTGCCCCAGACCATAGTTATAGTTCACCTATTGTCCAAGATTTTGTTAGATTAATCCTATTCAATGTTAGATATTGTTACATCAAGGCGGCATTACTGATCATATCTAATTAGGTACTAGAGACCTGTGTGAATTGGAAAGAATAAGGCAGTTAATGCTATAGTCAGTCTAGAGTGCAGCCTGATCCCTCCAAGAATTCTAGCTGCTATTGCCTTACCCCTGGAGATAAATCTTTTCTTGTAAGCAGGCTTTTCTTCTGTAAGTCAAATCATTCAGACGTCAGATATCAAGTATGTCTCAAAATCATGTAAATGGAAGTAAAGTCACAGGTCCATGAGGAGCTTACCCAGAAGGTCAGTCTGTGGAAGCCAATCCATGATTTTGACATTTGGGGCCAATCTGACATCTTTAGGCCAAAGAGAATCCTTACATGTCCATAGCACCCCTTGAGGGAGGTGACCAAAGGCACTGTTCATCTCCTTAAGAACTTCCTTGGTCTGATGCATGGTCACTATGGAGCCCAGGGCCACAAGGACAAAACCTGAGTCTCCAAACTGAGAGATAAAATTCTCCAAGTCCTAGAAGAATCATAGAGGGAGGAAGCCAAAGGAAGTGTAAAACACCAAGGCAGTAATAACTTGAAAGCAAGTTGGGTACTGAACAAACCCATACTTCAGATGCTCATGTTCATATGACACAATCCTTTCTTAGGCCCTGTGTAGCTGTGTTGCGTGCTGTGTTCACGTTTACTATGGGGCTGTGGAATCCTGGGTGTTCGGCCACACCCCCAGAACCCAGAGACCTAACATACCTAAAGCCCCGCCCTTCTCCCACTTCCAATATAAGCAAACCCCTTCTAACACTTTTGGGGAGAGTTTTGTCACCATCCAAACCCACTGTCATGTCAATAAATCTGTCCACGTGCCTCTTTGAACTCTGGAGTCTTTGCATAAGTCAAGACTCATGCGTGCCCCTGTCCATGGGGGGCAGGGGAGGGAGAGAAGCCTTTTCCGCCTGCCCCGGTGCCCTCTGCACTCTAGCAGGCTGTGGGACACTTTCTCCTGACAACAGCGGCCTGTGCACTGCCTCCGTGGGGCCGCTGGCCTGTGTCGTATCCCGTGTGCCTGGCATCTCTGCTCCTGAGACCCTGCTGCGGTCACTGCTGGCAGTGTGGGCAGGCAAGACCGCATCGTCAACACAGAGTGCTGAGACCTGCGGGTCCCGGGATGGCACTCGGTTGGATGGTCTATGCTGTTGAGTCCTGTCGGCTCGTGCCTGCCCTGCCGCCCGCGCACCCCTTGAGAACATTGCCCAACATCTGGCACATACAGGGACCACTGACACCCATGGCCAGGAATGAACAAATCACTTCCAATGGGACACGAAGTCTAGACTCCTGTTTTCCCAGCGCACACCACAGCTGCGTATGCTCTCTTTTGCTTCTATTTTACTGTGCGTCCACAGACCCTTGAAATAGAGGGCAAATCGATGTGCTGGCATGTTCAGACACACAGCCCCGCATCCCCACAATCTCTCTCCTGCTGCACTCTCCCCCCATGGCGTTAAGGGCCCAGAGCAGAGATTTGGGGGTTTTACACAAACACCCGCTGAGGTCTGACTTGAGTTTATTCCTGCCTGAGTACCAAGCCTTCTGTGCCTGCTTCTTCACTTCGGCGATCTCTGCCTCCCTCAGACATCTGCTCCAAACAAGAGACTTGGACAACTCCACGCCCGCTTGCTCCCAAGACACACGGACCACCATCTCCCCCTGGTTAGTGGTGGACAATGTACACAAAGCCAGCACAGAAGCTCTGCCCGCTGGCGCCTGCGAGAACTGTGAGTTACATCTCAGTCCATCCATCTCCACCTCCACACTCTCTCCTTCTCGTGCTTGTGGTTAACGCCTTTTTTCTAATTGTGAACTACAATCTAACTTCCGCCTAATTAAAAAAACTAAGTTTCTCTCTCCACGGTGTTCCCTACAAAATGACAGAGAGTCCTTAATCTCCATTCTTTACCCCTCCCCCCAAAAAATTTCTCGAGCTCTGCCTACCAAGAGGTTTGCTCCTCCCCCAGGGGTCAGCTTTTCAAACTCTGCCTACTAGCCTAGTGTAAACTTCCCCCACTCCTCTGCCATCTGCTGCCGACTGGTTACAGCCCAGCTGACTCGCCTGTAACAAGAGGGCTGGCTCCCTGCTTGCCCCCTTCCCCACTTCACCTTCTAGGTCATTTGCGGCCAGCTACAGCCCAGCTGGCTTGCCTAATAGCAGAGAGTCTGAGACTCAATCTGCCACCTTCCCTTCTGTTTACCTTACAGTTTCTTTCTTACAACTAAAAACTCCAGGCAGAGCCTAGAAAAACTGCCGCTGCCTGTTCTCCCCTCCCCCTCTAACTGAGGACAGCCACCAGCTTCTCCCAAGAGCTACTCTTTGCTGGCCTCCAGGTGTCTCCCCACCATGGCTCAATCTTACACAGCCTTTTACTCCTTCTGACTTTCCTATCAAACACCCATATTTCTTGCTTTGAACTTTTCTTCAAAGTTAGCCTTTCCTTTTCTCTAAGAAAAACAAAGGGGGGAAATGCCCCAGATTCTGACAGCTCCCCCCCCACTGATTTTAAACTCTTCACTAACAATTTTCTCCCAAACAGGGTTACCTACAACAACAGTGTTCATGTTTTTCAACCCAAAATTTTTCGCTTTCTGTTTAAAGGTCTCCTTTTCTCTCTAACACTCATGATATATTCCCAACATTTGTTTTTCAATTTTTAAAATTTCTTCAAGGTTTGAAAGTCATCTAAATCTACTTCCACAGGTTAAATCAACATGCTGACCACCACCTTTCAGCTTTTAATTAACAACTAATTTTCCTTCACAGACAAACTGTAGATGATTACTCCAGATATTAACACAATGTTTTTTTCCTTCAGCCATCCAATTTCCTCAAACACCTTTGACTTTCCAGGAGTGATTTAATGCTTTCCAGATATCTCCCTGCCGGAGATGCTGCTTCGCTGTGATTATACCCACAGATCCAACAGAGACAAACTGATACCAAGACAACACCACCTCCTGGAACCTGCCAAGCTGCCTTCTCCCTGTCATCTTGTCTGACTGAAGACCCAGAGATGCTTGCTACCAGCTACAGATGAACTCTTGCCAAAGTCACAAAGCTGAAGTGACGTGTTAGTGAGGAAATCATAATGTCTATTTAGATTAATCAGATGTCATTACTCTCAAATTGTACAATATGTATTTAATTGATTCAATGACTCCTTGCTTTCCCAACCCCAACCCTCAATTCCCATTACCCTTGGCTTGATTGTGCTACAACCCCTAGTCTGTGTGGTGTTTTCTTTTATTTTCACTAAAAGATGACACCTCTCCTGAGAGGGAATTGTGGTTAGCAGGCTGTGAAGACCGGAAAGCCTGGTAGTAGAGCCCTAGAAGCCCCGCACCCTAGTCTCTGAGGCTAGTCTCTGAAGCAGAAGGTGCTTCGGGCCTCCCAAGCCTTCTGGCTCTCTCAGCTTCAGCCTTCCACAGTCCCACCCACAGAGGGGCCCACAGCCACTTGTCACATGAGAATAACATCCCCACATGTGACCTACATTATATCTCCACCTTCAGAGATGCCCCCCCTCTTATGAAAGAAAAAAGGGTGGATTGTGGGGCTGTGGAGTCCTGGGTGTTTGGCCACGCCCCCAGAACCCAAAGATCTAACATACCTAAAGCCCCGCCCTTCTCCCACGCTTCCAATATAAGCAAATCCCTTCCAAAAATTTTTGGGAGAGTTTTGTCACCATCCAAACCCACCATCACGTCAATAAATTTGTCCACATGCCTCTTTGAACTCTGGACTCTTTGCATAAGTCAAGACTCATGCACGCCCCTGTCCATGCGGGGCAGGGGAGGGAGAGAAGCCTTTTCCGCCTGCCCCGGTGCCCTCTGCACTCTAGTGGGCTGTGGGACACTTTCTCCTGACAACAGCAGCCAGTGCACTGCCTCCGTAGGACCGTTGGCCTGTGTCGTGTCCCGCTGCCTGGCATCTCTGCTCCCGAGACCCTGTGGTCACTGCTGGCAGTGTGGGCAGGTGAGACCGAATCATCAACACAGAGTGCTGAGAGCAGCAGGTCGCAGGACGGCCCTTGGTTCGTCAGAGATCTGCACTATTGTGCCCTGCCGGGAAGTGCTGCCCACGCCCACGCCGGGTCGTGCCCATGCCGCTGCCTGTGATACCCAGGTGCGGGCTTTGCCCAACAGTTTACTGCCTTTATTAGCAGTCATTATTCACCATGAGCTCTTATAAATTGTGTAGCCTGTGGTTTTACTGAGAGAGGTCTACTTCCAAAATTTCCCAGCTTATTTTGAGTGACAATCTTAGGTACAAAACTCAGATTCAGTCATTGAATTTGGTAGTGATAGGTCTCCAAAAAGTCACATAGAAACAAAGAATTTGAGGGGAGGTGGCTTTAGGAAATTGTTACACAGGAATTCAGCATCTCCATATTGTACCATAAGATTACTCAAGTTGGCTCTCAAAGAGCTTCCTATGTCCTCAAACTCCCCATATGTTGTAAGTGCCTGAGTTTTCAGCCTTTACCTAACCCACACACCTATACATATATTTGTATATTCATACACTCATATATAAAATTTTATTTGAGTAACGGATTCCTGTTGCTCAAAGTATAGACTTGGTAGTAGCCTAATTGTTAAGAGTAGTTCTATGTTTAACAACTTGAGGCCTCTCCAAACTGTTTTTTTTTTCTTTTTGTACATCAATTTTATTATGTTATATTTATGGTAGAAATATACAATAGCATATATAAAATTTCTTCCCCAGCTTAGTTCTATACATTCTTGCAATCTGGTTTTGTTCTTTGTCTCTGGTTGCAGAATAATGATAGACACATAGAATTGGCTGAGTATTCTTCCCTGCCTCAAATACTTATATAGAGGAACTACCATCAATCTTAAGTGTTTGGTTTCATTTGCCACTTAATCTATGTTATATTAGACTTTCTTAATGAAAGATTTTCTTTGGTTTGTCCCACACAATTTAATATCACAAGTTTAAGATTTTCTATCTGTCCTAGAGTCACTTTTATCAACAGATATCCATAGTAATTGTCCATTTATGTAGGTCACCTTATTTTGTGATACACCATGTTAGTTCCCTTGAAATCTTTTTTTTTTTTTTTTGGTTTTTCAAGACAGGGTTTCTCTGTGTAGTCCTGGCTATCCTGAAACTCACTCTGTAGACCAGGCTAGCCTCGAACTCTCAAACTCAGAAATCCGCCTGCCTCTGCCTCCCAAGTGCTGGGATTAAAGGCATGCACCACCACTGCCCGACCCCTTGTAATCTTTATAGTCTTAAATAATAATAGGTAATTTTTCACTTTAAGATTTAATTATTTGATTGTTCTTTCTTGTTTTCTCTATGTCTCTATTGGGTTGCCATCATATTTTTCTCTTTTGCTCTGTTTATTCCAATTATTTTACTATTTATTTTTTAAATCATCCTTGCTGTGATTTTTAAGCCTCCTTTCTCCTAGAATCCTGTTTCCTTCTCTCTTCATTATATATTTCCATATATGGAAGGGTGATGTTATCAATCTCATGGATTGTTTTAGAGTATTTTTATATTTTTATGTTTTGTTGATTTCTTTATTATCCCACTATGATAGGAGATTTTTAATTCAAGATTTTGAAATTTACTCGGATTGTTTTTTATCTTGCTATGTGATAATGCCCAAACCAAGGATGTGGTTTTGTGCAAAGAGAAGATTATATGCCCTGTTCTTGTTGGAAAAAAATACTTCAGCTGGAGAGATGGCTCAACATCTAAGATAACTTGCTGTACTTTCAGAGGACCACAGCTCAGTTCCCAGCATATACATAGCAGGTCACAGCCCTATGTAACTCTAGCTCTTGGGATCTCCTGTCCTCTTCTGGTCTGTTCTGGGCCAAAGAACACATATATCTGGTACACAGACATACATGCAGGAAAAACACTCAGACACATAAAATGATTTTAAAAATAAATTTAAAGATACTCTAATTTCTAATAATTCTGAATAGTTGAGTGTGTTATTGAAGATGATAATGGGTATAGGTAGTCTTCTAATTGTACAACTGTAAAATTAAATTCTTGTTATTATCTTTAAATTCCTTACACTTTTCTTCATATTTTAATTTCATATTTGGGGCATATATGATGTATTTCTTACATTTTCTCTGTGAATTAACTGTTTCACATATTTTAAAAAATGTAATTGTAAAGTTTGATAAACACAAAATTTCAAATAGTTATATATAGTATATAATCTTCAGTGAAGGGTTTTTTTTTTTTTTGGAAGTGGGGAGAGGGGGTTAGAGACAGGGTTTCTCTGTGTAGCCCTGCTGCCCTGGAACTCACTCTGTAGACCAAGCTGGCCTCAAACTCAGAAATCCCCCTGCCTCTGCCTCCCAAGTGCTGGGATTAAAGGTATGCACCACCACTGCCAGGCCAAAGTCTACTTCTTATATTGACAACCACAACTGTCTATATTGCTTCTAACATGATTCTTAAAGAAACATGTGGTCAAATACTCTACAGAGTAAATTCCATACTGCTTTGTCAGGCATTCCTTCAAAACATTTCTTTCTACCTTTCTCTTTGACAACTATTTCATCTCCCTGTGTGCCAATATCTATTTCACCTGTGTAGAAGATGAGGCTTCTGTCAATCACATCTAGATCTCTAAATGTAAATAACCTTTTACAACTTGGAGATTCAGTCAGGGAGCCCAGATGATAACTATCTCACTTCCACATCTATATACTGCACCCCTACTCCACCAATTTGGGTTTTCAGAAGATTGTATCCAAACCCATAGCTGACAACTCTTTCCAGCAATGAAAAAAAAAAACATATCATTCAGAGATCACTGCCAAAACTCTTCTTTTCACACAGTGTAAACAAAGGTAGGGACTGTAGTACCCAGTAGAACCAAAAGAAATCTGTTCCCTCTTTGCTATTAGATGAAAATAGGAGAAATGTCACCTTTATCACTTCAGTATCTCACCATCACTGTATAAAAACATAGGTGATCATTCGTCCCAGCAAGGGACAGGGAATTATAGAAGATAATGTCTTTGAAATAGCAACCACAGAGTGACAGGTAAAAAGCAATCAAAATCTATTAGCTCTCTGTACTTTTGAATTTTCAGTGGTGGTGATTTTGAGTCTGCATTGATCATGCAAACCACATGGTAGCTGCATGAAGTATAAAGGGCACAACAGACTGAGGACACAAAATAACATACAAAGTTCTTGTTGACACTCATGCTAAATTCTGTCTATGTATGTCTTCTGAAAGGGGTACATGTTTCATCATGAAAAGTCTGCCTTCTAAACAAATATAAAATGTGCAGACATTTGATGTGTGTGTGTGTGTGTTTGTGTGTGTGTGTGTGTACAATCAAAGTTCAATTGGAAATAGCAACACATACTAAAGGAGTTCTTCTACCAAATCCAGGAGACTACAGATGGGCAAAAGAAACTGATAACTCTTACCAATATTCAGGTCTTCATCCTCAGCATGGAGCATTCTGACACTGTACTTTCACAACCCTAAAAATGTAGGCTGCACATAACTCTCTTACATTAAGATACTTCCTTTCAGGACATCTCTGATAAGTGACAACCCCCACCAGAGTCCTGAAGGTCTCTAAATGAAATATAAATGGAGAGCCAATGTAGCACTTACATGGGGTATTGGCTGAACAGGTTTGTCCAGTAAGCCTCCCACAAAGACCGTGTTGGGAAACAGGGGACGAGCAAAATCCAAGGCAAAGTCGGAGTTGACAAACCACAGCTCAGCTTTCAGTAGAAGGTCAGACAAAACTGGCCGAGAGCCTTCAGAAAAATGTTCCTGGATGGTACCATCATATTGAGAAAGCATTTCCTTTCTCTTCATGGAGAAATCAAAGAACATAAGAAAGTTCTTCACTCGGCCCCAGAAATCCATTTGGTCAGTTAGACCAGAACCATACACTGGAACATAAGACAAGGGGCTTGGTAGCCCCAAGTCCATAAAGCTAATTTGCCCAGGATAAAAGGACACAAATGGTTTCCCAAGCTTTTCAGCAATCAGTAAAGAACAGAAGTCTAATGAATCAAGAAGTACTACATCAAAATTCTCATTTTGTAAGAATTCCATGATGTCCTTTCTGCTTAATAGGTGACTGCATACGCTGGCAAAGTTTCGATAAATCTTGACAAGGGTGTGATGTTCAAACCTGTAATAAGCAAACAAACAAATAAACACAAAAATATTTTGAGATTTTTTCATATTCTTTAGAATGATGTTATGCTCAGTGAAAACATTCTGCTGCTAGACAAACACATGACTATAATTCTAACACTCTGGAAATGGAGACAGGAAGATCAAGAGTTTAAGGTCAGTCTAACATTCAGACCTTGAGGCCAACAGTGCCTGAGCTAAATAAAATTGTGACTCACTTAGATAAAAATGATTTCTAATATATTTTATGGAATGGAGTTCTGTGGCCTGAAGTTTTTACATTTATTCTATTTAAAGATAGACATTCATTTGTATTGCTTCCTATGTAAACCTTATTGCTTTCATAAAATAAGATATGCTTTTTAATTAAAAGTAAAGCAAACATACAGAAAGTTGTTCTACAGGTTCTTCCTTCCTACAGGGAGATATTTCTTTATTTCTTAGTAATCTTTGCTCATTATAGAGAGGGAGAGAGAGAGAGAAAGAGAGAGACAGATGAAGAGAGAGAAGAGATAGATAGATAGATAGATAGATAGATAGATAGATAGATAGATAGATAGATAGTAGAAAGAAAGAAAGAAAGAAAGAAAGAAAGAAAGAAAGAAAGAAAGA
>NW_021604622.1:4953987-4972460 GCF_004785775.1 Grammomys surdaster | reverse complement strand
AAGAAAGAAAGAAAGAAAGAAAGAAAGAAAGAAAGAAAGAAAGAAAGGAAGGAAGGAAGGAAGGAAGGGAGGAAGGATGGAAGGGAGGAAGGGAGGAAGATAATTTTAGGTGACCATGTAGCATCAGTCTTCCATCTGAATCACAGCCCTTCAAGAAAACTTTCAGCTTTAATCATTCTGGTGGAGGTGTTGCTGCTTCCCCAAATGAACCCACTTCCATCACATTTCCTCCAAGGACATAACACCCATTCACCATCAATATGAGTTTGATCTCTTCTGTCTTAGAAACCATCATTGATTATAGTAGATATCAGAGCATAAGTTGCCATATGCAGGTGTATAATGCTGTTTAACTCATGTTATATAATGTGTATTTGAGCTATGGTATTGTTCCCCTGCCAATCTGTATAAGTAGATTAATTACAGCTCTTGTAATACTCAGTGATAAACTTATTTCTTTTAATTGTCTGTATTGTAGCTTGGATGTTTTGTCCCATAAAGAGAGCATCCCAATGATAATATTGGAACTAGGCTCAATATGTTTCAACTTTCTGCCTAGAACTTAAAAATTACAAAAACAATGTAGAAACCTAGTAATTTTTGTCTGTTGCATGTGAAACCTAAATTTAAATGTGTGTGTGTGTGTGTGTGTGTGTGTGATATTTGCCTTCTCATGTCATGAAATTTAAAGGAGGTAATGTGACAGGGAGAAAAGACATCAAGAGAGATACAGGTGTCGTGAAAAAGAGCTGTGGAGGAAGAAGGCAAGGTACCACTAAGGATAATCACACACACACACATATGTGCACGCACATACACACACACACACACAAATCACACACATACACACACATATCAAAATATGTTATTTTATCATGCTAGCTTAAAGTCCAAATGGAATCATATGGGTGATTGGAAGCTTACTATTAGAATTTCTAACTCTTATTGTCTCAGATTTTCATTGAAGATTGTGCTAGATTTTAGTCATCCTACTGACAACTCCTACCTGTAGCCCTTTTCCAGGAATTCTTTCAAGTCAATGCTTATCAGATAGGTAAGAAACCTGGTAAGTTGAGCTAATATACCATATTGACATGTATCAAAAGACCCACAAGATGTTAGTCCAGAAGCATCTTTGCTCACTTTCAGACTCAACTTCAATTCACAGCACATCTGCTTTATAATCAAGGGGTCCTCTCTCAGAGATTTGGTGCACAATACAACTGTGTAGAAGTAACAGGACCTTTAAGAGGACTCCTCAGTAGGAGGTCATTATCAGCCCTCCTCCTGTATGGTTAAAGGAATCCTCACTGGACTTTGAGTCGGTGTCTGTGGCAGGCACTAGGGAAATATTTGCCTGTTCATTCTCTTCTCTTTACACTTCTAGACACACTCGCTTTCAACATTGTTTATCCTGGTGCCACCAGCCAAGCTGACTGTTGTTGATGTCATGTGCCCAAACTTCCACAACTGTGACCTAAATCAAATTCTTTTCAGTCTAAAGCCACCCAAAGTCAGTTATTCTGTTATAGTAATAGAATGTAGGGCAATACAAGGCATAATTCTATAAAACTATTGCTGGTACTCCATTTAAATTTTTTATGTAATAATTGACAAATAAATGTAATATGTGCAGGATAAACATCTTTAAAATAGAAGGTTTAAAGGAAATCAATTGAAAAACTCCAAGAAGTTTCTGTTCTCAGTAACTTGACTGTATTGCACTTGCAATAGGAATCACTTCTCAAGAGTTTGTGCTTGAAAAGAAGAAAATACATGTGTGTGTGTGTGTGTGTGTGTGTGTGTGTTTTAAATGTGTAAAATAATAAGCCAATTTGAACTACACCTCAAAAGTCCAGACTTGAAATAAAGTTACAATATATATGTTTAAATATGTATAAACAACAACCCAATTAGACAAAGGTGCAATTTGACAATTTTTTAAAATATATAATGAAAGAAATATGGCCTTTAAATGTCTATGAATGAGAATATTTCCAGAAACAATTATCAATAAGCACCACCTTGATTTTTTAAGTTGAATTTTCAAAACTAGACAAGAGAGTGAGGTCAATGGAATTAACTAAAAGACACATCTGTACATGTCATCCCTGTGGAAAACAACGGAGGTTCTGTACATCCCATTTAAGGACTAAGCCTCAGGCTCAGATGTATCACCTGGTCACTGAAAGGTTTTAAATATACCTCTGGCTATTAGTCATAAGTCAATGATAGTGAAACTATAATCCATAGAACCACAGAGGGTAGGTATAGAGTAAGAGACTAGAGGGCACAAATAGATCCCCTTAAGAATAGAAAAGTAGAATAGATAGTTCTGTGTGGAAGTGTGGGGCTGGAAAAGTAGGGTCAATTCAGGAGGGGAGAATGATGATGGAGGGAATACAGGGAGACACAGCTAAGATTAGGGGGCATTGACGGGGATCATAGGAATCTAATGCAGTAGACTCTTTCTAAAATATATACCTTTATAAAGGCAATCTAATTAAAATTGCCAAAAATGTGGTAGACAGAGCCCCAACTCACGATCTCTTGTCACAAAATGAGCTTCCAGTACCATAATTGGGTTACATATAAACAATTTGTTAGCCAAAGAGGTTCTATAGGAATCCTCAAACAACCTAAACAGTTGCCAAAACTGTAGGATGCTCTCCACAAACTGGCAGCAGGCTCTACTGTGGAAGAAAACACCTACACAACTCACTGAACATGGAGAAATTGATCTGCTGAGTATATAGATTCTAGGTTCAAGCATCTTTGCTACAGGAACCCTGTACACTACCAAAGTAGAAATGTAAACATGATCCAGCCACAAACCCATTGAACTACAATGCTGTTTTGCCTGCAAAATATGCTAAGAAAATTGTAGCACAAAGCTTGTGTGAGTAACCAACCAATAACTGATTTGACTTTAGATCTATTCCACTAGATAAAACCCATGTACAATATTGTTTGGGAGACAAAGGACCTGCTGCTAGATATGCCAGAGACCTAAGGTAAGCCAAATACTATTTGTGTAAAATGAAACAGAACAAAAAAAGCAGTAGTATAATGATGGCTAATGACATTCTGCTATACTCATAGATTTGTGCCTTGCTCAGCCATCATCAGAAAGCTTCCCCTTATAGCAGATGGGAACAAATACAGAGACCTACAGCCATGCATTATGTAGCACTTAGCCCTAAATGAGAAATCTGCATCAAATCTCTCCCTCCCTTTGGAACTCAGAAAACCCTGAGGAAGAGGAGGGAAGAAGAGTGTAGGCTCCAAAGTGGATGGAGAGTACCAAGAAAACAAGGCCATTTAAGCATGAGCAAAGCTCATATGTACTCAGAGAGACTGAGGCAGCATGTACAGAGCTTATATCAGGTCATATGTATACATACATACATACATACATACATGCACATTTATACACACATACACGTATTAGTTGAATGACTTTATGAGATTTCTGAGTATGAAAGCTAGTGAGATCTTGGTCTTTTCTTAGGCTATTTTCATTTTGGTTCTTTTCTTATCTAACTCTGATGTGATAGTTTTGGTTTTATCTTATCATACTTTTGTTATATTTTATTATTATCCCTTAGAAACCTGTTTGTGTTCTAATGAGATACAGAGAGGCAGTGGATCTAGTAGGGAGGTATTGGAAGGAGTAGATGGAGGGAAAACTGTAATCAGAATATATTATGTGAGAAAAAAATACTTTCATGTATTCAAGGGAGTTTGAATTGGAAAATTCTGGTTTCTCTAACAACTCAGTTGTGTCACATGTTTTTCTGGAAGCAGTTTTGTGAGAGGATGTTTTGTGGAAGCAGAAACATTCGAGGATGTTTTGCTGAAACAGACATGTGAGAGGGTATATAATGCTCTGCTGGAGCAGATGGTTAAGTGGGGACATAATGTTTAGATAGAATATAAGTAAAACCCCACAGTCAAGAGAGAATGCCCTGGCATTGGTTCGCCTTGCAATGCTTTGCTGGTTTTCACTGATTTCACTTGTCATAACCTCATAGAGACAAATATTCCAAAGAACTTCTTATGGTATTCTGGCTGCTTCCTGCCACCTCCTCAGACTCATACTGATTCCTCAGAGCCTTAAGGTTTCTTATGGGCCAAGCGACTGCTCTTGATTTGCCTTTGGTGTTGGCTGATTGGACTGGACTGCCACTACTGATTTGTGTTTGGACTTGCCCCAAAGAACTACTTCTGAACAAATCTACATTCTCTTATTAACTAACATTTTCCCTATCTTTGATGAGTGGGCTAGAAGGGAGGTTGAAGCATTTAATAATTCTTATTAAAGTAGGTTTTGAAAATTCTAAGTCTACAGGCATTACCTCTATTACTGAACTTACATAGGAAGGTGACAAAGTACATTGAAGAAGGTGGCTCTTCTTTCCCTGAGTAGAGAAATTGAAGTGACAGGGCTGGTACAGATGACAGGAATCTTGTTGACAGGCAACTTGTAGATAATAAACCCTAAAGGCCCACCTTCCACTTTCTAGAGAATTAATCCATCCCACAGTTTATCTAGCTATGAATCATCTACAATGCACAATTCAAGCACATCCATTCCTATAGCCATCAATTGAGCCAGTTATCATTTCTCTTAAGCTCAACTGAAGCATCATGCATCCATCATATACTCACTCTTAAATCTTGATTGGCAATATTTTGGTTCAAAGAACTGGGACAAATTACCTGCCATAAATTAATTCTTCTCTAAGGAGACGCTGTCTTTTATCAAGTTTCTTTTGCTGATCTTCAGGTAGATGCCAATTTATAACCTGGTATGACGGTTTTTCCTTTCTAAAATCTAAGAAAACACCAATTAAGTAAAGTTTAAATTTATCACAATATATCACACATTATCAGGGTGATAAAAACAATTATTTTAAATAATGTCACATCTTTGTGAAAATATGATTTTTGTTTTCCAGTGGGTTTGCTTTTCTTTGAATTCATTTAATTCCATATTGTAATCATATTTATTGATACTTTACAATAATTCAAGAATTTTTAAGGAGTCTACATAATGAAAAATTCTGATAATAATTTTCATTTAAAGACAGCTATTATTTTACACTATACAGATAAGAAAACAGAATGTAAACATTCTAAAATGATATAATTCATCAACTATGACAACATATTTTGTAAGGGTTTGTTGTTAATTACAAGTGAGTTTGATTCCAGTTCTCTGTGTTTCAAAGAAATATTAAAATAAAATGCATGAAGTGTTATTTTGCATGGTTACTTTTAGTTGCTATGCATTTCATGTGTGTGGTTTGTTTGTTTGGTTGGCTGTTTTGTGGTAGAGTCATGTGCAGTAACCCAATTGGCTTCAACTCACAAACCTACTTCTTGAAGTTGCCAAGCACTTTTATTACAAGCATGTTCTAACACAAACAGGTTTTGTCTTGTTTGTTTTTTGTTTGTTTGCTGGTTTGTTTGTTTCAGTAAGTAAAAAGACTCCACCTTCAGTCAAAAAAAAAAGGAAAGATGGAAGGAAGGAAGGAAGGAAGGAAGGAAGGAAGGAAGGAAGGAAGGAAGGAAGGAAAAAAGAGAAAATGTCTGCCAATCCCAACTGGCCAGTCTAGCTCTTCCACCATATTATTCATGCACAATGAAGAATCTGAGTACATTTTCAGGTTTCATTTCTGACAATTTCAAGCTATATCTCTCAAATGCAGAAAAAAATCCTCAATCCATCCTCTCTTCCTATTGATGAGAATTTCAAACCAAGAAAAGCAGGCCAAATTCAAAATCAAGTGATCTTCACTAGAGAGTTTCAGTGATTTGTATTTAAAGACAGACTGTAGGGTTGGGAACTTCCTCTCATTGTTCCTGTCTCATGGGACATAATCTGACCCTCACACGGCATCTCCACTGAGTCCAGCACCAACTGTGCCTGACACTACTCAGTGGAAGGCCTTTTATCTGTGCAGCTGCCAGGCAGTGAGTTTAATAAAGTGTTAGGATGGATCTCCAACACAACACAATATACAGTTGACTAAATCCAACTGGATGCTTATGGTTACACAACACAAACATCAATCACACAGCATCCTCAAAAATGCCCTTTCTATCCCTATTGATTACATGTCTACAGACTTTTGAAAATGGTATTAAAAGGTTGCATGAAAAAAAACTTCTCAAAATTGCCATGAGTGTGACAATTATTTTTGATGATGTTAGTTGGGTCTTATAAGCTTAGAAAGACACACACCATTGCCAAGGAAAATAAAGCAATGATAAAAAAAACAATATATTAGGAGACAGATGGGGAACAGCTAAACAAAACTAAAGATTATACAGGAGACATATGGAAATCTCCTAGTTTAGGAAATGATTTTCAAGGAAGAAAAGAAGATCTCAAAGGGCCAATGAGATGGCTCAGCTGATTAAGGTACTACAAGCCAAGTCTGATGGCCTGAGTTTAATTTATAGGACTCAGATACTGGAAACTTCTGCAGGTTGTTCCTTGATCTCCACACATGAGCATGCATCCAAACATACCCACAGTCAGTAAACAAATTTACTGTCAAAACCACATATAAAACAAATTTTAAATTGTTTAACTAGGAATGTCATGTATACATAAATAATGATGACCTCAGGAGTCAAGAGTGATAAAACAAAAACTTCCCAGTGCTAGTGTGGGAAACATTCCTATGAGTTGTTGATCCAGAGGCCTATGAAGCCTTCAAGACAACATAGGCTGTAGCCATAGCTCTTGAGTGCCTAGAAGAACTAGATCACAAAGCTGAGGTCACCACAGACTTTGGTTGTAAGGCAGAGAAAACTCAACTTGAATTGACTTTGAAGCTTCCTCCCTTCTGGCCAGAAGATGGCACACAGAACACTAGGGAGCAAAAGTCATCAATGATTTTACATAATGATGGACCTTCCATGTTAAAATATTGACCTGCAGGAAAATGTGCCCAGTGTAATGGAGGTGATAATCTACCTTGTGACTAGACTTAAAGCCTGTTGTACAGGCAAAAAAAAAAAAAAAAAAAAAAAAAGTATCCAGCAATGTAAACCTCTTCATGGCTAGGGAGGACATATTCTGTATGGGAGAAATTACTACTTTCATTTCACTAAATGGACATGTTTTTCAAATCACCTTATAGATATTTATGCTTATTCCCATGTATTATAAATGTTGATTTCAGCCTTCATTAGAGAATTTTTTTGTGCAGCAAACTGCAATAAATGCAAAGAACCATGTCTCCTTGATGTGCTGAGAACAAGTGGCTGTTGAGTGCTAAGACCTAAAAAGAGCATCTTTGTCCATCAATCTCTGGGGTCAGAGATCATGGCACAGGAGGAGATGAAACTCAGATAAGGACTGGATGGAGGGAAGAAGTATCACAAAACACTATCTCCTGAACATGTCATGGCTGCCTCAATCTCCACCTCATTACAACTGTGATTGCTGACAATGGACCTGACTTTTAGCCAGAATGAGGAATGACTCATGCGACTGCCTTGCTTGGGGAACTACTGCTGACTGTCCATAGATGCTGGGGATAGGGGGTGTCATTGTCATCATTGGTTTGACTACTATTGAGCCTCCTAAACTCCATTGGATAACTCTTTTCCAGGTTTATGCAAGTGATTACCTTAGTTAAATGCAGTTCTCTCTCTCTCTCTCTCTCTCTCTCTCTCTCTCTCTCTCTCTCTCTCTCTCTGTTTGTATGTGTATGTGTGTTTATATGTCTGTCTGTCTGTCTCTCTGTCTGTGTGTGAGAATTCTGATATTTAAGGATAAAAGCATATTTTAATTTCTGTAAACTCAATGTATTAAATCAACTTCACCTTACATACTGAATGAAACTGTTATACATTTAGTTCCAAAGGATTAAAGTAAATGACGCCTTTAGAGAAGAAAAGCCTATATTCTAATCTGAAAAACGAGCTCTGAATTAGAGACTTCATCATGTTTATATATCTGGGGTTTTTTGTTTTGGTGTTTGTTTGGTTTTGTTTCACCTAATCTCCATTACAAATAAGAAGCAGCCTGCTAGAAGGGTTAAAGGTTTTCTGATAATCCAGAGCATTTATACAAACATGTCCTGGTCTGAATATTTATATCAAATCACTGAAGATCAGTAACATTATTGGATTGGTCCCACCAAAGCAAGAACAACATTTAACTTGAGATATATGCATGATAAAAACATATATAAGACATATAGGTATTGAGATGTTGCTTAGCTGTTAAAGTTACTGCCTGGTGTGTACAAAGTCCTACTTTTGATCCTGAGAAATACTCAGAATCAGATCTTTTTTGGTATACCCTTATTATCCTGAAACTCAGGAAGTGGAGAAAGAAAGACAAGAAAAGTCAATATTATTTACTACAAAGCAATTTTGAAACCATCCTGGGATACATGAGACTCTTTATCAAATCAAGTAAGTAGATAGATAAATAAATAAGTTAGTTTACAATGATACTAAGGACTATGCTAGTTAGACGAAGGAAAAGAACTATAACTTCAAACCATTAAATCCTACTTCCTGGCACCAATCCAATACTTGCAATTATGTATAAATCCTAGAAACCTCTACTCCTTTAGAATACATTATATAGTTTTCCATGTTGAACAATCACAGAATGAAAGTCTGTTATCCAAACAGATCCAAACAGCTACTTAATGTTTAAATGGTTTAATGCAGAGCTTCAATAGAAGGTTGGAAAAAATAACCTAGTAATGTTATTTTTACATTCATAAACCCACTCAAATTCTACTACAAAAAAATATTAAAAAAAGAATAAACCAGTATTGCATCTGAAATTTCCAGAGCTCATGGATGTTGAAAGAACCTCTGTGTTGGGTATCGTGAATTGTGCCTCTAACCCCTAAAGTTGAGAAGCTAAGACAGAGCATTCCCCTGAGTTTGAGAACTACCATGGCAATGTAGCTGAGCTCCATAAGAGCCTGGACCTGTCTCAGAAAATTAAGAAAAATAAAAGAAAATGAAAAAAAAAGAACATAAGAATGAGACCAAAAAGGAGGTCATGGTGGGGTAGGCAAGAAAGGAAAAGACAAAGAGAATGAAGAAATGAAAGACAAGATACTTTAAGACAGTAAGACTCAAACCTATGAATCAAGAATGCTAGGTCTACAAATGTGGAGAATTTTGGTAGATTTTTTTTGTTCATAGCTTATTAAAGGAGCAGAGAGTCTATAGACATGAACAATATGTCAAAAGTTGTGGAAACAAGCAAAACAGGCTGAGCATGAATTGCAGCTCTGCAGTCAGACTGTTAAGGCAAATTAAATGTATTGGAAGATGTCCAGTGAAGAAGGAAGTGAAGTGTTCTGAGCTTCTGAGCCTTAATCTATCAGCAGCGATTCATGATCTTCAGTTCGGTTATGAGTCTCTTTATTTACTAAATTAAATAGGAACTTCTGACATCACTGAACAGAGTTTTGGACGAGCTACTGATTTTTAAGTATCTGAGGTCAGCTCAATCATGTATCCTAAATGTTGGGCACAAAATATGAAAGTCATTAGAAAACATTTCTTAAAATGTAGGCCTCACTGAAAAATAGAAACTGATATGTGTGCCACTGAATATAGCTATCTTTACATAATTAGAGTCCTAAGTATGACAGGATACATCTAGTCAACACTACATTCAGAAACACTTGACATAAGAGCCTCTCAAAATGATCAATAATAGTGGGTACTGTTGACTATGAGAAACAGTCAAGTAATGAGATATTTAATGCATTTTTGTTGTCATAACAAAATATCTAATATTAGTTAATTTATATTTTAAAAAATTTTATTGATATAGGTCAACAGTTCAAAGTGTGCACAGGACTCATATTCAGTTCCCACCACCCACATCAGGCAGGTCACAACTGCCTGTTGGTTTCAGGTCTAAGTGATACAACCACGTCTTATGGCCTCCTTGGGCACATGCACTCACATGCAAAAACTCACATACAATCACATGCAAATATACATAAATTGAAAATTTAAAAATCTAAAAAGTTATTTTGCTCATAGTTCTTTTTTATTGGATGTTTTATTTATTTACAATACAGATGTCATCCCCTTTTCCCATTTAACCTCCCTAGAACACCCTATCCCATCCCCTCTCATCCTTTATGCTTTTATATCATTTTGATTACATGCATGTATTAAGGTCAGTTCTAGGTTGAGGAACTTGTAATACAATAGATACAAATATGTAACAGCCTGTTCTGCCCCAAGTTTGGGGGCCACTTTGTCCTGGCCCGAGCTGCTGCTCCAGTCTGTGGGTCAGGGTCTAGCAAGAGAGAGAGTGGGGATGGAAGAGCAAGAGATGCGAAGAATGGAGACAAGACAGAGAGTCTGTTCAAGTCTCCTTATTGAAAGAAAATCATAGGTATATAGAAGCATAAGCAGGGGAACACAGCTGAAGACACTTTACCATGTGCACCTTGCAACTGGGAGCATTAAACAGCAAAACAAGATATGTGAGCAAAACAAGATGTTTATCAGAGTGTGCTCAGCTGTTGTAGGCTGTTGAAAACAAGTCTCTTGTCAGGATATATGGCCTGAGATGGCTACAAAGATGACAGCCACTTTCTGCTCAGAGTTGGCTCCCAACACAAATAGTCAAGGAACAAGCAAGACAATAAACACAAATAGTGAAAAAGAAAGCAAAGCATTAAACCCAATTACATGAACACTACTGTGATTACCGTTTCTAAGGGCTTATCAGAATGACCAAAGTATCTAAGGATACTTCCTTGTCCTAGCCCAAGGTCCTATTCATGTCTGAAGCCTACTAACTTGTTCTAGCCTAAAATTTTGACTCCCATCTGACCTTACCCCTTTGTTCTAGTCTAATATTTAGGTTCCAGCCTGAGATTACTTCTTTGTTCTAGCCTAAGATTTAGATTCCTACCTAAAATTACTTCTTTGTTCTAGCCTAATGTCAGATTCCTGTCTGAAGCCTATTTCTTTGTCCTTAGCCAATGTCATATTACTGTCAAGCAGCCCATTTCTTTGTCCTTGGCATGTGTCAGATTCTTGCCAAGCAGCCCCAAAGGCTCTCTGCCTCTTTCCATTTTTAATTTCATTAACAAGCCTGAGTCTGTCTTAGGTTGTTCTCACAGGAATGCCTTCCTTACTCATCATGGAATATGCATAATCAAAAACAATACATTTCTATCTTAGGTTACTAAGGCTCTGTACAGAATCTTACTCATCCTTGGTCCTTGGCTTGCCAGCCTGTGACCATCCAAGATTGGGCAGAGTCACCTGAATAGCCTTTTATGGTCTTTCACTGCAACACAACATAAAAGTACCATGTGTGAGTACAAAAGTCACAAGGCAAAAGAGAAGAAAGAGGCCAGGGAAGGGCAGATTCATTCTTTCATAAACACCTACCCAGCTGAGAACTAATCCATCCCTTGGAAGACAATGTGATTCCCTTCAAGTGTTTACACTGGTAAGCCAGTCAGATTTTAGTAGGCCTGACTCAAATAGATAAATAATTATTCAACACCATTAGATCAAAAACTCTGATTCTAGCACATTAAGGTTTGGGGTACATACTGTAATCATAGTCAACTTATACCAGGAAGTAAGGAAAATACAGAAGTATATCATATGCAGCTAAGATTACATAGTTTATTCAGATCTATAAAACACACATACACACATATACACACACACACACACACACATGCACATGCACACATTCACATACCACAGTTTAATTCTCATAAGGCCAAATACAGAAGTTTTGTCAAGCAGTTGTATACAAAAGCTGTCATTTATTATTTAAGTAATTTATTGTAATAATTGATTTTAAAGATACCTGGGAGGCGAACTGTTTCATGAAGAAGTTTTGTCACATTGTGTCCACTGCCATGAAGAATTTGTGACACACGACTCATCACTATATAATGACTTGCACCTAGAAACAATACATAAAGTTCATTTTTGTGGAGATTAAGGAAAATGGTTCTGATTACCATAGATAAGTAACATAAAGAAATTCAAACTAAGTGTAAAAACACAGAATGCCTCAGGATGTCTAGAAAGAAATTTGCTCTTCCATACCCTCTGTTACATAATAGGTAATATCCAAAACATGAACCCAGAGCTTTAGACAATAACAATCTTTCACCAAAGATCTGAAGGTCATGCCTGGAGACATGTCACAGCAGTTAAAAGAGCTTCCTGTTCTCATAGGGGACTTGGGTTTAGTTTTCAGAAGTCATGCAGTGGCTCACAACAATCTGAAGCTCTAGTTACAGGAGATCCAACACCTTCTTCTGGTCTCCACAGACTTCTCATGTGCATAATACACTAACATACATTCAGTCAAAACACTCATAAATGTAAAATGAAAACAAATAAATTCTTTTTGAAAATTTAGATATTCTTTATCCTATGATACATTTATATTTTCCACTGTATTTTTCCATCACTGTCATCACTGGGCTCAAAAAAATTACTGTAACCATGGAAAATATGTCATGATGTGATGGACATTAACTTTGTTTGGAATTTTATGTTATTGCTGAGGATAGAGATGCAGTATGTAAAATATTAGGGAAAGAAATATTCATAGGGAAAGAGAATATGTAGCCCCCACTTAAGAAGCTTCTCTTCTTGGACCTGAGATTATACTCTTCAAAATAAAATCATCAAGGATCACTGTGAGGCCTGAGCAACCCTGAAGTTATTACAAAAAACACCAGATGCATGAGAAACTGAGGCAATATGAATTCTGCAGTATTCCTGGGCTGCTAAGTAAAGACTATCCTTGGGAAAGAAAGAAAGATCATTAAGCCAATGTCTTCTCTTTAGCACAATTTCTTTAAAACATTTGTTTTGAGTCCAGACTGAAAGAGGAGAAAGATAAATTAAGAAAAAGAAAGAAATGGAAATTGTAAAACAAAAGCTGAGAGAATAGGGTGTTCAGGAGCAGAAAGACCCATAGTGATTAAATCAGAGCAGAAAAGTCAAGGAAACAGCATGTATGTTCTCAGTGAATCACTCCTTCCATTCCCATTTGTGTTGTCTGAACAGCACAGATAGAAGCTACCACACCTGAGGTGTCTTGCTCCTGCTCTCATTAGACTGAGAAGAAGGAGGACCCAGTGAGGCAGCCATTCTAATCGATTCTCAAGAGCAAGAGCTCTTCCAGAGAAACATTGAAAAGTTAAAATTGCACAAGACAAGCCAGTGGGGACAGAAAAAAGTGAAGTAACAAGATTTAAGGTCCTTACCATCATTACCTCAGAGACCCAGTGCAAAATCAACTGGATGAGGCAATTTCTGCACCTTAGGCTCAGGGATCATTGCAGAATAGAGGAAGAGTGATTACAGCCCAGAGGAAAATGGAGTTTGTTCAGGGGTTGTGTCTCCTATGAATGTCAGAAGCTAAACTCATATCTTACCAGCAAGACTGCCTAAACATGAAGCAAACAAGGACAGCAACAAAGACATGCTAAAAAAGATGTAGGAAATCGCAGGAGCCTTCAGCCCTAGACAGACAGACAGATAGACACACAGACACACAGACACACACACACACACACTCAAAATCCAACTAAGAAATGCTGAGAGTAGGAGAAATACTCTTCCCAAGAGATGCGCATACTAACTGGTTAAACAAAACAAAACGGTTATCACTAATAACATACATATACACTAAGCAGGTTATATCTAGTAATATATGTTTATACACATGCTCTTGTGTACATGTTCCAACAATCGGTGAGAAATGAGGGGCTGGTATTGAAAGAGAACAAGAAGATGTGTTTGCAAAGGTTTGGAGAGAGGAAGAGAAAGGGGAAATGGAAAATGAATGTGGTGTCAGAATATTTAACATAAGTGTGCAAACCACCACTATGAAAGTACTCCATAAGAATTTTTTATATAACATTAGAAGGGTGACTTGTATTCCTGAAAGAGGCAGCCCATGCCCTAGACCCTTGTTTTCCTCTAACATGAACAGAGTAGAAGGCTCAAGCCCATGTCTATAGTCTGTGTTTCTCTCCAGCACTGAGGTCCTCAGGCTTCATCCCTGAAAGTGCTCTAAAGGTCATTTGGGAACACTGTCATTTGGGAACAGCTGAAAACAATCACCCCTTTATACAGGCAGACTTTTAACCTTTTGCACTCTATTGCCCTAGACAAACAAAACATAGGTACCACATGAGCCATAAAATACAGAATTATAAGACCTATCCATCTTGAAAAATGTTGAGAAAGTGGGTAAAACACACAGGGAGTGTAGAATCCTCCTGAAGATGGTCACTCATCTTCTCAGTTTTACCTTGGTAGAAAATATTCCTAATATTTACCCCTTGGAAATTTGAGATAAGTCTTTGAATGTTCTGCCCCTTCCATTGAGAATGTTCTCAAATTCTAGGGCTTAAGAGTCAGGTAAATCTTTGCCCTCAGTCTATATGAGTAGTTCTTCAGCAGTTAAAACAAAACTGCTTTCCATAAAATTATCGTGTAGCTGAGATAGTAGAAATAGTGAAAACAGACGAATGGAGGTAATCTTACTATTCATTGTTAAATCCATGAATTTAAAAATGTCAATAGCTTTATAAAGAATGTCAATAGCTTTGCCATAAACTGCCAGATATTTGACTTTTAGGTAATATCTGTTATATGTGAATAATGATGACAGGATAGAAATTAAGCACTTATGATCCTTTGCAGAAGCTTGAATGTTACTTTTGCTAAAAATCTTTCCTGGCACAAAGGGATAATACTGTGATCCCTTCTGTCATGCCATTATGTTTACGTCCTTTCTCACTATAATTCTTGAGTCACATCCTAGTCAACAATAAATCCAAAAAAAATTGACCATTAAAAAAAATGTTTTCATGAAGCCTATATCCAGGTTTAATGTGACCTGTTTCCTGTTGGCACTAATTTGTATTCTCCTACCCGACTGAGACATTTATCAGTGAACCATGTACATGAAGCTCCTATTATCATGAGACCCCTATCAAACCATCGGACCAGGATATTTGTGATGTCAAATATAACATATCAGTTCCTGGAAATAGACAATCAGGACATGACATCCACACTTTGGTGCCTGGGAGCTTTTAGAGAAGAAGAACATCTTTCGAAACCAACAATGTTTATGGATGTTAGCCTACCCAGAAAAATCAAGAAATGTTCACTGTTCTCTTTGTTGGATGAATAGGCTAATTGCTTTGACTAAAATGCTTATGAATTACTCACAACTAAAGCTCTAGTAGAGAAGCCTTTTTTACAACCCCCTACTCCACCTCCTGCTTCTGTTTCTATATCACATGATGTCACCATCTACTATTGCTCTCAACCTTGGGGACAGTCCCCTCTGAGTACCACATTTCACACACTGCATAGCCCCTCCCCAGGTTTGTCAATGCCTAGATAGAAAAGTCACATGCATGATCAACTATATGCCATTTTTATGAAACATGGTAACCCAGGCATCACAGTATCAGAAGACTCTATCTATATTCCCAGCAAGAACTTACCCAGTGTAGATATAGTCAGGATTTTTGCAGCCTCCAAGAGGAGAAGCTCAAGGAGGAAGAAGCTCACTAGAAGCCAACTCCAATGTGCCCTCATCTGTAGAACACCTGGACCTCAGGCACAGCCTGAACAACTAGAGAACTGTGCCCCACTAAGGGACCCTGTAAGCCTCTGTCACAAAGCACTATGTGTGGCCTTGAAATAGGGTAAAGGGGGTAGATATTTGATGCTGTTTTTCCAAATGCCCTTTTGCCCTTGTCTCTGCCAATCTCTTTCCAGTGGACACTGTTTCACCCTCCTTAACTAGAATTAGAAGAAAAATGATTGGAGAGTTAATATTTAACTTTTTCTATAGCCACAATATTTTCTTTATTCCCTCAAAATAACTCTAAAGTGGTAATGTAGGGACCTTGGGAATCCAGTCAATGACAGCATCTTAAAGTAGCATGTACCATGAACATTTTACATGCCTATTCACAAGCTTACAAGACACTGCCTCCTCTGTCAGTTCTCTATCTGTATCCTATTGCCATTTCTGGAACTCATTACTCCAGGTACCAGTTTTAAAATCTCCAATTGTGTCAACCATAAACTAATCTTCAAGGACAACACCCAAGATTATTGCTGAATACCTCTCCCTAGTCACAGATTCATGAAAATGTGCCAGTGGCCTTTGTACTTGAGACCGAAGGGGGTGAGGGAAGGCTAAACTTCAAGTTCTGAATGAACATCATAAAACAGGATGGAAGTATTACACAACCCTCCCAAGAGCAAACTCAGGACAGAGTCCAAATCTGTTTACATGTAAATCAGCACAAAAGGAAGAAGTACTATGCCCCATGGAGTCATCTTCATGCTCCAGTCTAAAACCAAACTGCTTTAGCCAAGTTCCCAGTGCAGCTCCAAAGCAGGAAGAGAATCTGCTTCAGTCCTTCCCAACCACGCAGAAAAATACAGCCTTCAATTTTGCTTTGCTTTGCAGCAGTGTATCTTGTGTCTAAAAGACTTTGCTTCTGCCTGTGTTTAAGCATGATGCTTTGGTATAACTCACAATAAGAATACAACTGAAGAGATAAAAAAAAGAAATAATCTGAGAGAGAGGACTGCAGTGTTCTTCCCCCCCCCAAAAAAAAAAATCAGTCAATCTTTTGTTCTCATACTTCTCAAATGTATTAGTGTAACAGTTAACTTATTGTCAGCTACAGTAGATTACAGGCTACTCAGACAGCTGGTAAGGCATCATTTGTGGCCAGGTGTGAGACTCCTTCCAGATGGAAGTAGCTCTGGAATCAGTGAAGAGAGAAAGGAAATTTCATACTCACCCAAAGGGTCTGAGCACCATCCTGTTCACTGAGGTTCTGGAAGCAACAGTGAATTCTCTTTCTTTCTTTCTTTCTTTCTTTCTTTCTTTCTTTCTTTCTTTCTTTCTTTCTTTCCCTCTTCTGGAGCTGAGACACCCATCTTTTCCTGGCTTCAAAAATCAGACCACAGGACTGGTAAAATGTTTCAGTGCATGAAGCATTTGTGGTCTTGAGTACAGACACCTAGATCTCACATTAAAAACAAAACAGCAGACACCTATAATCCCAGCACTAGGAATGTCAAAATAGGTGGATATTGTGACCATACTCACCTGCCTGTCTAACTTAATTGCCAAGAGCAGGTCTAGTAAAAGACCCTATCTCAAAAAGCAGGCTATGTAGTATAAAGAAAGACAATATCAATCTCTGACTTCAACATACATGTTCAAAAATATATGTATAAAGTGTTCAGCTCATATATACACATGAAAACACATATACCACACACATAGACCTCTCTCTCTCCTTCTCTCTCTCTCTCTCTCTCTCTCTCTCTCTCTCTCACACACACACACACACACACACACACACCACAAACACACATACACAAAAACACACACACATACCCATATGCGAGCACATGTGTTTGCAGACACATAAACAATAGATTATGTTTTATCCACACAAATCTATACATAACGTGGACTCTAGCAATAGGAAAATAACTAAGTAATACAATGAATTTTCCACAAATAATAAGAATGAATGTTTACATAATAACTTTTGTTTAAACCAATACAATAAAAAAATCCAATTTATGATCCCATTTATGTAAAATCCAGAAGGCACAAATGAGCATAGAAACATTATTTACTGACCACAAATGGCTCTTAGGAAATAAGGCTACCAACAGCAAACACTGTAAGGAGCTAGGGGAAAGAAAACTTCTCTGATGATAAATCTTCACTGTGTTCAGATATATAAAGATAGGTGAATATACATATTCATATATGTACAATTATTTATTTCAATTATGATGAGGTTGTCCATAGTAACCCAGTAAAATACTTTTCAAACTGAAATGTGACATAAAGGAAATACTAGACAGATCTGCTTTGCATTTTAAATGACTAAAATAAAAAACTAGAAACACTACCTGGGTAAAATGTCCTTCACACACTGTTCATTAGGAGGCTCAGGACACTCAGTACTTACTGGACTTAGTTTTCAGAATTCAGATCATGAAGGAAGTATTCAAATCCACTCAGACATTCCCCTTGAGTGAGAAGATTGAATTCAGAGGTTAGGAAGGACAAGACAGCTGGCAGGAATTTACAGGCTAAACTAGAATTGACAGAGAACTACATGAGAGAACAGAGTGCTCTGTGAGACAAAATTTGGAGCTGAGATTTCCAAGAAAAAGGTAGATCCAAACTTGCCAATCCCTCCTCATTTCAGCATTGAGCTAGAAAACAGTCAGGTGGAATGATATCCAGAAAGCACAGATAGCTGTTCCCTTATCCTTGATTTGATTATCTTTAAGTCAATTTTTAAATCAGGAGAGTTGCAATAATTTTTAAACAATTCTCATTCTCTCTCTCTCTCTCTCTCTCTCTCTCTCTCTCTCTCTCTCTCTCT
>NW_021604622.1:4924195-4953977 GCF_004785775.1 Grammomys surdaster | reverse complement strand
TCTCTCTCTCTCTCTCTCTCTCTCTCTCTCTCTCTCTCTCTCTCTCTGTGTGTGTGTGTGTGTGTGTCTATCTGTCTTCTGTCTCTCACAGACAAACACACACACACATAACAAGAAATGCGATTAAGAGTGCACGTGGTGAGAAGTGGAAAGGAGAATAGTGGAACAGGAAAGGATAAACTAGGTAAGAGATGTAGGGGAAACCTAGGAGGAAACATGGTAAAGGGTAACTAACATTAAAAAGCTTTGAAAGTACCATAGGGAAACCTACTATAGTAGAAACTTTCTTTTAAAATTACATATACATATATTAAATAGCCTTAAATGGGATTCTATAGTGAGAATAAATGTCTTCCAAAAGCAACATAGGATACCAAATAAAACACCAATAGGTATCATAAGTATGTAATACTTCTTTTCAGGGTTTTGATGCCATAGAAAGCCCGCTGCCTGAAACATTACAATCTGGCTCCGTTGCTCTTGGTTACTCCCCAAAACTTGAAGGCAAGACTCTTGTTGACGACAACAAATACCTTATTCGTAGAACATGGGCAGTCAAGCTAATGCAAAACAAGAAGCTTTATTCCTTCCTACTAGCTAACTTTCATAATGCTAGGAGTTTCTGTACATTCTATTAGAAGAGAAGAATCCTCCTGAGTTTTATCTAGCTGAGAGTTCTGTGAACTGTCAATTAACAATTGGCCTGAAAGGAAATATGCCCAGTGGTAAAATAGTGGCACAGATATTGTCAGAGTAATCAGCTATTATCTGATTAGATTAAAGGATGCTGGATAATATGAACTCTATAGCTGGTACCATTTTCAGGAACGTAATTCTGGGGCATTTTATGTCTTAAGCCATAAGGGAGAACCCTAGTGCTCTTGGTCTATTAAATAGACATATTTAAAAATTGATCCCAAAGCTCTATTTTTAACATCCATAGATTAATTAGTGTATTTTTAAGCCCTCATCATAGATGATTCTTTTTGCAGTAGCTGATGATAATACAGATACCAACAAATGGTTAAAGTGCAAATAAAAAGGGACTGATATCTTCTGCTAAAAATAAGATCTCTTTTGGACATTGCTCTCCAAAAAAGCTCAGGGATACATGCAAGTCAAAATAGAAAGGGAAGATTGTAATGGCCAGGAGTATATATTTAGAAGGTATAAAAAGATTATTTGAAGTGAGGGAGAAAGTATAAAAAGATTATTGGGGGGGGGGGAGAAGAGGAGAACCTGATCTGGTATTCGATGAAGGGAAAGGACTGAAGCCTTGAGGGCCAGCAGAAAGAATGGAAACGGGCAACCTCTGGAGGTAGAGGATTGAGGGGACACTTAAGAGAGCACCAGAGTCCTGAGAGGTGAGAAACTCTCAGGATTCAAAGGGAGGGACCTTACATGCAATGTCCAACAGTAGGTAGAGGGAACTTATAGAGCCTACCTCCAGCATAAAGACAGGCATCAAGTGACAGAGGGGGTTGCCATCCCACAGTCAAAACTCTGACCCATAATTGTTCCTGTCTGAAAGAACTGCAGGGATAGAAATGGAGAAGAGCCTGAAGAAAAGAAGGTGTAGCAACAGGCCCAAAGTGTGAACCAGTTCAAGGAAATGTCTCAAGGCCTGACACTAACACTGATGTTTCGGTGTGCTCGCAAAAAGGGATCTATCATGACCACACTGCAAAACACCCAACAAGAAGCTGAAAGAGTCGGATACAGACATTTGCACCCAACCAATGGACAGAAGCCGCTGACCCCAGTGATTGAATTAGGGAAAAGCTGGAAGAAGCTGAGGAGGAGGGTGACTCTGTAGGAGGACCAGCAGGCTCAATTAATCTGGACCTCTGAGATCTCTCAAATACTGGACCACTAACCAGGCAGCATACACCAACTGATATGAGACATCCAACATATATATAGCAGAGGATAGCTGAGTCTGAGTTCAGTCAAAGAAGATGCACCTAACCCTCAAGAGACTGAAGGCCCCAGGGAGTTAAGAGGTCTGGTGAGGTCGGGAGAGGTGTGGGAACATCCTCATGGAGAAACGGGGCAGATATTAGGTACAGGATGTGGAACACTAGGGGGTGTACAGGGAGGGGAATAATATCTGGAGTGTAAAAATTTCATACATACATACATACATACATACATACATACATATATACATAATTAAATGTTCAAAAAAGATTATTTTCCAGACATGACATCATAGTTTCATACATGAGTCAATAAGGTTAGGAGGGCAAAAGGAAGAATTACTGAACAGGATCAGACAAGCAAAATCTAATCATGGATAGAGAGATTTTCTTGAGGCTAAACTATCTGAGGAGCGGTTAGCAGGTGACAGCTATCAGGAGAGGAAGACTTACTTTACTCCAGAAATGGAAGAGCCCTGAGAGGTCAGATATCCAGTAGACAGACACATTCTCTCCATCTGTCTTAAATTAACAAGTTAAGGAATAATATTAGCGCCATTTCATGACACACAGATTGAGGTACATGATTTCAGATTGGTAATAATTTTCATGATGTCATTTTCATCCTACATTAAGTACTCTTTATTAGCTAATTATCTTTTGTTAAGATTTCACAGGTTTAACCCCCACAGGATCTTAGGTAAGGAGGCAGCAACACCTGCCCCAAACAGGGAGTAATTGGGACCCATGGGCACCCAGGAACTCACTCCAGGAAAGGGACACCAGTTCCTTCCAGTCTGTGCCTGAGCACTGAACAGATCTTGAGCGCCAATCTGCACCCAATCCAACAAAACCCAAAGGAGGCAGGACGTCCAGGAACTCCAACAAGCTCAAGAACATAGAATCATTGGATGACTGAATCTCAGGAGATTGGTCATACCAGGATTTCAGGATCCCAGAGGCAGCCTGACTCCTAGGAGCTCTAACACCCAGGAACTCAGGATCACAGTATCACAGAGACACTGGACTCTGAGGAGTTCTGACACAACTAAGATAACAGGAAAGACAGGCGTCAGTGATAGACAGTGAGTGCAGGTAGCACTAAAGATAACCAGATGACAAAGGCAAGCACAAGAACATAAGCATCAGCAACCAAGGGTACTTGGCATCAGCAACACCTAGTTCTCCCACCATAGCAAGTGCTGAATGCCCCATAACACCAGAAAAGCAAGATTCGGATTAAACATCACTTCTCATGGTGATGATAGAGGACTTTAAGAAGGACATAAATAACATTCTCAAAGAAATTGAGGAGAACACAGGAAACAAGTAGAAGCTCTTATAAAGAAAACACAAAAATCTCTTAAAGAATTACAAGAAAACACATCCAAACAGGTGGAGGAATTGAACAAAACCATCCTCATCCTAAAACTGAAAGTAGAAACAATAAGGAAATCACAAGGGTACTACCCTGGAGATAGAAAACCTAAAAAACTTCCAGAGAAGTCTTAGAATAACTCCAAATACACTGCAAATGCATTAAACTTCTTCCTAATTATAATGACTACCACTGTAAATTTTAGAACTAACATGAATCCAATGGTATTTGACATGACGCTCACAATGGCTCCTTACCCTTAATTTCTGAATATCCTTCCAGTAATTTCAATAGGATGAAGAGCATCAATTTGTTCTTCCAGATGTCTATGGAAATCCTCTTGTGTATTCAATGCATTACTAACATATTTTGCTAAATGATTAACAAACGTAGTTGTCTTACCTTCTTCTGTCACAGCGGTTGCAGAATCAGTGGTGCTAGCAATTAATGTAATTAAACCTGTTATACCAGCAATAATCAAGCCCACTACCCTCTTGCTTCTGCTTAAACTCTGGCTCATTTCTTCCAGTACTTGAAAAATATTTTTGAATACCAAGGTTCTGTGATACTCAGGGCACTAAAACAAAAGCTGGTTGATAGACCTCCATAATTGACATGCTAGGTTTCAAAACACAAACACAATTAGAAGATATATGATCAATGCAACTTACATTAAATACTGTAGAAGAAACAAAAATACTTTTAACTTGACAATGTAAAGAGCCTTAACACATGTGCTAACGCCCGTTTGAAGTCAGGATCCTGTCCAAACTTGTTAACAAAACATCATAGAGAACTGCAGCTAATTTCCATATATGTCTCTGAAAATGTCCAAATACTTCCAAATGAAGACTGTTATTTCCAATATTGGATTGATTTCTAGAGCAGTCCATGTTTGAGTCTGAATAACTGTTCACATTTAATAACAATACAAAAGGCATTATAACTTGTCGTTTTGATTCTCTGTTCCACAAGGTCTAAGAAGTTGAGTTAAGGCAGCTTCTCCCTTCAGGAGTATAAATAAGCAATGATGGGTCTTGAACTTATATCCAAATCAGCTTCCCAATCACCATTATCAGGGCACACAGCAGGTTCACAAGTCAGCATCATTCTTTGTCCCGGCATCAGCACGTCTCACCCATTGCTTTGGTGCCACCATGCTCCTTGAGCATCCTGCAGAAAAACCACAAACATGCCCTCTTCCCCATATTTAATACCTGATCAGGATCATGCCTTATGCCAGAAAGTGGATCCTTCCCTTTCACCTATGCATAAGTATTCCTAGTTGTAGAGAACCATAGACATTCAGCAAAAAGCCTTGCTTATTCCTTGACTATTTGCATCTATTGTATTTCTAGACCCTCAACCTAGAACTGACATTAATACATGCATGTAATTAAAATGGTATAAAAGCATAAAGGAGGAGGGGGGATAGGATAGGTGTTCTAGGAAAGGGAAATGGGGAAAAGGGATGACTACTGTATTGTAAGTAAATAAAATGTCCAATAAATTCCACAACAACAACAAAAAAGAAAACCAAGGAAAGAGATCAGGAGTCCTATATGCAAGCATCACCAACAGAGTACAAGAGATAGAAGAGGGAATCTCAGATGGAGAAAAAAACCATAGAAAATATTGACACAACTGTCAAAGAAAATGCAAAGTGCAAAAAGTTCCTAACACAAAACATCCAGGAATTCCAAGACTTCCTAACCTAAAGAAAGAGATGCCCATAACATACAAGAAGCCTACAGAACTCCAAATAGACTAGACCAGGAAAGAAATACCTCCTGTCACATAATAAGTCAAACATCAAATGCACAAAATAAAGAAAGAATATTGAAAGCAGTAATGGGAAAATATAAATGCAGATCTATTAGAATTATACCAGTCTTCTCACCAGAAACTCTAAAAGCCCAAAGATCCTGGGCTGATATCATACAGAACCTAAGAGAACACAAATGTCAGCCCAGCCTATGATACTCAGCAAAACATTCAACCACTATAGATGGAGAAACCAAGATATTCCATGACAAAACCAAATTTATACAATATCTTCTCACAAATCCAGCACTACAAAGAGTAGTTCATGGAAAACTACAACACAAGGAGGGAAACTACAACCTAGAAAGAACAAGAAACTAATCTTCCAACAAACTCAAAAGAAGATAGCTACACAAACATAATTCCATCTCTAATAACAAAAATAACAGGAAGAAACATCCCTTTTCTTAATACCTGTTAACATCAATGGACTCAATTCCCCAATAAAAAGATGTAGATCAACAGACTGGATACATAAACTGGATCCAGAATTTTGCTCCACACAGGAAACACACCTCAGTGAAAAAGTCATATACTACTTCAGAGTAAAAGGCTGGAAAACTATTTTCTAAGCAAATGGTCCCAAGAAACAAGCTGGAGAAGCCATTTTAATATCAAATAAAATAGACTTTCAACTTAAAACTGTCAAAAAGGATAAAGAGGGACATTTTATACTTATCAAAGGAAAAACATCTACCAAGATGAACTCCCAATTCTGAACATCTATGCTCCAAATGCAAGGGCACCAACATTCATAAAAGAAACTTTACTAAACCTCAAAGCACACATTGCACCTCACACAATAATAGTGGGAGACTTCAGAACCCCATTCTCAGCAATGCACAGATCATGGAAACAAAAACTAAACAGAGAGATGGTGAAATTAACAGAAGTTATGAACCAAATGGATTTAACAGACATCTATAGAACATTTCATCCTAAAACAAAAGAATATACCTTTTACTCAGCACCTCATGGTACCTTCTCCAAAAGAGACCATATAATTGGTCACAAACAGGCCTCAACAGATACAAAAAGATAGAAATAATCTCTTGCATCCTATCAGATCACCATGGACTAAGACTGGTCTTCAATAACAAAAAAACAATGGAAGACCCACATTCTCAAGGAAACTGAACAACACTCTACTCAATGATTATGCGGTCAGGGAAGAAATAAAGACAGAAATTAAAGACTTTTTAGAATTTAATGAAAATGAGGACACCTCATACAAAAACTTATGGGACACAATGAAAGCAGTGCTAAGAGGAAAACTCAGAACTAAGTGCTTACAAAAAGAAACTGGAGAGAGTATAAACTAGCAACTTCACCACACACCTGAAAGTTCTAGATCAAAAAGAAGTAAACATATCCAAGAGGTGTAGATGACAGGAAATAATCAAACTCAGGGCCGAAATCAACCAAGTAGAAACAAAGAGAACTGTACGATGTATCAGCAAAATCACAAGCTGGATCTTTGAGAAAATTAACAAGATAGATAAATGTTTAGTCAGACTAATCAGAGGGCAGAGAGACAATATCCAAATTAATAAAATCAGAACTGAAAAGGGTGACATAACAACAAAAATCGACGATATTGAAAAAATAATCAGATCTTACTATGAAAGTCTATACTCAACAAATTTGGAAAATATGGATGAAATGGAAAATTTTCGGGACAAATACAAGTTACCAAAGTTAAATTAGGACCAGATAAACCATCTAAACAGTCCCTGATAGAAACACAAGCAGTCATTAAAAGTCTCCCCACCAAAAAAAAAAAAAAGGGGGCAGGGACCAGATGGTTTTATTGCAGAGTTCTATCATACCTGCAAAGTAAACCTAATACCAATTCTCTTCAAACTATTCCACAAAGTAGAAACAGAAGGAACACTACCCAATTCATTCCATGAAGCCACAATTACACTCATACCTAAACTACACAAAGACCCAACAAAGAGAACTTCAGACCAATCTCCCTTATGAATATCGATGCAAAAATAATAAAATTCTCACAAACTGAATCCAAGAACACATCAAAACAATTATCCATCATGATCAAATAGGCTTTATCCCAGGAAGGCACCAATGGTTCAGTGTACAGAAATACATCAATGTAATCCACTATATAAACAAACTAAAAGAAAAAAACACATGATCATCTCACTAGATGCTGAGAAAACATTTGACAAAATTGAACACCCTCTTATGATAAAAGACTTGGAAAGACCAGGAATCTAAGGCCCATACATAAACATTGTAAAAAGCAATGTACTTCAATCCAGTAGCCAACATCAAACTAAATGGAGAGAAACTTGAAGCAATCCCACTAAAATCAGGGACTACACAAGGATGCCCACTCTCTCCCTACCTACTCAATATAGTACTGGAAGTCATAGCCATAGGAATTAGGCTACAAAGGGTCAAAGGGATACAAATTGGAAAAGAAGAAGTCAAAATTACACTATTTGAAGATGATATGATAGTATACTTAAGTGACTCCAAAACTTCCACCAGAGAAGTACTAAACCTGATAAACAACGTCAGCAAAGTGGTTGGATATGAAATCAACTCCAACAAATCAGTAGACTTCCTTTACTCAAAAACAGACTGAGAAAGGAATTAGAGAAATGACACCCTTCACAATAGTCATAAATAATATAAAATACCTTGGTGTAAATTGAACCAAACAAGTGAAAGATCTGTATGACAAGAATTTCAAGTCTCTGAAGAAAGAAATAGAAGTAGAACTCAGGAGATGGAAAGGTTTCCCATGGTCATGAATTGGAAGGATTAATATAGTAAAAATGACTATCTTGATGAGAGCAATCTACAGATTTAATGCAATCCCCATCAAAATTCTCACTCAATTCTTCACAGAGATAGAAAGAGCAATTCTCAAATTGATTTGGAATAACAAAAAAACCCAGGATAGCGAGAACTATTCTCAACAATAAAAGAACTTCTGGAGGAATCACCATCACTGACTTCAAGCCATACTACAAAGCAGTAGTGATAAAAAAACTGCATGGTATTGGTATAGACAGGCAGGAGGATCAATGGAATAGAATAGAAGAACCAGAAATGAACCCTCATACCTATGATCACTTGATATTTGACAAAGGAGTTAAAAGCATACAGTGGAAAAAAACAGCATTTTCAACAAATGGTGTGGGTTCAACTGGAGGTCAGCATGTAGAAGAATGCAAATTGATCCATACTTATCTTCCTGTACAAAGCTGAAGTCCAAGTGGATCAAGGATCTCCACATAAAATCAGTTACACTGAAACAAATAGAAGAGAAAATGGGGGAAAGCCTCGAACACATGGGCACAGGAGAAAAGTTCCTGAAAAGAACACCAATGGCTTATGCTCTAAGATCAAGAATTGAAAAATGTGACTTCATAAAGCTTCTGTAAAGCAAAGGACCCTGTCAATAGGACAAAACTACAACCAACAAGTTGGAAAAAGATCTTTCCCAATCCTACATCTGATAGAGGGCTAATATACAAGGTATACAATGAACTAAAGAAATTAGACTCTAGACAATCAAATAACCCTATGGGAAAAAAATGGAGTACAAAGAATTCTAAACAAAGAATTCTCAACTGAGGAAACATGAATGGCTGAGAAACACCCAAAGAAGTGTTCAACATCCTTAGTCATCATAGAAATGTAAATCAAAACAACCCTGAAATTCCACCTCACACCAGTCAGAATGGCTTAGATCAAAAACTCAGGTGACAGCAGATTCTGGTGAGGATTTGGAGAAAGAGGAACACTCCTCCATTGTTGGTGGGATTGTAAGCTGGTACCACCACTATGGAAAGCAGTCTGGTAGTTCCTCAAAAAACTGAACATAGTATTACCTGAGGACCCAGCTATACCACTTTTGGGCATATGCCTAAAAAAATGTTTCAACGTACGACAGGGACACATGCTCCAATATGTTCATAGCAGCCTTATATACAATAGGCAGAAGCTGTAAAGAACCCAGATGTCCTTCAACAGAGGAATGAATACAGAAAATGTGGTATATTTACACAATGGAGTACTACTCAGCTATTAAAAACAGTGAGTTCATGAAATTCTTAGGCAAATGGATGGAACTGGAAAATATCATGCTAAGAGAGGTAACCCAATCACAAAAGAACACACATGGTACTCAGTCACTGATAAGTGGATATTAGCCCAAAAGCTCACAATATCTTAGATACAATGCATAGACCACATGAGGTTCAAGAAGATGAAGGAAGAGCAAAGTATGGGTGCTTTAATCCTTTTTAGAAGGAGTATCAAAATACTCAACCAGAGCTCCCAGGGTCTAAACCTCCAGCCTGGGAACACAAAGGGAGGGACTCATGGCTCCAACCATATAGGTAGTTGAGGATGGCCTTGTCAGGCATCAGTGGAAGAGGAGGGCCTTGTTCCCTGAAAGTTTGGATTCCTTAGTGTTGGGGAATTTGAGAGCAGGGAGGCAGGAATGAGTGGATGGTGGGGGCACATCCTCATAGAAGTAAGAGGAGGGTGGATGGGATAAGGGTTTTTTTGGGGGGGAATGGGAGAGGGGATAACATTGAAAGGTTTATAAATAAAACATCCAATAAAAAAGGATAATGGGTCTGGCAATTGTAGTCAAGCAGACAAGACATTTTGTCAACAATTTATTAAGGGGATTTCATATAATCCCCAAGGACAAGGTATTGTGGAAGAGGCCCATGGAACTTTAAAAAGATTGGTGAGACATACTGTTGCTGAGATAAAGAATGGTGCTGACCTGTGAGCTTGCTGAGTGCCCTGACAAAGATGACTGGAGAGCTGTATTGGACATATATTCCTGACCCACCTTTGCTTGTCTATATCATGGATGAGACAAGCTGCCTTGCCTCAAGTTTTTAGACCTTGTGGGATAGATAGAGAATCAAAAAGAGAAATTATAATGTCTCTTGTATTCTTCTTAAAGGTGACCAGCTATTAGGACTCAATCATGTACCCATCTAGAAATCAATCCAATACTGGAAATAACAGTCTACTTTAGGAAGACTGGATCTGGACATTGTTAGAGACATATTTGGAAGTTAGCTGTAGTTCACTATGATGTTACAATAGCAAGGGATAAGGTTGGGACCGTATCTGGATTTCAAACAAGGGTCAGTGTATGTTTTAAGACTCATTTAATTGTCAAGCTAAAATTGGTTTTGTCTCTTCTACAGTATTTATTGTGAGTTGCACTGACTGTATAATTTCCAATTGTATTAGTGTCTTGAAGCCTGGTATGTCTGTTACAGGGGTCTATCAACCAGCTTTTGTCTTACTGCCCTGAGTATTAGAAAACCTTGATTCACTGAAAAAAGCTTGAAAGTGCTGGAAGAAGTGAATTAGGCTTTAAGCAGGAGTAAGATGGTAGTGGGCTTGATTATTGCTGGTATAACAGCTTTAATTTCAATAATTGCTAACACCACTGCTTCTGCAATAGCATTGACACAAGGAGTTAAGACAACTATTTTTGTTAACCATCTAGCCAAAAAATGTTACTAATATGCTGAGAATAAAAAAGGATTTATATAGGTATGTGGAACAATGGATGATGTTCTCTATCCTATTCAAATTATCTGAAGCAGGTTCAGGGTTCAGGAGTAAAGAGCTATCACAAGTGTCATGACAAAAATCATTGGAGTAGTGTTACTTTTGAAATTCACAGTGATTGTCATTATAATTAGAAAAAAAGTTTAAAGACACCTGCAGGATATTTGGCATAATCCTAACACCTCTCTGGGTGTGTTAACTTTGCATAGTGAGATTATAAATTTCAAGATTGCTGCTCTGTTGAGCTTTAATGCTGCAGATAATGCCAATAAAATTGCCAATAAAAAATGCTGGCATAAGGTCAGTATTTCTATTTTGGTCAAACCTCAGGAATGGCATATATAGCTTGATCAAGCTAGCCCTTCTTGTCCTGCACATCATGTTAAAGCTTGTCTTTAACTACATCAACATATTGGCAGCCAAAATACATGACTTGAAACTAATAATGGACACCCAGACAGAGTTATTAATTTAACAGGCTGGCAAGCCAAGAACAGATATGATTTTTTTATTGGATATTTTATTTACATTTCATATGTTGTCCCCTTACCCCATCCCCCACCTACCCGGGAACCCCCTATCCCCTTACCCCTCCTCCTTCTTCTTTGTGGATGTAACCCCTACCTACCCCCCCCACTCCCACTTTACCACCCTCAAAATTCCCACCCCCTGGGGCGTCCAGGCTTCATGAGGTCAAGGATCTCATCTTCCACCTATGCCCAGCAGGGCCCTCCACTCTTACGTATTCAGCTGAAGCCCTGGATCCCTCCCTAAGTGCTCCCAGGTTTAGACACTGGGAGCTGTGGTTGGTTGGTATTGTTGCTCTCCTCATGGTGCCACAAACTCTTTCAGCTCCTTCAGTCCTCACTCTAACTCCTCCATTGAGAACCCCATGATCAGTTCAATGGCTAGTTGTGACCATCTGCCTCTGAATATGTCAGACTCTTGAAGGCCTCTGAGGAGACATCCATATCAGGCTCTTATCAGCATGCACTTCCTGACTTCCACATCAGCATCTACCTTTGGTGACTGCACATGGGATGGATACTCAGGTGGAAAGGTCTTCAAATGGCCCGTCCTTCAGTTTCTGTCCCTCACTTTGTCTCCATATTTGCTCCCTTGAGTATTTTGTTGCTCCTTCTAAGAAGAACTGAATCACACCCACTTGGTCTTCCTTTTTTATGAGCTTCATGTGGCCTGTGAGTTGCATCTTGGGCATTTCAAGGTTCTGGGCTAATATCCGATAATCAGTGAGTGAATGCCATGTGTGTTCTTTTGTGATTGGCTTACTTCACTCAGGATGATGATTTCTAGTTCCATCCATTTACCTAGGAAACTCTCGAATTCATTGTTTTTAATAATAGCTGAGTAATACTCCATTGTGTAAATATACCACATGTTTTGAATCCATTCCTCAGTTGAAGGACATCTGGGTTCTTTCCAGCTCCTGGCTATTATAAATAAGGCTGCTATGAACATAGTTTAGCATTTGTCCTTGTTATATGTTCAAGCATCTTCTGGGTATATTCCTAGGAGTGGTATAGCTGGATCCTCAGGTAATGCTATGTCCAATTTTCTGAGGAACCATCACACTGATTTCCAAAGTGGTTGCACCATCTTCCAGTCCCACCAAAAATGGAGGAGTGTTCCTCTTTCTCCACACCCTCAACAGCATCTACTATCACCTGAGTTTTTAATCTTAGCCATTCTGACTGGTGTAAGATGGAATCTCAGGGTTGTTTTGATTTGCATTTCCCTGATGACTAAGGACACTGAACATTTCTTTAGGTGCTTCTTGGCCATTCGAGTTTCTTCCATTGAGAATTCTTTGTTAAGCTCTATACCCCATTTTTTAATAAGGTTATTTGGTTGTCTGGAGTCTAATTTCTTGAGTTCTTTGTATATATTGGATATTAGCCCTCTATCAGATGTAGGATTGGTAAAGATCTTTTCCCAATTTGTTGGTTGTCGTTTTGTCCTATTGACAGTGTCCTTTGCCTTACAGAAACTTTGCAATTTTATGAAGTCCCATTTGTCAATTCTTGATCTTAGAGCATATGCCATTGGTGTTCTGTTCAGGAACTTTTCCCCTGTGCCCAAGTATTCGAGGCTCTTCCCCACCTTCTCTTCTATTAGTTTCAGTGTATCTGGTTTTATGTGGAGGTCCTTTATCCACTTAGACTTGAGCTTTGTACAAGGAGATAAGAATGGATCAATTTTCATTCTTCTACATGTTGTCCTCCTGTTGAACCAGCACCATTTGTTGAAAATGCTGTCCTTTTTTCACTGGACAGTTTTAGCTCCTTTGTCAAAGATCAAGTGATCATAGGAGTGTGGGTTCATTTCTGGGTCTTCAATTCTATTCCATTGATCTTCCTACCTGTCTCTGTACCAATACCAGGTAGTTTTTATCACTATTGCTCTGTAGTACAGCTTGAGGTCAGGGATGGTGATTCCTCCAGATGTTCTTTTATTGTTGAGAATAGTTTTCGCTATCCTGGGTTTTTTGTTATTCCATATGAATTTGAGAATTTCCTTTTCTAACTCTGTGAAGAATTGAGTTGGGATTTTAATGGGGATTGCATTGAATCTGTAGATTGCTTTTGGCAAGATGGCCATTTTTATTATATTAATCCTGCCAATCCATGAGCATGGGAGATCTTTCCATCTTCTGAGATCTTCTTGGATTTCTTTCTTCAGGGACTTGAAGTTCTTGTTGTACAGGTCTTTCACTTGCTTGGTTAGATTCACACCAAGGTATTTCATATTATTTGCACCTATTGTGAAGGGTGTCATTTCCCTAATTTCTTTTTCAGTCTGTTTATCTTTCATGTAGAGGAAGGCTACTGATTTGTTTGAGTTGATTTTATAACCAGCCACTTTGCTGACGTTGTTTATCAGGTTTAGGAGTTCTCTGGTGGAAGTTTGGGGGTCACTTAAGTATACTATCATATCATCTGCAAATAGTGAGATTTTGACTTCTTCCTTTCCTATTTGTATCCCTTTGACTTCTTTTTGTTGTCTAATTGCTCTGGGTAGGACTTCCAGTACTATATTGAATAGGTAGGGGGAGAGTGGGCAGCCTTGTCTAGTCCCTGATCTTAGTGGGATTGCTTCAAGTTTCTCTCCATTTAGCTTGATGTTGGCTACTGGTTTGCTGTAAATTGCTTTTACTATGTTTAGGTATGGGCCTTGAATTCCTGATCTTCCCAAGACTTTTATCATGAAGGGATGTTGAATTTTGTCAAATGCTTTCTCAGCATCTAGTGAGATGATCATGTGGTTTTTTTCTTTGAGTTTGTTTATATAGTGGATTACATTGATGGACTTCCGAATACTGAACCATCCCTTCATTCCTGGGATAAAACCTACTTGATCATGATGGATGATTGTTTTGATGTGTTCTTGGATTCAGTTTGCTAGGATTTTATTGAGTATTTTTGCATCAATGTTCATAAGGGAGATTGGTCTGAAGTTCTCTTTCTTTGTCGTGTCTTTGTGGGGTTTCGGTATGAGTGTAATTGTAGCTTCATAGAACGAATTGGGTAGTGTTCTTTCTGTTTCTATTTTGTGGAATAGTTTGAAGAGAATTGGTATTAGGTCTTCCTTGAAGGTCTGATAAGATTCAGCACTAAAACCATCTGGTCCTGGGCTTTTTTTAGTGGGGAGACTTTTAATGACTGCTGCTATTTCCCTAGGGGTTATGGGACTATTTAGATGGTTTATCTGCTCCTGGTTTAACTTTGGGACCTGGTATCTGTCTAGGAAATTGTCCATTTCATCCAGGTTTTCCAGTTTTGTTGAGTATAGGCCTTTGTAGTAGGATCTGATGATTTTTTTTAATTTCTTCAGTTTCTGTTGTTATGTCTCCTTTTTCAGTTCTGATTTTATTAATTTGGATACTGTCTCTGTGCCCTCTGGTTAATCTGAATAAGTGTTTATCTATCTTGTTGATTTTCTCAAAGAACCAGCTCCTGGTTTTATTGATATTTTGTATTGTTCTTTCTGTTTCTATTTGGTTGATTTCAGTCCTGAGTTTGATTATTTCTGCCTTCTACTCCTCCTGGGTGTATTTGCTTCTTTTTGTTCTAGAGCTTTTAGTTGTGCAGTCAACTTGTTAGTGTGTGCTCTTTCCAGTTTCTTTTTGTAGGCACTTAGAGCTATGAGTTTTCCTCTTAGCACTGCCTTCATGGAGTCCCACAAGTTTTGGTATGATGTGTCCTCATTTTCATTGAATTCTAAAAAGTCTTTAATTTCTTTCTTTATTTCTTTCTTGACCAAGTCATCATTGAGTAGAGAGTTGTTCAGTTTCCATGTGCACGAGGGTTTTCCATTGGTTTTGTCTTTATTAAAGACCAGTCTTATTCCGTGGTGATCTGATAAGATGCAAGGGATTATTTCAATCTTTTTGTATCTGTAGAGGCCTGTTTTGTGACCAATTATATGGTCTATTTTGGAGAAGGTACCATGAGGTGCTGAGAAAAAGGTATATTCTTTTGTTTTAGGATGAAATGTTCTATAGATGTCTGTTAAGTCCATTTGGTTCATAACTTCTGTTAATGTCAAAGTGTCTCGGTTTAGTTTTTGTTTCCATGATCTGTCCATTGCTGAGAGTGGGGTGTTGAAATCCCCCACTATTATTGTGTGAGGTGTAATGTGTATTTTGAGCTTTAGTAAAGTTTCTTTTATGTATGTAGGTGCCCTTGCATTTGGAGCATAGATGTTCAGAATTGAGAGTTCACCTTGGTAGATTTTTCCTTTGATGAGTATGAAGTGTCCTTCCTTATCTTTTTTGATTAATTTTGGATGAAAGTCGATTTTATTTGATATTAGAATGGCTACTCCAGCTTGTTTCTTGGGACCATTGGCTTGGAAAATTGTTTTCCACCCTTTTATTCTGAGGTAGTGTCTGTCTTTGACACTGAGGTGCGTTTCTTGTATGCAGCAAAATTCTGGGTCTAGTTTGTGTATCCAGTCTGATAGTCTGCGTCTTTTTATTGGGGAATTGAGACCATTGATGTTAAGAGATATTAAGGAAAAATGATTGTGGCTTCCTGTTATTTTTGTTATTAGAAGTAAAGTTATGTTTGTATAGTTATCTTCTTTTGGGGTTGTTGAAGATTACTTCCTTGCTTTTTCTAGGTTGTAGTTTCCCTCCTTGTGTTGGCGTTTTCCATCAATTATTCTTTGAAGTGCTGGGTTTGTGGGAAGATATTGTGCAAATTTGGTTTTGTCATGGAATATCTTGGTTTCACTATCTATAGTGATTGAGAGTTTTGCTGGGTATAGTAATCTGGGCTGGCAATTTTGTTCTCTTAGGGTCTGTATGATGTCAGTCCAGGCTCTTCTGGCTTTTATGGTCTCTGGTGAGAAGTCTGGTGTAATTCTTATAGGTCTGCCTTTATATGTTACTTGACCTTTTTCCCTTACTGCTTTTAGTATTTTTTCTTTGTTTTGTGCATCTGATGTTTTGATTATTATGTGACGGGAGGTATTTCTTTTCTGGTCTATTCTATTTGGTGTTCTGTAGGCTTCTTGTATGTTTATGGACATCTTGTTCTTTAGGTTAGGGAAGTTTTCCTCAATAATTTTGTTGAAGATATTTACTGTCCCTTTAAGTTGGGAATCTTCATTCTCATCTATACCTATTATCCTTAGGTTTGGTTTTCTCATTGTGTCCTGGATTTCCTGGATGTTTTGAGTTAGGAGTTTTTTGCATTTTGCATTTTCTTTGACAACTGTGTCAATATTTTCCACTGTATCTTCTGCATTTGAGATTCTCTCTTCTACCTCTTGTATTCAGTTGGTGATGCTTGCGTCTATGATTCCTGATCTCTTTCTTAGGTTTTCTATTTCCATGGTTGTCTCCCTTTGAGCTTTCTTTATTGTTTCTATTTCCATTTTCAGATCCTGAATGTTTTTGTTTAATTCCTTCTTTGTGTTTTCTTGCATTTCTTTAAGGGATTTCTGTGATTCCTCTTTAAGGGCTTCTATCTGTTTACTTGTACTCTCCTGTATTTCTTTAAGGGAGTTACTTAATTCCTCCTTATAATCCTCTATCATCATCATGAGAAGTGATTTTAATTCTGAATCCTGCTTTTCAGGTGTGATGGGGTGTTCAGGGCTTGCTATATTGGGAGAACTGGGTACTGATGATGCCAAGAAACTTTGGTTTCTGTTGCTTATGTTCTTGCACTTGCCTTTCGCCATCTGGTTAACTCTAGTGTTACCTGCCCTCACTGTGTGAGACTGGAGTCTGTATTTCCAGTTATCTTGCTTATTGCAGAGCTCCTCAGAGTCCAGATGTCTCTGTAGTCTTATGATCCTAATCTCCTTGGTGTCTGCTGCTTTGAGTGCAGTGGCTCCTCTAGGATGACTCAGGAGTCAGTATCTCCACAGGAGCAGACCAATTCTGTGTCGGCTGCTCTGAGTGCAGTGGCTCCTCTAGGATGACTCAGGATTCAGTATCTCCACAGGACAGGAGCAGACCCAACTCTGTGTCTGCCCCAGCCCAAAGGACCAGGCAGGGGAGGAAGGGAAGTGGAATTCTGGAAGGGCGGGGTTTGGGTAGCTGCTGTGTCCTGACTGTCCCTGGCTCCCAGATGTATCTCTGGGGCTTAGGGAGTGAGATGGAGTTCTTACCGACTGCTCTGAGTGCAGTGGCTCCTCTAGAATGACTCAGGAATCAGTATCTCCACAGGAGCAGACCCCAGATATGATTTTTACAGAGCCTTACCAACATAAGGCAGAAGTGCATTGCTTTTGATAATGCATATTTCATGATGGGTAAGGAAGGCATTCTTGTCAAAATGACCTAAGACAGGCTCAGTCTTGTTAATGAAAAAAGAAAGGGGGAGAGATGGACAGTCTTTGGGGCTACTCGGCAAGAATCTGACATGGGCCAAGGACAGGGAAATGGGATGCTTGGCAGGAATATGACATTGGCCAAGGACAAGGAAGTAAGCTTCAGGCAGAAATCGGACATTAGGCTAGAACAAAAAAAGGAATTTCAGATAGGAATCTAAATCTTAGGCTAGAACAAAGAAGTAATCTCAGACAGAAATCTAAATATTAGGCTAGAACAAACAAGTAATTTGACACAGGAATCTAAATTTTAGGCAAGAACAAGGAAGTAGGTTTCAGACATGAATAGGACCTTGAGCTAGGACAGGGAAGTAGGCTCAGATACTTTGGTTATCCTGATAAGCCTTTAGAAACAGTGATCACGAGAGAGTGTTCACTTAATTGGTTTTAATGCCTTGCTATTTCTTTTGACAGTGTTTATTGTATTGCTTGTTTCTTGATTATTTGCATCTATTGTATTGCTAGTTCCTCAACCTAGAACTGACCTTAATACATGCATGTAATCAAAATGGTATAAAAGCATAAAGGAAGATGGGGTATAGGATAGGAAGTTCTAAGGAGGGGAAATGAGGAAAGGGGATGACATCTGTATTGTAAATAAATAAAATATTCAATAAAAAATTTATAGACACATATTCAACATATATAATCATGCAATTTATAAAATCATTTTTATTAAAGTATACAATATTATGTCAAATAATATTATTTAACACCATGTATATGAAAGGAGTGAATTGCCTGAGACAGGCTGACTCCATGACAGGCTGCAAACAATTGACTAGGCTTGACTTTCTACATCCCAGAATTGGACAAATCAGTTACTGAAACAACAACAGGCTTACATAAAAGGGATCCTCTACAGCTTGCAAAAAGACATTTAGCCAAGTTTTCTGCCAAGAGGTCAAGAGTTCCCCCTGCTTGACACAAAGTAAGAATAGGGAGTCTGAATCATAGCATCACACAGACCCCCCAGAGATAGAACCCACCAATCAAGATACAGATAACCTACCTTACCCTAACGTTCCTATTTGGCTTTAAAACTGATTCTGAAAATTCAGTCAGGGTCCTTCCAGCTGGAAGAAATTGGGCCCTGCATGTAGGGATAAATGTTGTTTGCTTTTGCATACTATTTGAGTATGGGTTATTATTATTCAGTGATTTGTGAACCCCAGCATATATACACAACATTTCTACTTATACTGTCTCCTTTTCTACTCATCCTCCTTCTCTCATGCTGTCTCACCTCCATCACCCCATATATAATAGTGATTTCATCTGTCTATATAAAAATCTGCATCCCACAAATTTTAGAAAATATGGCATTTATCCATTTAAGTATAAGAATCACCAATGGCAGCCACCTAAATGGACCTGCAGTAATGTAATTCCATTCTTCTTCATTAATGGAATTCTATACCATATTTTCTTCATCCGTTAACCTATTGGCAGATGCCTAGGCTGATTGTATAACATCCTTAGTTATTACAGAACTTCAGATTAGAACCACATCAATATGTCTTCTCACACCAGTCAGAACGACTATCATTAAGAAGCAGAAAAGAATAAAATGATGTTGAGGATGTAAGGAAAGAAATCTGTGCACTGATAGTGACAAATAACAATCTCTAACTATATTTTCATACATTTACAACAATATATTTTATTGCCAAGAGCATTGCCTTTGTGTTTGTTTGTTGTGAAATGTTATTATACAGTTCAAGTGGGCCTTCAACTCTGATAATCTCCCTAATAATTATTGCTGAGATTAGAGACAAAGACCACCATACCTGTCCTATATATCATCTGTATGTTTATATGTTTTAATTATTTTACATTTATGATTTATGTGTGTTTGCATGATGTGTGTGCTTGGATGTGTAGAAGCCACAAAGCATGTGTGCGGTTGAAATGAAAATTTTATGGAGATGATTTTCACCTTGCACAGGCATAGATTCCTATACTTGAAATTAAGTTCCCAGGCTTGCAAAAAAAATGTCTAACCCACTGTAGTATCTCGGTGGTTTTAAAACAAGTCATTTCAAAGTGATATAATGCACTACCACGGATATTTTCTGTGTTGTTCCAGCAAATTCAGCCCTCTGGAGTATTTTCTTTCTGCCTGTGACCTCATGATCATATTACTTACCAGTCAGTCTTCAAATCATACATTTACAAGGTGCCATGAATCTTTTCCATGGCACATAGTACATGGAGACAAGTTCATGCTAACCAAATATGCTAGAAAATGTACAGGTGTAAATAGGGTTATGAAATGCCATGTAACTATCTAGAAGGGCCTATCGGTATCATACCAAATTGTGAATTCTTAGTCATACTTTAAATTGAAGTACACTCTAACTGGATACTATTCTTCTCATATTGCCATATCTGAGTCTCTCTTTGAAAACTAAAGAGTACAATACTTGGTGTTATAAAATTATTTACAAATTTGTTTGCTCAATCCTATGCAGAGGAATCTCAAAGTCTCATGGACACAAATATGAAACACACGCAGTAAATCAAAAAGTCATCTACATGTGTGTTAGTCTTTAACTGAGAATTTAACACTCAAAAGACTTTTAGCCATTAATTGTGTTAGTTTTTCTTGCTTTTCATGGTCATAATAATCCTGGTGATAAGATGAAGAACACACATTTTGATGTGTATTTGATTTCACGGATCTGCCTATTCTGTTCATTTCAACATGTTTTGTGAATAAAATCTTGGCACACCTGTGGTTAGTGTGAACTGTGATGTGTGAAGATTCTTTATAATGCATGATATCCACACAGTGCAGAGGAACCATCATATGACTATCTAACTTATAGTTCTTTTCAAGAATTATAGTACAGTGTATGAAGCATAGATGTTCACTATTCATGGCGCATCAACTCTTAGCATCTTAGAAAATGTGAAAAGACATACTTATTGCTCCTTTGGTGTTATTTCAGTTAACAACACTGAAACTCATTCTACATATATTTATAAAACTCTGGCTTATTCTACTTTAAACACACACGTTACTCCAATGAATAATAGACAACAGGTTCTTTCCTTTTTTAATTTCTTAACATTTGGAAATAAGTGTTTTCTTACAGTAGAACATCATTTTTATTCCGATTTTTATGAAAAAATTAATTATTATATTTTTCTACTTCATATCTTCTTAAATCAATTCATTATAGAATAGCCTAAAAATGACTGCTGTTCCTGCCTAATGGAAACTGTCGAGAAAGGGAGAGCAGGTGTTCTGAGCTCTGAAGAGTGTTTATAGGAAAAGAGAAGAAGAGCAAGTGAAAATAATTTACCAAATATGTCTTTTAAATCCCAAATGACAGAAGGAAGGTAGTGGGGAAGAACATGGGGAGTCACAGGGAGGACTAGCCTATTGAAGCAGTGTGTTCAGGATAAATGAGTGGGAGAAAGAACACATGATGCAAATGGTTTATATCTAAGTATGGATGAAGGTCATAGGAGAAAAACAGCAAGCAAAGGGGTTGAAAGTAGTGAGGTACCAACTCAGGTGCATCAGTAGAAGAGGGAGGCAGAGAATGCTGGAGTTGCTCTGTGCTGAGTTATGGAAAGCCTCTGAAGAGCCACAGACCTCCCATCCCCACACCAGAGCCAAGCCCAGCATTTCTCCATTATGTCTGCTTGACCTTCCTCACTCCACTCAGATACCTGACCACAGCACCAAGAACCTTAACACAAAGCCATGAGGTTCCCAGTGTGAGCCCTAGCAGTAAGAGCAAGACATCTAGCAGATACTGCTCATACCATGGTTGCTGGAAAACATGCGGCTTAAGATGTGCTGCACCCCCTGTCTGCAAGATGTGATCTATCCAGCCCACAAGCCTCTGGGCAGGTGTCAGAGGATGGGACTGCCTGATAATCTTGGAAGCCATTGCTGCAGACTTGTACCTGTGAACATAGAAAGATGGAGGGTATTACCAATTTCTGTGCCAGAATTTAGATCTTATATCATATACACACATATACACATATATACAAGCCTCTCTCTCTCTCTCTCTCTCTCTCTCTCTCTCTCTCTCTCTCTCTCTCTCTCTCTCCCATACTCATTCTCTGTCTCTGTGTGCATGTGTCTCTCTGTCTCTCTCTCTCTGTTTGTCTCTATGTCTCTCTCTGTCTCTCTGTCTTTCTCTCTCTCTGTCTCTCTCCCTCTCCTCTCTCTGTCTCTCTGTCTCTCTGTCTCTCTATCTCTCTCTGTCTCTCTCTCTGTCTCTCTCTGTCTCTGTCTTTCTCTCTTTCTCTCTCTCTCTCTCTCTGTCTCTCTCTCTCTCTCTCTCTCTCTCTCACACACACACACACACACACACACACACACACACACAAGGTTTCTAGTGCATATCCATAGGTCAACTCTAAACAAAATAAATATTGTTACTCTGTGGAAAGCCGCGGCTTGTGGTGACAGCATTCGCCATTACAAGATGGCGCTGGCATCCGGTGCTTCTCCAAGTAAACAAGTAAACCGCACATGTGCTATGGTAAAAGCGCGCCAAAGTCACAGCCCATCCCGGGGCGTTTTGGCAGGTAACAAGTAAGCAGCCAATCAGAAGTGAACACGCCGCTCCAAGGGTATATAAACAGTGCCTTTTCCGGGCCCAGGGTCTTCCTCATTACATTGGAATAAATGTTTGCTGCGGAAGGATCCTGGTGCCTGCGTGCGTTCTTGCTGGCAAGACGATTACGCGCATGGCATTACTCAAGTCCATCCAAAAGTTCCCATGGCCAAATAGATGACCCCCGCCAAAACTGTGAACATGTGGAGAGTTGACTGAAATTGGTTAAAGAATCATTAAATAAATAAATAAATAAATAAATAAATAAATAATAAAAGCAAACATTGTAAAACATGAAGTTGAGAGGGTGCTGTTTAAGACATTACATGGAAGAGTTTGAGGAGAGATAAAGGTATGGAGTTGGTCAAAACACACTACACATAAGCAAAAAATTTAGAGAATAAGTACAAAACCACCTTCTAAAGTTCAATATGAAAGTAAAACTTGCAAAGAATTATTATAAGTAATTTGTGAAAAAAATTTAGATGGAGAAATACAATAATCATTGGAGAAAAAGAACTGGACATGAGAGGGCATGGGTAGGGGATTGAGGTGGGGATATCAGATGTAGGGACATTCAGGAAGAGAGGGCCAGGAGACTGAACCAAAACAAATGAAGGAAACAAATGCAGAGACCTACAGCCAAATATTAGACCATGTTCAGTGAGTCCTATAGCAGAGTTGGGGGAAGGATTGAAGGACCCTGAGGGGACAGGGACTACACAAGATCAACAGTGTTCAAGAACCTGGACACTTGAGGGCTCCCAGAGACTGAACTACCAAACAAAGAGAATACACAAACTGAACCTATCTCCTCATACCACCACCAACACATATGTAGCAGATGTGTGACTTGGTCTTCATACAGATCCCCAAACAATTGGAGAGGGAGCTGTCCATGACTCCGCTGGCTGCTTGTGGACTCTGGTTTTCTAACTGGCCTGCTTTGTCTGGACACATAGAGGAGTATGTGCCTAGTCCTGCAGTGACTTGATTGACAGGGTGGGTTGATAAGGGGGGCAGATGTGCCTAGGTGGATTAATAAGGGGGCAGATGTGCCTAGGTGGGTTGGTAAGGGGGGAAAGGCCCCATTTTCAGATGAGAAGTGAGTTGGGATGGAAGGGGCTATGTCAGAAGTAAATTGGAAGGAGGGGATTGCAATCAGGATATAAAATGAATGAATAAATAAATTATTGGGAAAGAATTTCTTAGCTGTTAGAGCTGCTTGACCCTATGACCTTCAGTGTTGGTTGACTCTTGGAATTCTGGAAAGAGGATAGGATATAAAAGAGGCAGCAGAGGCTGAGAAAGTGAATTGGGCTAGCACAGTGAGGAGAAGGCAGTTGGTACAGAAGATACTGTTAAAAGACTGTAGAGTCAGTAAAAGAAGCTGAGCTGAGTAGATAGGCTAGAACACTTGTTGTAATTTGGAGCTGCTAGAACAGGGAAAACTGGGAGAAGAGACTGTTTAAGCAGAGGAAAACTGAAGGTGGAACAGTTGGTTAGAAGAAACCTTTGAAAGCGCTGGGCTGGAAACTGGGAGGAGGGCTGGCCAGGAGTTAAGAGAAGTGGTCACTGTTTGTAGCAAAGAAAAAAACATATTTTACACCCTATAGCATGGAAAGAATGAGATACTAAATACTGTGAACAAATGTAAGAGATGTATATCTGACTTAAGCCATTAGGACATTGAAACCTGAATATTTTTTACTGTTGTGCTGTTAAGTCACTTTGCTGAATGGGCAAGAGCTGTGTGGGTGTCCACGCTCCTGGTCCTGCCCAACTAGTGCCATATCTGTGAAAGTTTCTTTAAAACAGACCTGTCCTGAGCCATAGAAACAGAATGGAACTCATACACACTGCTTCTTCATGATATGTGACTTCTATGTGCTAGTTTATGACAAACACAAACAGTGCAGGTATTTCAAAGGGCCAAAGAGGAAGTCTTCATTGAGACAGACACAATACCATGCACATGCTCTCTCCTGTTTCAACTGGAATTCTATTATAGGTAACCAAAATATAAGAGGTCATAAAGATATTACTTAGAAAGGAAACCATCATACCACCTTAGGCAGAAACATCTTTTCACACCTCACCTAAAATTAAGATTAATAGTAAAGGAAAAGCTACACCTTCATATCTCACAAACGTATTAAAACAGAGAACACAAAATTTTGGTTTCACTGGAAAACAGACAACACAGCTCTCTGTTTGGCTTGCATTTGGCCTAAGGGACCACAACCCCAGAGAGCTGCATACCTCTTGTTTTCTATGACTTCTTTCATTGTGAGTGCAAATGTCTCTGCCTTGAGCTTCTGCATCTGAATAGAAACACCAATTTTCTTTGCTTCTACTCGGACCATGTTTTCAGGTTGGTCAGCAAAAAATGGAATGCCCACCATGGGTACTCCATTCTGGATGGCCTCGTTTACACTGTTCATCCCCCCCATGGGTGACAAACAGACGAATGCTAGGGTGAGCTGGTGCAAAGGAGAAAGACAGTCCCAGATGTCACTATAAAAGCTTCAGATACCAGGTAAAGCAGCAGACTCAAGAAAAAATCATGTGCTATGGAAAATGGACTTATTGATTTTGTTTTGATATTTGCAATGTTCCAAGATAAGAAGTCTAACTTTACCTCTGCAGAGAAATGTCTTACTTCAATACAAAGACATCCAGCTACAAGGAGAGGGATAAGCCAGGCATGTTTCCTGTCCTATTCGTCATGCTTTTCACTTTACTTTTCTTCTCCTGTTCCTTCTCTTGCTTTCCATATCTGCTCTCTTATAAAGCTTATATTCTGTGTGTTATCTCTTCTACTTCAAGGAAAGTTTACAAAGGGAAATGGTAGATAAGGCTCTTCTAGATGTACAGGTCTTGTCTATTGCTTCATCTTGAAAGCAATCAAAATTTCTTATGATCATATACAAATCATCCCAATCTATACCTCACGCAAAATCTACCTATATTCCCTTAAAAGTGAGCTGTTTTACCATTTCCTCAATGCCCCAACATCAACATAAGTCTCTGACGTTTTAGCCCATAGCTGACAACCAAGATGTGTCAACATGCTTACATTCATATTTGTGTTTTTAAATTGCTCATGCCTTCTCACATCTTTGTGACAACAGAAGCAACAAAAACTGCCAGTTGCCCTAGACAGTAGTTATAGTTCACATATTGTCCAAATTGCTGTTAGATTAATCCTATTCAATGTTAGATACTGTTGCATCAAGGCAGCATTACTGATCATATCTAACTAGGGACTGGAGACCTATGTGAGTTGGAAAGAATAAGGCAGTCAATGCTATAGTCAGTCTGATCCCTCCAAGAATTCTAGCTGCTATTGCCTTACCCCTGGAGATAAATCTTTTCTTGTAAGCAGGCTTTTCTTCTGTTAGTCAAATCATTCAGACGTCAGATATCAAGTTAAGTCACAAAATCATGTAAATGGAAGTGAAGTCACAGGTCCATGAGGAGCTTACCCAGAAGGTCAGTCTGTGGAAGCCAATCCATGGTTTTGACATTTGGGGCCAATCTGACATCTTTAGGCCAAAGAGAATCCTTACATGTCCATAGCACCCCTTGAGGGAGGTGACCAAAGGCACTGTTCATCTCCTTAATAACTTCCTTGGTCTGATATACGCTCACTATGGAGCCCAGGGCCACAAGGACAAAACCTGAGTCTCCAAACTGAGAGATAAAATTCTCCAAGTCCTAGAAGATTCATAGAGGGAAGAAGGCAAAGGAAGTGTAAAACACCAAGGCAGTAATAACTTGAAAGCAAGTTGGGTACTGAACAAACCCATACTTCAGATGCTCGTGTTCATATGACAGAATTTTTTCATAGGCCCTGTGCAGCTGTGTTATGTGCTGTGTTCATGTCCACTCCCTTTATAAGCAGCCATCTCTTCAACATGGCCTCTTATAAATTATGCAGTCTGTGGTTTTACTGACAGAGGTCTATTTCCAAAATCTCCCACCTTATTTTGAGTCACAGTCTTAGGTAAAAAATTCAGACTCAGCCATTGAGTTTGTTGGTGATGGGTCTCCAAAAGTCACACAGAAACAAAGAATTTGAGGGGAGGTGGCTTTAGGAATTTCTTTTAATCAAGTTCCAGTGTCTCAGCCTGAGTAGTCATAGACCTTGTAAATAGGTAGCCTTGGCAGACAATACCAACTTAGATAAGGACAAGCGAGTCATAGGAAGAGTCATAGTGACTTGTCCCCTGAACCTTCACCCAGCCGATACCTGGTTCTGAAGATATCTGTATTCCCCCTGAAGACCCACACTCCAGTGTCATTCCTTTCCCCACATCCTGCCTTTCTGTGTTTATAACCCCTGTGTGAATTAATTACGATTTGAGAAAAAATAAATTATAAAAAATATATTTAAAAAAAGAAAAAAAGAAAAGAGAGTAGCCACATTAAAATCAGATAACAGGATGAAGGGAAGATTTGTATTCACCAGTACAACTGGGTGGTTATAGATGAAGCATATACTAAAATATAGTGAGAATAAAACTATCATTATATAAAACTATCATTATAATTAGAAAAAAGAAAATATGCATCATTTTTGGAAAAAAATTGTAGCTAACACAGTATGAATATATATTTATGAAGTACAGTGTGATAACTTGATACATCCTATACTGTGTCAGAAGAATCAAGTCTATCTCTTGTTTGTCATTTCTGTGTGTTGTGAGTCTTCATAAGCTTCTTTCACCTATATGTCATAAATAATTGTTGACTGTAGTTATTCTTTTGTACCTTAAAAGAACAGAACTCATTTCTCCTTTCTGTGTTTTATTACATGATGTTTAACAGTTATGTGTTCCAATGATTTTTTCCTTTTCTCTCCTCTTATGACTGCTATTTCACTCTCTTCTATGAGATCAATTTATTTTGGCACCCAAAAACAAATGAAAACATGTAGAAATTAAATTTTTACAGCCTTTTAAAAGACAATAAAAATTTGTGTCAAAAAAAAAAGTTCCGGTGTCTCCATATTGTACCATGGTGTTAGACAGGTTGGCTCTCAAAGAGCTTCCTATGTCCTCAAACTCTCAATATTTATGTTATATATACACATATACATATATGCACATATACATATATGCATGTATACATATACTCACAATATTTTGAGTGACTGATTTCTGTTGCTTAAAGTATAGACTTGGTAGTAACCTAATTGTTAAGAGGAGTTCTATGTTTAACTACTTGAGGCCTCTCCAATCCGTTTTTTCATCAATTTTATTATTTTATATTTATGCTAGAAATATACAATAGAATACACAAAATTTCTTCACCAGATTAGTTCTATAATGTCTTGTCATATTGCTTTGTTTTTTGTTTCTGGTTACAGAGTAATGATAGACTCACAGAATTGGCTGAGAAGTATTTTTCCCTGTACAACTGCCTCAAATACTTATAGAGGAACTACCATCAATTCTTAAGTGTTTCACTTCATTTGCCACTTAATCTACATTATATTAGACTTTTTTTTAGTTGTTGTTTTTTGTTTGTTTGTTTGTTTTTAAAGATTTGTTTATTTTATGTGTATGAATACACTGTAGCCATCTTCAGACACATCAGAAGAGGGCATCAGATCCCATTACAGATGGCTATGAGCCACCATGTGGTTGATGGGAATTGAACTCAGGACCTCTGGAAGAGCAGTCAGTGCTCTTAACCACTGAGCCATTTCTACAGCCCTATATTAGACTTTCTTGATGAGAGATTTTCTTTGGTGTTTCCTACATAATTTAATCTCACAAGTTTAAGATTTTCTATCCATCCTAGAGTCAGTTTTGTCAACAGATATCCATAGGAACTGTCCATTTATGTGGGTCACCTAATTTGATGATACATCATGTTAGTTCCCTTGCAATCTTTATCATTTTAAATAATAATGGGTAATTTTCCACTTTAGGATTTAATTATTTGATTGTTCTTTCGTATTTATTTTCTCAATGGTTCTAGTGGTTTTCCACCTTACTATTCTCTTTGCTCTGTTTATTCCAATTTTTTTACTATTCATTTTTTCAATCATCCTTGCTGTCATTTTTAAGCCTCTCCTTTCTCCTAGTATTCTGTTTAAGTCTCTCTTCATTATCTGTTTCCATATAGTGAAAAACTGCCTTGTCTGCACCTAAGGAGATAATAACAGCCACAGAGGATGTCCTGATTTGTTTGTATTTCACATTATTCCATTGTGCTCTGTCTCTTTTTCCTTGATATACAGTATTTTCAAATGTTCCTCTTGATTTTTCCCATTTTTCTCATGGATTATTTTAGAGTGTTTTTGTATTTTTATATTTTGTTGATTTCTTTATCATCCCACTTTGATAGGAGATTTTTGCATTAATTCAATATTTTGAAAATTACTGGGATTTTTTTTTCATTTTGGTGTGTTCTAATGTCAGAACCAAGAATGTGGTTTGTGCACTAGAGAAGAATACGTTCCCTGTTCTTGTTGGAAAAGATGTTTGAGCTGGAGAGATGTCTCAGCATCTAAGAGAACTTGCTGTTCTTCCAGAGGACCACAGCTCAGTTCACAGCACCCACATAGTTGGTCACACCCCTCTATAACTCTAGTTTCAGGGGATCTCATCATTTCTCTTCACCTCACTCAGTGCATCATACATTCATCATATACTCACTTTTAAGTCTTGATAAGCAGTACTTTGGCTCAAAGAACTGGAAAAAAATTACCTGCCATAAGATAATTCTTCTGTAAGGAGATGCATTCTATTATCAAATTTCTTTTGTAGATCTTCAGGTAGATGCCAATTTAAAACCTGATATGATGGTTTTTCTTTTCTAAAATCTAAGAAAACACCAACTGAGTAAAATTTAAATTTATCACAATATACCCCACATTTTTATGGTGATAAAATCAATTATTTTAATTAATATCACATCTTTGTGGAAATTTGATTTTTGTTTTCCAATGGGTTTGCTTTTCTTTTAATCCACTCAACTCTGTATTCTAATCATATTTATTGATATTTTACTACAATTCAAGAATGTTTATGTCGTCTACATAATAAAAAATTCTAATAATAGCTTTTACTTAAAGACTCAGCTATTATTTTTCACTGTACAGGTAAAAAAAAACCAGATGCAAATATTCTAAAATGATATAATTCATCAACTTTGTCATCATATTGAGTTAGAATTTGTTGTTAATTACAAGTCAGTTTGATTGCAGGTCTCTGTGTTTCAAAGGAATATTAAAATGAAATATAAGAAGTGTAATTTTGTTTGTTTCCCTTTTAATTGCTATGCATTTCATGTTTGTGGTTTGTGGTTTGTTTGTTTGTTTCTTGTTTGTCGTGTGGTAGAGTCATGTGCAGTAGCCCAATTGGCTTCAACTCACAAACCTACTCCTTGAAGCTGCCAAACACTTGGATTACAAGCACATGCTAACACAAACAGGTTTTGCCTTGCTTGTTTCTTTGTTTGCTTGTTTGTTGTTTGTTTGTTTGTTTGTTTGTTTGTTTCAGGAAATTAAAAGGCTGTACCTTCAGTCAAAATGCTAAATCAAAAAAAAAAAGAAAGAAAGGGAGGAAGGAAGGAAGGAAGGAAGGAAGGAAGGAAGGAAGGAAGGAAGG
>NW_021604622.1:4772412-4924185 GCF_004785775.1 Grammomys surdaster | reverse complement strand
AGGAAGGAAGGAAGGAAGGAAGGAAGGAAGGAAGGAAGGAAGGAAGGAAGGAAGGGAAAAAGTCTGCCAATCCCAACTGGCCAGTCTTGCTCTTCCCCTTATTACTCATGCACAATGAACAATCTGAGTCCATTTTGAGGTTTCATTTCTGACAATTTCAAGTTATTTCTCTCATTTTGCAGGAAAAAAAACCTCAATTCATCCTCTCTTCCTACTGATGAGAATTTCAAACCAAGATAAGTAGGCTAAAAACAGCAGCCTCAAGTGATCTTCACTAGAGAGTTTAATAATTTGTATTTAAAGACAGACTACAAGCCAGGCGGTCATGGCGCACGCCTTTAATCCCAGCACTTGAGAAGCAGAGGCAGGCGATTTCTGAGTTCGAGGCCAGCCTAGTCTACACAGTGAGTTCCAGGACAGCCAGGGCTACACAAAGAAACCCTGTCTCAAAAAAACTAGATAAATAAATAAATAAATAAATAAATAAATAAATAAATAAACAAACAGACTACAGTGTTGGGAACTTCCTCTCATTGTTCCTATCTCATGGGACACAGTCCCACCCTAACTTGGTATCTCAGTCATGATTGTAGACTCCAGCACCAACTGTGGCTGACAGTCCTCAGTGGACAAAGACCTCTTATCTGCGCATCTGCCAGGCAGTGACCTTAATTGAGTGTTAGGATGGATCCCCAACACAACACAATATACAGGTGAATGAATCCAACTGGATACTTATGCCCATTTAACACATACATCAGTCACACAGAATCCTGGATAACTCCCTTTCTATCCCTATTGATTACATGTCTACAGATTTTGAAAATGCTGTTAAAAGCTTGCATGGAAAAGACCTCTCAAAATTGTCGTGAGTGTGAGACCATTCTTTTTGATGATGTTGGTTGGGTCTTAGAAACTTAAAAAGACACACACCATTACCTAGGTAAATAAAGAAAAGACAAAAAGATTAGGAGAGAGATGGAGAACTCCTAAACAAAACTAAAGATTATACAGGACATAGGCAAATCTATTAGTTTAGAAGATAATTTTAAAGGAAGAAAGAAATTCTCAAAGGGTCAGTGTGATGGCTCAGCAGATTAAGGTACTCGCAGCCAAGTCTGATGGACTGAGTTTGATTCCTAGGACTCAGATACTGGAAACTCCTGCAGGTTGTCCCTTGAAAACCATACATGAGCATGCATACACGCATATGTACAGTCAGTAAACAAATTTACTGTCAAAACCATACATAAAAATAATCTTTTAAATTGTTTAAATAGAGGTGCCATGTATACTTAGATAACACTGTCCTCAGAAGTCAAGAGTGATCAAACAAAAAGCCCCAGTGCTAGTGTGGGAAACATTCCTATGAGTTGTTGATCCAGAGGCCTATGAAGCCTTCAAGACAGCATAGGCTGTAGCCATTGCTCTTGAGTGCCTAGAAGAACTAGGTCACAAAGCTCAGGTCACCACAGACTTTGGTTATAAGGCAGAGAAAACTCAAGTTGGAACTGACTTGAAGCTTCCTCCCTTTTGGCCAGAAGATGCTAAACAGGCTACAAGGGAGAAAAGTCATCAATGGTTTTACATAATGATAGGCCTTCCATGTTAAAATATTGACCTGCAGGGAAAAGGTGCCCAGTGTTATGGAGGCAATAATCTACTTTCTGACTGGACTTAAAGCCTGTTGTACAGGGGGGAAAATACCCAGGTTTGTAAACCATTCAAAAGTTCATGGCTAGGGAGGCCATATTCTGTATGGAAGAAATGACTACTTTCATTTCACTAAATGGATATGTTTTTCACACTACCTTATAGTTATGTTTATACCCAGGAATTATAAGTGTTTCTCTTAACCATCATTAGAGAATTTCTCTGTGCAGCAAACTGCAATAAATGAAATGAACCAAGTCTGCCCGATATGCTGAGGACAAGTGGCTGTTACGTGCTCAGCCCTGAAAAGGGCATCTCCATCACTCTCTCCAGGGCTCAGAGAACATAGCACAGGAAGGGATGAAACTCAGATAAGGGCTGGATTGGGGGAAGAAGGGTCACAAAACACTATCTTCTGAACATGTCACGGCTGCCTCAATCTCGACATCACTACAACTGTGATTGCCTACACTGGACCTGACTTCCAGCCAAGATGAGGAATGATTCATGTGACTCTGACTTTCCTGGAGAACTACTGCTGACTGTCCATGGATGCTGGGAGCAGATGGTCATCATCATCAGGGGTTTGACCACTAGTGAGCTTCCTAAAGCTTCCTAGAGCTTTCTAAAGCTCTATTTCCAGGTTCATCCAAGTGGTTACCTTAGTTAAATGAAGTGACCTGTGTCTGTCTGTCTGTCTGTCTGTCTGTCTCTCTCTCTCTCTCTCTCTCTCTCTCTCACACACACACACACACACACACACACACACACACACTAAGGGCTTGGGAGAGAACAGCAAAGATGAAGGGAGACAGAGGAGAGGAAGAAATGAGAGAAGAGTAAATGCGGTGGTATGACCAGAATACATTATACGTGTGGATGAAATTGTATATCTAGACCTTCAGGCACTACACACCTAGCTACCAACCTAGAGAAAAATCGTTTTTAGACAGAAGTGTGAGGAACTGTGTGTGTGTATAAAACATATACAACATGTTATTATTTAACCACACAAAACTATACATAACCTGAACTCTGTCCAAAGGAAACTAAGTAGGTTAACTGTGACCATGTGCACAATAGAATATGACTAAGAAACACCATGAATTATTCACAAACAAGAATGAATGTTTGCAAAATACTTTTGTTTAAAACAATATAATAAGAGGATATCTAATTTATGATCCCATTTATGTAAAGTCCAGAATATACAAACTAACATAGTAACATTATATATAGATAACCAATGCCTCTTAAGAAGTAAGATGGCCAACAAAAAGCATTATAATGAGCTAGGGAGGAGAAATCTTCTGTGTTGATAAAACTCCATAATGTTCAGATATTTAAATATAGATATCCATATATGTATACTTATTTATTTTAGTTATGATGAATTTGTCAATATTAATCCAGTAAAGTACTTTGCAACATGAAATGTGATCAAAAGGAAATAATAGACAGATCTGCTTTGCATTTTAAATGACAAAAAATCAAACTAGAAACATTATCTGGATAAAATGTTCTTCACACACTGTTTATTAGGAGGCAAAGGACACTCTGTACTCACTGGACTTAGTTTTCAGAATTCAGATCATGGAAGAAGTATTCAAATCCACTCAGGCATTCCCCCTGAGTGAGAAAGTTGAATTCAGATGTTAGGAAGGACAAGACAGCTGGCAGGAATTTACAGGCTAAACCAGCAAGGACAGAGTGAGCGGTTCATGAGAGAACAGAATGCTCTGTGACACAAAGTCTGGAGCTGAGATTTCCTAGAAATAGATCGATTCAAACTTGCCATTCCCTCCTCATTTCAGCAGTGAGCTACAGAAACAGTCAAGTGGAATACCCAGAGGGCACACATGGCCCTGTGCCCTTATCCTTGATTCAACTGTTGATATTTTCAACACAGAAGAGTTTCAGTTGGCTGGAGACACTTCATATTGGAATTTACATTCTCTCTCTCCTCTCTCTCTCTCTCTCTCTCTCTCTCTCTCTCTCTCTCTCTCTCTCTCTCTGCCTCTCTGTCTGTGTGTGTGCATGCATGTGCGTGTGCAGGTGAGTGCGTTTCTGTCTGTCTGTGAGAATTCTGATATTTAAGGATAAAAGCATATTTCAATTCTGTTGACCCAATAGTATTGAATCAATTCACCTTACATAGTGAATGAAACTGTTATACATTTAGTTTCTCTGGACTAAAGTGAACAGTGCTGCTAGAGAAGGAAAGGACTGCATTCTAATCTGAATAATGAACTCTGAATTAGGGACTTAATCGTATTTCTATATCTCAGTTTTTTGTTTTGTTTTTTTGTTTTACCTAATCTCCACTACAATGAAGAACCAGCCTGCAAGCAGGGATAAAGTTTGTCTAGTAACCCAGAGCACTTATACAAACATGCCCTGATTTGTATCAAATCACTGAGGATCAATGATGTTATTGGATTGGTCTCACCAAAATAAGAACACCATTAAACTTGAGACATATGCTTGATAAGAAGTGAGGGTCACAGGTATACTGATATGTTGCTCAGTTGGTATTGTTGTACACTAGGCACTCAGTCGTTAAAATTCCTGCCTAGTGTATACAAAGTCCTACATTTGACGCTGAGAACTACACAGAAACAGGTTTTTTCATTTGTTTGTTTGTTTGTTTTGTTTAGTCTTGTCTTTTGGCATACACTTATAATCCCAGAACTCAGGAAGTGGAGGAATAAAGACAAGAAAAAACCAATGTTACTATTTAGTGCAAAGCAATTTTGAGGCCATTGGGGATACATGAGACCCTTTGTCAAATCAGATAAATAGATGAATAAATGAGTAAGAGAGTTTACAATGAGTCTAAGGGTGCTTGTTATAGGAAGGAAAAGGACCCTAACTTCAAACCATTAAACCCTCCTTCCTGGTACCAATCCAATACTTGCAATTATGTATAAACCCTAGAAACCTCTACTCCTTCAGTATGTATCATGTAGTTTTTCAGGTTGAATAATCAAGAATAAAAGTGATTCAAACAGCTAACAGTTTAATGCAAACCCTCAATTTAAAGTTTGGAAAAATAACTTAATAATGTTATTTTTACATTCATAAATCCACTCAAATTCTACTACAAAAAAAATTAAGAAAAAAGAATAACCGAGTATTGCATGTGAAATGGCCAGAGTTCATGGATGTTGAAAGGACCTCTGAGTTGGGTGTGGTGACTCACGCTTCTAATCCCTAAAGTTGAGAAGCTAAGACAGAGCATTCCCCTGAGTTTGAGAACTACCATGGCAATGTAGCTGAGCTCCATAAGAGCCCGGACCTGCCTCAGAAAAATGAAGAAAACTAAAAGAAAAATGAAAGAAAAGAACATAAGTATGAGAGCAAATAGGAGATCATGGTGGGGTGAGCAAGAAAAGAAAAGAGAAAAAGAAATGCAAGACAAGATACTTTAGGGCAGTGACACTCAATGTAAAAATGAAGGACACCAGGTCCACAAATGTGGAGAATTTTGGTAGATTTTTTTGTTCATAGCTTATTAAAGGAGCAGAGTCTATAGACATGAGCAATATGTCAAAAGTTGTGGAAACAAGCAAAACAGGCTGAGCATGAATTGTAGCTCTGAAGTCAGACTGTCAAGGCAAATTAAATGTATTGGAAGATGTCCAGTGAAGAAGGAAGTGAAGTGTTCTGAGCTTCTGAGCCTTAATCTATCAGCAGGGATTAATGATCTTCAGTTCGGTTATGACTCTCTTTATTTACTAAATTAAATAGGAACTTCTGACATCACTGTACAGAGTTTTAGGGGAGCTACTGATTTTTAAGAGTCTGAGGTGATCTCAATCCTGTTTTCTAAATGTTAAGCACAAATTTCTTAAAATGTAGGTCTCATTGAAAAATAGAAACTGATTTATATGTCACCGAACATAGCTTTCTTTACATGGAGTCCTAAATATGATAGGATACATCTGTTCAACACTACTTTCAGACACACTTGACATAAGAGCCTCTCAAAATGATCAAAAATAGTGGGTAGTGTTGATGATGAGAGACACTCAAGTAATGAAATATTAAATGTATTTTTGTTGTTATAACAAAATATCTAATATTAGTTAATTTATAGTTTAAAAAATTATATTGGGATGGCTCAACAGTTCAAAGTATATACTACTCTTGCAGAGATGTCATGTTCAGTTCCCAACACCCACATCAGGCAGGACACTGCTGCCTGTGGCTCCAGGTCTAAGTGATCCAACCACGTCTTATGGCCTCCTTGGGCACTAGCACTCACATGCAAAAACTCACATACAATCACATGCAAATGTACATAATTGAAAATTTTAAAAATCTAAAAAATTACTTTGTTCATACTTCGAAAGACTGATCATTCAAGATTGGGCAGAGTCACCTGAATAGCCTTTGATGGGCTTTCACTGAATCACAACACAAAGTGCCATGTGTGGGTACAAAATTCACAAGGCAAAAGAGAAGAAAGAGGCCAGGGAAGAGCAGGTTAATTCTTTCATAAACACCTACCCAGCTGAGAACTAATCCACCCCTAGGAAGACGATGTAATTCCATTTAAGTGTTTACCTTCTTAGGCCAATCAGAATACTAAGCCTATTTCTTATAGATCAATAATTATTCAACACCATTACACCAAAAACCCTGATTCTAACACATTAAGATTTTGGGTACATGCTGTAATTATAGTCAACCTATACCAGAAAGTAAGTAAAATACAGAAGTATATTATACAAGGCCAAGTCTCCATAGTCTAATCAGATCTATGAAATACACAAACACACACACACACACACACACACATCATAATTTAACACTCATAAGGCCAAATACAGAAGTTTTGTCAAGCAGTTGTATACATAAGCTATCATTTATTATTTAAGTAATTTATTGTAATAATTGATTTTAAAAATACCTGGGATGTGGACCATTTCATGAAGAAGTTTGGTCACATTGTGGCCACTGCCATGGAGAATTTGTGACACTCGGCTCATCACTATATAATGGCTTCCACCTAGAAACAATACATAAAGTTCATTTTTGTGGAGATTAAGGAAAATGGTTCTGAATACCATAAACAGCTGACATGAAGAAATCCAAACTAAGTGTAAAAGCACAGAATGGCTCAGGATGCCTAGAAAGAAATCAGCTCTTCCATATCCTCAGTTACATTGTAGGTAATACCCAAGACATGAACCCACCAGAGCTTTGGCCAAACAGCAATCTTTCACCAAAGATCTGAAGGTCATGCCTGGAGATATGGCTCAGCAGTTAAGAGTACTTGCTGTTCTCACAGAGAACTTCATTTCAGTTCTTAGTAGTCACATGATGGCTCAAAACCATCTGAAACTCTAGTTCCAGGAGATCCAACACCTTCTTCTGGCCTCCACAGACTTACAATGTGCATAATACACTAACATGCATTCAGACAAAACCCTCAGAAATGCTAAGTAAATGGGATCCCTGGGAAAGAAACAAGGAACATTAAACAAATGTCTTCCCCTTAGCCACAGTTTTTTTAGAACATTTGTTTTGAGTCCAGAACTAAAGAGGAGAAACATAAATTAAGAAAAAGAAAGAAATGGAAATTGTAAACAAAAAACTGAGAGAATAGGCTGTTCAGAAGAAGTAAGACCCATAGTGATTATATCGGGACAGAAAAGTCAGGGAAACAGCGTGTATCTTCTCAGTGAATCACTCCTTCCATTCCCATCTGTGTGGTCTGAACAGCACAGATAGAAGCCACCACACCTGAGGTGTCTTGCTCCTGCTCTCATTAGACTGCGAAGAAGGAGGGCCCAGTGATGCAGCCATCCTAATGGATGCTCATGAGCAAGAGCTCTTCCAGAGAAACACTGAAACTTTCAAACTGCACAAACCAAACCAGTGGGGACAGAAAAAAAGTGAAGTATCAAAATCTGAGGTCCTTACCATCATTGCCTCAGAGACCCTGTGCAAAAGCAACCGGATGAGGCAACTTCTGCACCTGAGGCTCAGGGATCATTGCAGAAGAGAGGCAGAGTGATTACAGGCCAGAGGAACATGGAGTTTGCTCAGGGATTGTGTCTCCTAGGAGTGTCAGAAGCTAAACTCATGAAGTCTTACCAGCAAAACTGCCTAAACATGAGGCAAACAAGGACAGCAACAGAGACGTGCTAAAGTAGATGTCGGAAATCCCAGGAGCTTTCAACCCTAGACAGATCAAAAGAGAAACAGACAGACAGACAGACAGACAGACAGACACATACATACACACACAGACACACACATACAAAGTCCAACTAAGAAATGCTGAGAGTAGAAGAAATATTCTTCCCGAGGGATGAGCAGACTATCTGGTTAAGCAATACAAAATGGTTATTGTTAAAACATACATACAGACTGAGAAGGTTACATGTATATATTTATATACATGCCCTTGTGTACATGTGCCAACAATTAGTGAGAAATGAGGGGCTGGTACTGAAAGAGAACAAGAAGCTGTGTTTGCAAAGGTTTGGGGAGAGGAAGAGAAAGGGGAAATGGAAAATGAATGTGGCGTCAGAATATTTAACATAAGTGTGCAAACCACCACTATGAAAATCTCCATAAGAATTTTTTATGCAACATTAGAAGGGTGAGTTGTATTCCTGAAAGAGGCAGCCCATGCCCTTGACCCTTGTTTTCCGCAAACATGAACAGAGTAGAAGGCTCAAGCCCATGTCTATAGTCTGTTTCACTTCAGCACTGAGGTCCTCAGGCTCCACCCCTGAAAGTGCTCTAAGGGTGGTACGCTATCATTTGAGAACAGCTGAAAACAATCACCCCTTTATACAGGCAGACTTTTAACCTTTTGCACTCTATTACCCTAGACAAACAAAAAATAGTTACCACATGAGCTATAAAATATAGATTTATTAGACCTATCCATCTTGAAAAATGTTCAGAATGTGGGTAAAACACACCAGGGAATGTAGAACCCTCTTGAAGATATTCACTCATATTCTCAGTTTTACCTTGGTAGAAAATACTCCTAATATTCACTCCTTAGAATTTTAAGATAATCCTTTGAATGTTCTGCCCCTGCCATTGAGAATGTTCTAGAATTGTAGGCCTTATGACTCAGGTAAATCCTTGACCTCAGGCCTGTATAATGATTACTTCTTCAGCAGTTAAAAGAAAACTTTTGCTTTCCATAAAAGTATCATGTAGCTGAGATAGGAGAAATAGTGAAGACAGACCAATGGAGGTTGTTATTCATTGTTGTATCCAAATGTCAATAGCTTTGCGATAAAACACCAGATAATTCGCCTTTTAGATAATATCTATTATACATGAATTATGATCACAGGTTAGAAATGAAGCATTTATGGTCCTTTGCAGAAGCTTGAAGATTAATTTAATAAAAATCTTTCCTGGCACAATGGGATAATACCTTCATCACCTTTGTCATGCTATTGTGTTTGTTATTTTTCTCACTCTAATTCTTGAGTCACAGCCTAGTCAACAATAAATCCAAAAAAATGACCATTTAAAGAGAAATATTTTCACAAAGTCTATATATAGGTTTAATGTAACCTGTTTCCTGTTGGAACTAATACGTATTTCTCCTACCCGACTCAGACATTTATCAGTGAACCATGTACATGAAGTTCCTATTATCATGAGATCCAGACCAAATTAGGGGAACAGGACATTTGTGGAGTCAAAAATAAGACATCAGTTCCTGGAATAAGATGATGTCCTGGTGACATCTAAACTTTGACGCTAAGATACTTTCTGAGAAGAACATCTTTTGAAACCAAAAATGTTTGTGAATGTTAGCCTATCCAGAACAATCATGAAGTGTTCACTGTTCCCTTTGTTGGATGAATAAGCTAATCCCTTTGACTAAAATGCCTACCAATTATTCACAACTAAAGCTTCACTAGAGAAGCCTTTTTTACAACCCCCTACTCCACCTCCTGCTGCTGTTTCTATATCACATGATGTCACCATCTACTATTGCTCTCAACCTTGGGGACAGTCCCCTCTGAGTACCACATTTCACATACTGCATAGCCCCTCCCCAGGTTTGTCAATGCCTAGATAGAAAAGTCACATGCATGATCAACTATATGCCATTTTTATGAAACATGGTAACCCAGGCATCACAGTATCAGAAGACTCTATCTATATTCCCAGCAAGAACTTACCCAGTGTAGATATAGTCAGGATTTTTGCAGCCTCCAAGAGGAGAAACTCAAGGAGGAAGAAGCTCACTAGAAGCCAACTCCGATGTACCGCCATCTGTAGAACACCTGGACCTCAGGCACAGCCTGAACAACTAGAGAACTGTGTCCCACTAAGGGACCCTGTAAGCCTCTGTCGCAAAGCACTGTCTGTGGCCTTGAAATAGGGTAAAGGGGGTAGATATTTTATGCTGTTTTTCCAAATGCCCTTTTGCCCTTGTCTCTGCCAATCTCTTTCCAGTGGACACTGTTTCACCCTCCTTAACTAGAATTAGAAGAAAAATGGGCGGAGAGCTGATATTTAACTTGTTCTATAGCCACAATATAGTCTTTGCTGCCTCAAAATAACTCTAAAGTGGGAATGTAGGGACTTTGGGAAATCCAGTCAATGACAGCATCTTAAAGTAGCATGTACCATGAACATTTTACATGCCTATTCACAAGCTTACAAGACATTGCCTCCTCTGTCAGTCCTCTATCTGTACCCTATTGCCATTTCTGGAACTCATTACCCTGGGTATCAGTTTTAAAATCTCCAGTAGTGTCAATCATGAACTAATCTTCAAGGAAAACTTCCCAAGATTATTGCTGAACACCTATCCCTAGCGGCAGATGCATGAAAATATGCTAGTGGCCAACATAACCAAAAGAGAAAAGAAAAAAAAAAGACTAAACCTCCAGTTCTGAATTAACATCATAAAATACAATGGAATTACTACAAAACCCTCCCAAGAGCAAGCTTAGGAAAGAGTCCAAATCTGTTTACTTGTAAATCAACACAAGAGGAAGGAGCACAATGCCCCATGGAGTCATCTTCATGCTCCAGTCTAAAACCAAACTGCTTTATCCAAGTTTCCCAGTGCAGCTCCAAAGCAGGAGGAGAATCTGCTTCAGTCCTTCCCAAGTATGCAGAAGAATGAAGCCTTGAACTTCTGCTCTGCTCTGCAGCAGTGTCTAGTGTCTATGTGTAAAAGACTTTGCCTATGCCTGAGTTTAAGCATTTTGCTCTGGTATAATTCACAATCATACAACTAAAGAGACAAAAAGAAGAAATAATCTGAGAAAGAGGACTAAACTGTTCTTCCCCCTGAAAATCAGTCAATCTTTTATTCTCATACTTCTCAAATGTATCAGTGTAATTGTTAACTTATTGTAAACTACAACAGATTATGGGATACTCAGACAGCTGGTAAGGCATCATTTGTGGCCAGGTGTGAGACTCCTTCCAGATGAAGTAGCTTTGGAATCAGTGAAGAGAGAAAGGAAATTCCACACTCACCCAAAGTGTCTGAGCACTATCCTGTTCACTGAGGTTCTGGAAGCAAAGGTGGATTCTCTCTCTCCCTCCCTCCTCCCTCCCTCCCCCCCTCTCTCTCTCTCACACACACACACACACAGACACACACACACACATACACACATGCGAGCACATGTCTTTGTACAAAACTACACAACAGGTTATTTTTTATCCACACAAAACTATATATCACCTGCACTCTATCAATAGGAAACAAAGTAAATTAATAGTGGTGATGCACACAATACACTATGACTAAGAAATACAATGAATTTTCCACAAGCATTATGAATGAATGTTTACATAATAACTTTTATTTAAACCAATAAAATAAAAAATATCAAATTTATGATCCCATTTATGTAAAATCTAGAAGATACAAACCAGCATAGTAACATTATTTACTGGCCACCAATGGTTCTTAGGAAGTACGACAGCCAAGAACAAATATTGTAAAGCTATAGGGGGAGGAAAGCTTCTGTTATGATAAAGCTTCATTGCATTCAGATATATAAAGGTGAATATAGGTATACATAGAATTATTTATTTTAGTTTTGATGAGGTTGTCAATAGTAACCCATTAAAAATACTTTAAAAAATGAAATGGTACCAAAAGGAAATAATAGTCAGATCTGCTTTGCATTTTAAATGGCTAAAAACAAAACTAAAAAGACTATAGGGGTAAAATGTTCTTCACACACTGTTCATTAGGAGGCTCAGGACACTCTGTACTCACTGGACTTAGTTTTCAGAATGCCGATCATGGAGGAAGTATTCAAATCCACTCAGGCACTCCCCCTGAGTGAGAAGGTTGAATTCAGATGTTAGGAAGGACAAGACAGCTGGCAGGAATTTACAGGCTAAACCAGCAAGGACAGAGTGCTACATGAGAGAACAGAGTGCTCTGTGAGACAAAGTCTGGAGCTGAGATTTCCTAGAAATAGATCGATCCAAACTCGCCATTCCCTCCTCATTTCAGCCATGAGCTACAGAACAGTCAGGTGGAATGATATCTAGAGGCCACACAGGGCCCTGTGCCCTTGTCCTGACAACTCTCTTTCTTTCCTTCTTTCTTTCTTTCTTTCTTTCTTTCTTCCTTCCTTCCTTCCTTCCTTCCTTTCTTTCTTCTCTGTCTCTCTCTGTCTCTGTCTCTCTCTGTCTCTGTCTCTCTCTGTCTCTCTCTGTCTCTCTCTGTCTCTCTGTTTCTCTCTGTCTCTCTCTCTCTCCCCCCCCTCTCTCTCTCCTTCTCACTCTCTCTCTCTCTCTCTCTCTCTCTCTCTCTCTCTCTCTCTCTCTGTCACACACACACACACATGCACTCATCAAGGACCAGGGTTAAGGGTGCATGTGGTGAGAACTGGAAAGGAGAAGAGTGGAATACAAAGGGATAAATGAGGTGAGAGATGGAAGGAGGGGACACCTAGGAGGAAACAAGGTAAAGGATAACTAACATAGGATAACTAACATTAAAGAGCTTTGAAAGTACCATAGGAATACCTACTATAGTAGAAGCTTCCGTTAAAGTTACATATATTAAAGAACCTTAAATGGGATTTATCTATAGTGAGAATAAATGCCTTCCGAATGCAACATAGGCTATCAAATAAAACACCAGTAGGTATCATGGGTATGAATTACTTCTTTTCAGGGTTTTGGTCAATTAGATGCCATAGAAATCCCCCTCCCTGAAACATGACAATCTGGTTCCATTGCTCTTGGTTACTCCCCAAAACTTGAAGGCAAGACTCTTGTCAAAGACAACAAAAACGTTATTCATAGAACATGGAGCAATCAAGCTAGTGCCAAACAAGAAGCTTCAATCCTACTAGCTAACTTTCATAATGCTAGAAGTTTCTATACATGCTACTAGAAGAAAAGAATCATCATGAGTCTTACCCATCATGAGTCTGTGAACTGTAAATTAGCAATTGGCCTGAAAGGAAATTTGCCCAGTGGTAAAATTGTGGCACAGATATTGTCAGAGTAACCAACCATTATCTGATCAGATTAAAAGCCTGCTGGATTACATGAACTCTCTGGCTGGTACCATTTTCAGAGACAAATTTCTAGGGCTTTCTATTTCATAAGCCATAGGGTAGAACACTAGTGCTCTTATTCTCTTAAATAGACATAGTTAAAAATTGACCCCAAAGTTCTTCATTTTCCATCCATAGATTAATTAGTGCGTCTTTAAGCTCTCATCATAGATGATTCTTTTTGCAGTAGATGATGATTAATACAGATACCAACAAATTGTCAATGTGCAAATAAAAAGGGACTGATATCTTCTGCTCAAAACAAGATCTCTCTTGGACATTGCTCTACAAAAAGCTCAGGGATACTTGCAAGACAAAATAGAAAGGAAAGGTTATAATGGCCACGAGTAGATATTTGGAAAGTATAAAAAGATTATTGGAGTGGGGAAAAGTAAAGAACCTGATCTGGTATTTGCTGGGGAAAAGAACTGAAGCCCTTAGGGCCAGCAGAAAGAATGGAAACGGGCAACCTCTTGGGACATAGGAGTTTAGAGGGACCCTTCAGAATTCACCAGAGACCTGAGAGGTGAGAGACTCTCGAGACGCAAAGGGAGGGACCTTAGATGAAATGCTGAACAGTAGGGAGAGGGAACTTATAGAGCCCACCTCCAGTAGAAAGATAGGGAATCAGGTGAGGGAGGGGGTTGCCATCCCACAGTCAAAACTCTGACCCATAATTGTTTCTGTCTGAAAAAACTGCAGGGATAGAAATGGAAAAGAGCCTGAGGAAAGGAAGGTGCAGCAACAGGCCCAAAGTGAGATCCAATTCAAGGGGAGGTCCCAAGGCATGACACTATCACTGATGCTATGGCGGGATCACAAAAAGGGACCTATCATGACCACACTGCAAAACACCCAGCAAGAAGCTGATAGAGTCAGATGCAGACATTTGCACCCAACCAATGGACAGAAGCTGCTGACCCCTGTGGTTGAATTAGGGAAAAGCTGGAAGAAGCTGAGGAGGAGGTTGACCCTGTAGGAGGACCAGCATTCTCAATTAATCTGGACCCCTGAGATCTCTCAGAGACTGGACCACCAACCAGGCAGCATACACCAGCTGATATGAGGCCCCCAACATATATACAGCAGAGGATAGCTGGGTCTGAGTTCAGTCAGAGAAGATGCACTTAACCCTCAAGAGATTAAAGGCTCCAGGGAGTTTAGAGGTATAGTGAGGTGGAGGGTGAGGGGTGGGGACATCCTCATGGAGACAGGGGGCAGGGAGGAGGTATGAGATGTGGAATAGTCAGAGGGTGTCGAGGAAGGGGAATAAAACCAGAAGTGTAAAAAATGCATACATACATACATACATACATACATACATACATACATACATACATACATAATTAAATGTTCAAAAAAGATTATTTTCCAGACATGACTACATAGTTTCATGCATGAGCCATAAGATTAGGATGGCAAAAGGAAGATTTTCTGAATAGGATCAGCCAAACACAATCTAATCATGGATGGAGAGATTTTCCTGACACTGTACAATCTGAGGATCAGTTAGCAGGTGACAGCTATCAGGTGAGGAAGACTTACTTTCCTCCAGGGATGTGAGAGCCCAGAGAGGTCAGATATCTAGTAGACAGACACATTCTCTCCATCTCTCTTATATGAACAAGTTAAGGAATAATATTAGTGCCATTTCATGACACACAGATTGAGGTACATGATTTCAGATTGGTAATAATTTTCATAATGTCATTTTCATCGTACATTAAGTACTCTTTATTAGCTAATTATCTTTTGTTAAGATTTCATAGGTTTAACCCCTGAAGGATCTTAGGTAAGGAGGTAGCAATGCCTGTTCCAACTGCCCTCTTCCCCATATTTAATACCTGGTAGGGATAATGCCTTATGCTAATAAGTGGGTCCTTCTCTTTCACCTATGCATAAGTATGCCTAGTTGTAGAGCACCATAGACACCCAGTAGAAAGTTCCTTAGAATCCAATTATTTTTCTTTTTCTTTTTTTAATTGGATAATTTATTTACATTTCAGATGTTATCCCCTCATCCCATTTCCCCCTGCCCAGGAACCCCCTATGCCATCCCCTCTCCTCCTGCTTTTACGAGGATGTGCCCCCATCCATTCCCTCACTCCCACCTCCCCATCCTTGAATTCCCCCAACACTCAGCATCCAGACTTCATAGGACCAAGGATCTCCTCTCCCACCTATGCCTTACAAGGCCATTCTCCCCTACATATACAGTTGCAGCCATGGGTCCCTCCCTATGTGCTCCCAGGCTGGTGGTTTAGACCCTGGGGACTCTGGTTGGTTGGTATTGTTGCTCTCCTCATGGGGCTGCAAAACCTTTCAGCTTCTTCAGCTCCTTCTCTCTAACTCCTCCATTGGGAACCCCTTGATCAGATCAATAATTAACTGTGAGCATCAGCCTCTGAATATGTCAGAGTCTGGCAGACCTCTAATGAGACAGCTATATCAGGCTCCTCTCAGCATGCACTTCCTGGTATCCACATCAGCATCTATCTTTGGTGACCTCACATGGGATGCATAGGTGGAATAGATCCCCAGGTGTAATGGTCCCAGACAGCCCCTCCTTCAGTTTCTGACCCACACTTTGTCTCATATTTGCTCCCTTGAGTATTTTGTTACTCCTTCTAAGAAGAATCAGAGCACCCACACTCGGTCTTCTGAGTTGTTGCTTTTTTATTGGATATATTATTTACTTACAATATAGATGTCATCTCCTTTCCCCATTCCCCCCCCCAGAAAACTCTATCCCATTTCCCGTCCTCCTTTATCATTTTGATTACATGCATATATTAAGGTCAGTTCTAGGTTGAGGGTGTAGAAAAACAATAGATGGAAATAGTCAAAGAATAAGCAAGACAATAAACACAAATAGTCATAGAAAAAGCAAGGCATTATACCCAATTATGTGAACACTCCCATGATCACTGTTTTTAAGGGCTTATCAGGATGACAAAAGTATCTGAGCCTACTTTCCTGTCCTAGCCCAAGATAATTTTCATGTTTGATGCCTACTTCCTTGTTCTAGTCTAAAATTTAGAATCCTGTCTGAAATTACTTCTTTGTTCTAGCCTAATATTTAGATTCGTACCTGAAATTACTTCTTCGTTCTAGCCTAAGATTTAGATTCCTACCTTTAATTGCTTCTTTGTTCTTGCCTAATGTCCTATTTCTGCCTGAAGCCCATTTCCTTGTCCTTGGCCCATTTCAAATTCTTGCCAAGCAGCCCCAAATGCTCTCTGCCTCTCCTTGTTTTTTCATTCTATTAACAAGACTGAGCCTGTCATAGGTCATTCTGACAAGAACGCCTTCCTTACCTGTTATGGAATATGCATTATCAAAAACAATGTACTTATGTCTTCAGTTGGTAAGGCTCTGTGCAGAATCTTACCTGTCCTTGCGTTGACAGCCTGTTAATTTAATAACTTTGTCTGGGGATCAATTTTCAGGTTCAAGTCATGTACTTTGGCTTCCAACATGTTGATGTTCTTAAAGAAAATCTTTAACACAATGTGTACAAATAAAAATATTTCCAGAACAAAAAGAGCTAGCACAATCAAGCAATATATGCCACTTTTGAAGCTTGACCAAAATAGAAATACTGACCTCAGGCCACGGGTAACTTTATCTGCAGTATCTACTGCATCAACGCTCAGCAGAGCAGCATCCCTGAAATTCATAAGCTACCTATGTATCATTAAAACTTCCAGAGACTGGGAATTCAAGGGCAGGAAGGTGGGAGTGGGTGGATGAGTGGAGGCACACCTGCATAGAAATGGGAGGAGGGAAGATGGGCTAAGGGATTTCTGGGGGTAGGGAACAGGGAAAGGTGATAACATCTGAAATGTAGATAAAGTACCAATGTCCTGGCCAGCAGGGCATCAAACAGGGGTCCTGAAAGGGATCACCTGAAAGACAAAGTGGGGGACAGGCTGAATGACAATCTGTCTATAGTCTGATCAGATCATTATTTTTACTTTTTCACACACAGGTTACATACACAAAAAGGCAGGATGTGAGGAAGGGGATGACACGGGAGCGTAAGCATTCGGTGGGAGTACAGATATCTTCCAGAATAGAGTGTCCGCTGGGTGAAGGTTCAGGGAGCAGGACACTATGACTCCACCTATTATTCACTTTCCTTATCTAAGTTGGTACTATTGACCAAGGCTACCTATCTACTAGGTCTATGTATACAGCCTGGCAATTTTCTACCAAAGCTTGTTTACAATAGCTTCTAGGCATCTGCTTCAGTGTTTTTCTACAGAGACCCAAGAATTTATGTTAGCAGGAATGTATGTCAGGCCTATTGCTGATTTTAGGCCTATGGCTGATTTTAGACCTTCAGTGTATAAGCAGGCCTGCCCCTGACATACCAAATAATAAAAAAATAAAAAGAAAAGAAAAAAAAAGAAAAAAAATGATAATGAAACTGGCTATGGCCATTGTCGAACACTTGAGATTTTTTAGCAGCAATTAAACATTACCTATATTATGGGCATTCCTTATAACTGTCAAGGACAAAAGACTGTGGAACGGCCCATGGAACTTTAAAACAATATCGTCAGGAAATAAAAAAGAGGGAGATATATCCCTGTACACCACAAATTTATTTAAATCATGGTTTTTTAAATTTTAAATAATGACAAAAAATTTGGGCCTTTTGGCTGGGGCAGACACCTAGCTGGTCTGCTCTGGGAAGACACTTTATTCTGAACCTTCTTAGAGCAGCTAGTAAGAACCCTTACCCACAAACCTTCACACCAGAACTGCAACTGGGAGCCTGGGGTACTCTGGACCCATCACCCACCCAAACCTTACCCCTCTGGAATACCACTCCTCTTCTACCCCTTGCTTGGTCCTTTTGGCTGGTCTGCACCCATGAAAACACCATATCTTGAACCATCTTAGAGCAGTTGTGGAATCACTGCACTTGGAGAGGAGGAACCACTGAACTTAGAGCAGCAGTATTTCAGGATCCCAGAGGAAGCCTTATTCCCAGGAGCTCTTCCACCCAGGAAGTCAGGATCACAGGATCACAGAGACATCTGGATTCTGAGGAGTTCTGACACAAGCAAGATAACTGGAAAGACAGTCTCCAGTCAGAGACAATGAGTGCAGGTAGCACTAGAGTTAACCAGATGGTGAAAGGCAAGCACAAGAATATAAGCAACAGAAACCAAAGTTACCCGGCATCATCAGACCCAGTTCTCCCACCATAGCAAGTCCTAGAAACCCCATCATACCTGAGAAATAGGATTTAGATTTAAAATTACTTCTCATGAGGCTGATAGAGGACTTTAAGTAGGACATAAACAACTTCCTTAAAGAAATACAGGAGAACACAGGTAATCAGGTAGAAGCCCTTAAAGAGGAAACACAAAAATCCCTTAAAGAACTGCAAGAAAACACAACCAAACAGGTGAAAGAATTAAACAAAACAATCCATGACATAAAAATGGAAGAAGAAACAATAAAGAAATCTCAAAGGGAGACTACCCTGGAGAGAGAAAACCTAGAAGAGAAATCAGGAGTCATAGATGCAAGCATCACCAACATATTACAAGAGATAGAAGGGAGAATCTCAGGTGCAGAAGATACCATGGACAACATTGACACAACTGTCAAAGAAAATGCAAAATGCAAAAAGCTCCTAGCCCAAAACATCCAGGAAATCCAGGACACAATGAGAAAACCAAAGCTAAGGATAATAGGTATAGAAGAGAGTGAGATTCCCAACTTACAGGACCAGTAAATATCTTCAACAAAATTATTGAGGAAAACTTCCCTAACCTAAAGAAAGAGATGCTGATGAACATACAAGAAGCCTACAGAACTCCAAATAGACTAAACCAGAAAAGAAATTCCTCCCATCATATAATAATCAAAACATCGAATGCACAAAACAAAGAAAAAGTACTAAAAGCAGTAAGAGAAAAAGATCAAGTAACATACAAAGGCAGACATATAAGAATTACACCAGACTTCTCACCAGAGACTATAAAAGCCAGAAAATCCTGGAGTGATATAATACAGACCAGAAGAGAATACAAAAGCCAGCCCAGACTATTATACCCAGCAAAACTCTCAATATCTGTAGATGGAGAAACCAAGATATTCCATGACAAAACCAATTTTACACAATATCTTTCCACAAATTGGGCCCTACAAAGGATAATAGATGGAAAACTCCAACACAAGGAGAGAAATTACAATGTAGAAAAAAAAATCAAGAAAGTAATCTTCCAACAAACCCAAAAGAAGATAGCTACACAAACATAATTACACCTCTAATAACTAAAATAACAGAAAGAAATAATTACTTTTCCTTAATATCTCTGAACATCAATGGACTCAATTCTCCAATAAAAAGACATAAACTAACAGACTGGATACATAAATAGGACCCAGAATTTTGCTGCATACAAAAAACACACCTCAGTGGCAAAGACAGACACTATTTCAGGGTAAAGGGCTGGAAACAATTTTCCAAGCAAATGGTCCCAAGAAACAAGCCAGAATAGCTATTGTAATTTAGAATTTCGACTTTCAACCAAAAGTTATCAGAAAAGATAAGGAAGGACACTTTATACTCGTCTAAGGAAAAATCTACCAAGATGATCTCTCAATTCTGAACATCTATGCTCCAAATGCAAGGGCTTCCATATTCATAAAAGAAACTTTACTAAAACTCAAAGCACACATTACACCTAACAAAATAATAGTGGGGGATTTCAACACCTCACTCTCAGCAATGGACAGATAACAGAAACTGAAACTAAACAGAGACAAAGTGGAATTAATGGAAGTTATGAACCAAATGGATTTAATGGATATCTATAGAACATTTCATCCTAAAACAAAAGAATATACCTTTTTCTCAGCACCTCATGGTACCTTCTCCAGAATAGACCATATAATTGGTCACGAAGCAGACCTCAACAGACAGAAAAGGATTGAAATAATTCCTTGCATCCTATCAGATCACTGTGGACTAAGGCTGGTCTTCAATAGTGACAAAAACAATGGAAAGCCCACATACACGTGGAAACTGAACAATGCTCTACTCAATGATGACTTGGTCAAGGAAGAAATAAAGAAAGAAATTAAAGACTTTTTAAAATTTAATGAAAATGAGGACACATCATACCAAAACTTGTGGGGACTCCATGAAAGCAGTGCTAAGAGGAAAACTCATAGCTCTAAGTGCCTACAAAAAGAAACTGGAGAAAGCATACACAAGCAACTTGACAACACACCTGAAAACTCTAGAACAAAAGGAAGCAAATACACCCGAGAGGAGTAGACGGCCGGAAATGATCAAACTTAGGGCTGAAATCAACCAAGTATAAACAAAAAGAGCTATACAAAGAATCAACAAAAGTAGGAGCTGTTTCTTTGAGAAAATCAACAAGATAGATAAACCCTTATCCAGATTAACCAGAGGGCACAGAGACAGTATCCAAGTGAATAAAATTAGTACTGAAAAGGGAGAGATAAACAACAGAAACTGGGGAAATTCAGAAACATCATCAGATCCTACTACAAAAGTCTATACTCAACAAATTTGAAAAATGTGGATGAAATGGACAATTTTCTTGACAGACGCCAGGTACCAAAGTTAAATCAGGAGCAGTTAAACCATCTAAACAGTAACATAGCCCCTAAAGAAATACCAGCAGTCATTGAAAGTCTCCCCACAAAAACAAAACAAAGCAGAAAAAAAGCCCAGGACCAGATGGTTTTAGTGAAGAAGTCTATCAGACTTTCAAGGAAGACCTAATACCAATACTCTTCAAACTATTCCACAAAATAGAAACAAAAGGAACACTACCCAATTCGTTCTATGAAACTACAATCACAGTCATGCCCAAACCTCTCAAAGACCCAACAAAGAAAGGGAACTTCAGATAAATCTCCCTTATGAATAGTGATGCAAAAATACTTAATAAAATTCTCCCAAATAGAAGCCAATAACACATCAAAACAATCATCCATGATCATCAACTAGGCTTTATCCCAGGAATGCACGGATAGTTCTATATACAAAAAAAATCCATCAATGTAATCCACTATATGAACAAACTCAAAGAAAAAATCATATGATCATTTCACTAGATGCTGAGAAAACATTTGACAAAATTCAACATCCCTTCATGGTAAAAGTCTTGGAAAGATCAGGAATTCAAGGCCCACATTGCTAAACATAGTAAAAGCAATATACAGAAAACCAGTAGCCAACATCAAACTAAATGGACAGAAACCTGAAACAATCCCACTAAAATCAGGGACTAAAGAAGGCTGCCCACTCTTTCCCTACCTAGTCAATATAGTACTGGAAGTCCTAGATAGAGCAATTAGACAACAAAAGGGAAGTCAAAGGGATACAAATAAGAAAGGAAAAAGTCAAAATTTCACTATTAGAAGATGCCATGATATTATACTTAAGCAACCCCATAACTTCCACCAGAGAACTCCTAAGCCTGATAAACAACTTCAGTAAAGTGGCTGAATACAAAATCAACTCAAACAAATCAGTAGCCTTCCTCTCCTCAAAGGATATTCAGGGTGAGAAAGGAATTAGGGAAATGACATCCTTCACAACAGTCACAAATAACATAAAATACCTTGGTGTGAATCTAACCAAGCAAGTGAAAGACCTGTATGACAAGAACTTCAAAAAGAAAAAATCGCAGAAGATCTCAGAAGATGGAAAGATCTCCCATGCTCATGGATTGGCAGGATTAATATAGTAAAAAAAAAATAGCCATCTTGCCAAAAGCAATCTACAGATTCAATGCAATTCCCAACAAATTCCAACTCAATTCTTGTCTGAGATAGAAAGAGCAATTCTCAAATTCATTTGAAATAACAAAAACCCCAGGATAGCAAAAACTATTCTCAGAAATAAAGGAAATTCTGGAAGAATCACCATCCCTGACCTCAAGCTGTACTACAGAGCAATAGTGATAAAAACTGCATGGTATTGGTACAGAGACAGGCTAGAAGACCAGTGGAATAGAATTGAAGACCCAGAAGTGAACCCACACACCTGTGGGCACTTGACCTTTGACAAAGGAGTTAAAACTGTCCAGTGGAAAAGGGACAGCATTTTCAGCTGGTTCAACTGGAGGACAACATGTAGAAGAATGCAAATCAATCCATTCTTACCTCCTTGTACAAAGCTCAAGTCCAAGTGGATAAAGGACCTTCACATAAACCCTGATACACTGAAACTAATAGAAGAGAAGGTGGTGAAGAACCTCAAATACCTGGGCTCAGGGGAAAAGTTTCTTGACAGAACACCAATGACTTATGCTCTAAGATCAAGAATTGACAAATGAGATCTCATAAAATTACGAAGCTTCCATAAGACAAAGGATACTGTCAATAGGACAAATGACAATCAACAGATTGGGAAATGATCTTTACCAACCCTACATCTGATAGAGGGCTAATATCCAATATATACAAAGAACTCAAGAAATTAGACTCCAGAGAACCAAATAACCATATTTAAAATGGGGTACAGAGCTCAACAAAATAATCTCAACTGAAAAAATGTGAATGTCCTAGAAGCACCTCAATAAATGTTCAACAACCTTAGTCATCAGGTATTGGGAGCCAAGTCCTAGCAGAAAGCAGCTATCATCTTTGCAGCCATCTCAGACCACATACCCTGACAAGAGACTTGTATTCAACAGCCCACAACAGCTGAGCACACTCTGATAAACATCTTGTTTTTCTCACATATCTTGTTTTGCTGTTTAGTGCCCTCAGCTGCAAGGCACAAGTGATCTCCATGCTGGTAGGCGCACGTGGTATCCACACTGCTAGCTAGGCACACATGGTATTCATGCTGCAAGGTACATAGTGCCTTCAGCTGTGCTTGTCCATGAGGGCAAGGCACGTGGTAAAGTGAATAAATACCCAGGATTTCTTTTCAATAAACAAGACTTGATCAGACTCTGTCTTGTCTCCATTCTTCGAGTCTCTTGCAACTCCATCACCACTCTCTAGCTTGCTAAACCCTGACCCACAGACCAGAGCAACAGCTTGGGCCGGGACAAAGTGGCCCCCAAGCGTGGGGCAGAACAGGTCGTGACAAAGTGGTGCCCAAAATGGGGCAGCAAGATTGACAGACCCAGTGAGGGACATTACTGGAAGAAGGATCGACTGAAAATTCAGAAGTGAAACAGAGGTGATTGCTGCGGGAAACTGCCTTGTCAAGAGGAGTAGGTCATAGTAATGATAATGGGGCAAAAAATAAGTGAGCCTGAACTCAACTCTCTGTTTTTGTTTTGTTGTTTGCTGTTTAAGTGTGTCAATTGTTTGCTTCTGTTTTGCTGTTTAAATGCTGTTTTTCATGTTCAAAAGAAAAAGAAACGCATAGAATCCAAAATATGACCAAAGGTTGATGATGATTTGTCAGAGCCAGATTGTGCTGACCTAGAGGAAGAAGCAGCCAAATATTTTGACTCTGAATGGCCCTCTTCCTGAAGGCCCCATCCCTATGCTCCTCCACCTCCAGATGCTCCCGCTATGGGGATGGTGGTTGTAGATCCCAGAAAGGAGTTACAGGACAAAATTTCTCTCCTTAAGCAACAAATAGAGTTAGAAAAAGAGTATCAGGACTTAATTAATCAGCTACAAAAATTAATGACAGGGAAGAGGACTCGAGAGGGCAAGGAAAATCCCCCAGGTCCTTGAGTTCCTCAACCCAGAGTACAAAGACAGCCCTTGTCCTCTGGTTTTAGTTCAGCCACAGATCAGCCAGAGGAGGGAGTGGTTGAGGTTTCCCCTGTATTAGAGACTAGACAAGCTCAAGGGATTTCATGGAGACATCACACAGGGTTTAATTTTCAAATTACTAAAGAATTAAAAAAAATGCAGTGTCACAATATGATGCCGCTTCTCCCTTTACTCTTGAAATCTTAGAACTTGTTACAGAGGAGTGGCTGACTCCTGGTGATTGGGATACTCTAGTGAGAGCAGTTCTTAGCAGTGGTGACCATCTTATTTGGAAATCAGAGTATCATGAGAATTGTAAAGAGACAGCTAGGAGAAACATTCAGGCAGGCAATGGTTGGTCCTTTGATGCCTTAGTAGGAGAAGGGCAATTTGCTTCTAGTGATAACCAGATGCAGTATGACCCAGGCTTATTCTCTCAAATTCAAAATGCAGCAATGAAGGCTTGGTGTAAACTCCCGGTAAAGGGAGACCCTGGTGCATCTTTGACAGCAGTCAGACAAGGGCCTGACAAACAATTTTCTGATTTTGCTCATCAATTAATGACAACAGCAGGGAGGATTTTTGGTAATGCAGAGGCAGGTGTAGATTATGTGAAACAACTTGCATGTGAAAAGGCCAAGCCTACCTGCCAAGTGGCCATTAAACCCTATAGGAAAAAGACAGACATTACTGGGTATATCAGACTCTGTTCTGACATAGGGCCCTCCTACCAACAGGGCTTAGCTATGACAGCTGCCATGCAAGGACATGTAAGAGATTTTTTGGCCAGTAGAGACAAAAATGTCTGTTTTAAATGTGGCAAGCCTGGACACTTTGCGAAATGTTGCAAAGCAGAAAATGAGTTAACCCAGAGACAGCCCAGAAAACAGCCTAGGCTATGCCCACATTGCAAACATGGAAGGCATTGGGCTAGTGAATGTAAGTCCAAGACAGATGCACAAGGAAACACCCTTTCCCATAGTCTGGACAATGAAAACAGGGGCCAGCCCCAGGCCCCAAACCAACACAAGCAAAAACAGGCTTGTGGGACAGTCATTTTCATACCAGCAAACAACAACCCCTTTCAGAACTTAGTCGAGCAACACCGGGAAGCCCAGGACTGGACCTCAGTTCTGCCACCCACACAGTATTAACCCCAGAAATGGGACCTCAAGCCTTACCCACCAGAGTGTTCAGACCACTCTATCCAAATGTCTTTGGCCTGATAGTGGGAAGAAGCAGTGCAACTATGCAGGAACTACAAATTTTTCCTGGAGTTATAGACAATGATTATCAAGGTGAGATTAAGGTAATGGCCAAGGCAATACAGAATATAGTCACCATTCCTACAGGAAGGAGGATAGCTCAACTATTGTTACTTCCATTGATCCCTACTAATCATAAATATAAGAGTCCTAAGGAAGGGGATCAAGGCTTTGGTTCCTCTGGTCCATACTAGCCACAACCTATAGTTAAACAAAAACTTATGATGACAATATTGCTCAATGAGAAGGTATTCCAAGGCTTGGTTGATACAGGAGCTGATGTGACGATCATCAAACAAAGTGATTGGCCCGCTACCTGGCCTCTGACCCCAACTTTAACCAGTTTAAGGGGTATTGGCCAAAGTCAAAATCCACAACAAAGCTCTAAGATGCTGACATGGAGAGATAAAGAAGGAAACACAGAGAATACACAACCCTGTGTCATCCCAGGCCTTTCCATTAATCTCTGGGGCCGAGATCTGTTATCCCCATTGGGATTGATTATGTACAGTAATGAATAACTTCGAAGTAACTTTGGATTCTGAAGGAAAATCTGCTGCAGATAGATTCTGGCATCCTAATACCAAAAAGAATTTTGCAACAGTCCTCTGGAAAGACCCATTAACTGGAACCTGAAATGGGCCAGATCCAGTGCTCATCTGAGGAAGAGGTTCTGTTTGCATATATTCCCAAATGGCAGATGCCACATGCTGGTTGTCAGAGAGACTGATTAAACAAATAGACAACAATAACAAATCCAGGGAGGAGAAACCCCCTGGGAAGTGTATTTTTGATTTGTAGGAAACATGAAGATGCTTCACAATAGTCTTCAAATGGGAACGGATCAACCAGCATACCTGACTTGGGAAGTTCTCAGTGTGGAAGAAGACGTCACCACCCGCACCTCCAGGGTGGCTCTATTAGACTCTTGGTTCCCTGATTTATGATTTAGTGGGGTATATTGTTTAGACCCAAGAGAGAACCTATTACCACAATTATTATAGTTGATTTTGGGGTTTAGAAGTGACTGGGGCAGGGACAGGGATTTCCTTACTTGTTTTGTTAAGATCAAACCTATGGTCAGTTCTGTGCTTCTATAGATTTAGATTTAGAAAGAATGTAATCTGCTATATTGCATTTGTAGAATTAATTACCCTTCTTAGCTGAAATAGTGCTACAGAATAGAAGAGGCTTATACTTTTTACTCCTCCAACAGAGGGAGTTGGGTGCTACCCTTAAAAAAGTGTTGCTCTGAGGCAGAATGGTTTACACTGACCATTCAGGCACTGTTAAGTCTCTTGTCTCTTGGGTCCATGCTGTTCAACAGACTGATGGCTTTTATATGAAAACAGATAGACACGATTCAAATGAAAGACATGCAGGTCCATTATTACAGGCTGGAAGTAGGGGACTCTAAAACCTCTGTCATCAAGATTGATGAGGATTAACCCCTAAGTTACATGCTAAGCCGGAGAGTCAATGACAGGTAAGAGAACACCTCAAGACCCTTGCCATTAACTGGTAGGCCTCACCATCCTAAGACAGGAGCTCAACCAATGGCTATTGAGTATCCAGAGACAGGAAAGGGAGGCCGGGGGGTCCTTTGTTCCAACCTAAGACATGCATGGTTTCCATATGTTTTCCCAGCCTTCCCTTTTGAAAAAAAATTAAAAAGGGGGACCTGTTGGGAGTCAAGTCCTAGCCGAAAGTGTCTATCGTCTTTACAGCCATCTCGAGCCATATACCCTGACAAGAGACTTGTTTTTCAACAGCCTACAACAGCTGAGCACACTCTGATAAACATCTTGTTTTTCTCACTTATCTTGTTTTGCTGTTCAGTGCCCCCAGCTGCTAGGCGCACATGGTATCCATTCTGCAAGGCACATGACATAGTGCCTTCAGCTGTGCTTGTCTATGAGGGCAAGGCATGTGGTAAAGGGCATAAATACCCAGGATTTCCTTTCAATAAACAAGACTTGATCAGACTCTGTCTTGTCTCCATTCTTCGAGTCTCTTGCACTTCAATCCCCATTCTCTCTCTTGCTAGACCCTGACCCGAGGACCAGAGCAGCAACTCGGGCTGGGACAAAGTGGCCCCCAAGCGTGTTGCAGAATGGGTCATAATAATCAGGGAAATACAAATCAAAACAATCCTGAGATTCCACCCCACAACACTCAGAATGGCTAAGATCAAAAACTCAAGTGACAGCAGATGATGGCAAAGATGTGGAGGAACAATCCTCCATTGTTGGTGGGATTGCAAGCTGGTACAACCAATCTGGAAATCAGTTTGGCGGTTCCTCAGAAAATTGGACATAGCATTACCTGAGGACCCAGATATACCACTCCTGGGCATATACCCAGAAGATGCTCCAACATATAACAAGGACACATGCTCCACTATGTTCATAGCAGCCTTATTTATAATACCCAGAAGCTGGAAAGAACCCAGATGCCCTTCAACAGAGGAATGGATACAACAAAATGTCATACATTTACACAATGGGGTATACTCAACTATTAGAAATAATGAATTTGAGAAATTCTTAGGTAAATGGATGGAACTAGAAAATATCATGCTGAGTGAGGTAACCCAATCACAAAAGAGCACACATGGTATGCACTCACTGATAATTGGATATTAGCCCAAAAGCTCACAATACCCAAGATACGACTCACAGACTACATGAAGCTCATGAAGAAGGAAGACCAAAGTGTGGGTGCTCTGATCCTTCTTAGAAGGAGTAACAAAATAATCATGGGAGCAAATATGGAGACAAAGAGTGAAACAGAAACTGAAGGAGGGGTCGTCTGGAGACTCTTAAACCTGTGTATCCATCCCATGTGCAGTCACCAATAGTAGATGCTGATGTGGATACCAGGAAGTGCATGCTGACAGGCGCCTGATACAGTTGTGTCCTTAGAGGTATGCCAGAGGCTGGTATTTACAGAGGTGGATGCTCACAACTAACCATTGAACTGATCATGGGGTTCCCAATGGAGGATTGGGAGAGAAGACTGAAGGAGCTGAAAGTGTTTGAGACCCCGTGGGGAGAGTGACAATACCAAACAAACAGAGCTCTCAGTGTCTAATTTACCAACCTGGGAGCACATAGGGAGGGACCCATGGCTCCAGCTGTGTAGGAAAGGATTTCCTTTGTCCAGTGAAGGCTGGATGCTCCCAGTGTGGGAGAATTCCAGGGTTGGGAGGTGGGAGTGGACAGGAGGATAAGGGCACATCCTCGTAGAAGCAGGAGGAGGGGGGGTTGGATAGGGGGTTCCTGGGTGAAGGAGAATGAGGAAACAGGATCACATATGAAGTGTAAATAAAATATCCAATTAAAAAATGCTTAAAGACACCTGTGGGGTATTTGGCATAATTCTAACACCTCTCTGGATGTTTTAACTTGGCATAGTGAGATTATGAATTTAAAGAATGCTGCTCTGTTGAGCTTTGATGCTGCAAATTATGCTGATAAAATTATCCATGGCTTGACTCAGTATTTCCATATTGGTCAAACCTCAGGAGTGGCATATAATGCTTCGTCAAGCTAGCCTCTTTTGTCCTGGGAATACTTTTATTCCTGCCCATCCTGTTAAAGCTTGTCTCTAACTACGTCAACAGGTTCACAGACAAAGTACATGACTTGAAGCTGAAAATGGATCCTCAAACAGAGCTATTAATTTAATAGGCTGGCAACCCAAAGATGGGTAAGATTCTGCACAGAGCCTTGCCAACCTAAGATATAAGTGCATTGCTTTTGATAATGCATATTCCACAACTGGTAAGTAAGGCTTTCTAGTCAGAACAACCTAAGACAGGCTATGTCTGGTTTATGCAACAAAAAAGAGGGAGATGTGAAGAGCTTTGGGGGCTGCATGGCAGGAATCTAACATTGGCCAAGGACAAGGAAATGGATTGGAGGCAAGAATCTGACATTAGGCTAGAACAAAGAAGTGACTTAAGGCAGAAATCTAAATCCTAGGCTAGAACAAAGAAGTAATTACAGGCAGGAATCTAAATCTTGAGCTAGAATAAAAAAGTAGGCTTCAGGCATGAAAATGACTTTGTGCTAGAACAGGAAAGTAGACTCAGATATTATGCTCATCCTGATAAACACTTAGAAATAGTGATCACAGGAGTAATCAGGGGACCTGGTGTATTGTCCTGAGTGTTCTTTCACTGTCTGGGTTTACTGCCTTGCTTGTTCCTTGACTATTTGCATCTACTGTATTGCTAGTTTCTCAACCTAGAACTGACCTTAATACTTTCATGTAATTTAAATGGAATTGAAGCAAAAAAGGAGGAAGAAGGATTAAATAGAGGATTAATGGGGGGGGATGGAGAAAGGATATAACATCTGATACGTAAATAAATAAAATATCGAATAAAAAAAAGAAATTATCCAACCAATAAAAAGTTTCACAGGTTTATTTCATAGAACCCTTTTAATTTTAATGGAAGAATTCTAACTGTCACAGAAAGAATAAATACATTTAAATTTAAAGACACATATTCAACATATATAGTCACACATTTTATAAAGTCATTTTTATTAAAGTATACGATATTATGTCAAATAATATTACTTGACACCATGTATATGAAAGGAGTGAATTGGGCTGAGACAGGCTGACTCCATGACATGCAGCAAACAAGCAGTTTAGGTGACCAGGTTTGACTTTCTACATCCCAGAATTGGACAAACCAGTTACTGAAACAACCACAGGCTTACAACCTCACCAGCTTGCAAAAGGACAGTTAGCCAAGTTTTGGGCCAAGAGGTCAAGAGGTACCCCTGCTTGACTCAAAGAAGAATAGGTAGTCTGAATCATAGCATCACCCAGTCCCCCCAGAGATAGAACCCTCAAATGAAGATATAGATCACCTACCCCTCCCTAATGTTCTTCTTAATGGCTTAAAAACTGATTCTGACAATTCAGTCTGAGTCCTTCCAGCTGGATAAATTTGGGCCCTGCATGTAGGAATAAATGTTCTTTGCTATGGCATACTAATTGAGTGTGGGATATTATTATTCCGTGAGTTTTAAACCCTGGCATATACACACACACCATTTCTTTCTATCCCATCTCCTTTTCTACTCATCCTCCTTCTCTCATCCTGTCTCACCTCCATCACTCCATATATATTAGTGATTTCATCTGTCTATATAAAAATCTGGGTCCCATAAATTCTACAAAATATAGCATTTATCCTTTCTAAGTATAAAAATCACCGGTGGCAGCCACTAAAATGGACCTGCAGTGATGTAATTCCAATCTTTTTCATGGATGAATTACATTCTATATCACATTTTCTTTATCCATTAACTTATTGGCAGATGCCTAGGCTGATTCTATAGCATCCTTGGTCATTACAGAACTTCAAATTAGAACCAAACCACACCAAGATTTCTTTTCACACCAGTCAGAACAACTACCATTAAGAAGCAGAAAAGAATAAAATGATGTTGAGGATGTAGGGAAAGGAATCTGTGCACTAATAGTGCAACATAACAATCTCTAATTATATTTTCATACATTTACTACAATATATTTTATTGCCAAGAGCTTTGCCTTTGAGTGTGTGTGTGTGTGTGTGTGTGTGTGCATGTGTTTGTTTGTTTGCTGTGGAATGTTATTATACAGTTCAAGTGAGCCTTCAACTCTGATAATCTCCCTAATAATGCTGAGAATAGAGACAAAGACCACCATACCTATCATATATATCACCTATATGTTTATATGTTTTAATTATTTTACATTTATGATTCATGTGTGTGTGCATGACATGTGTGCTTGGATGTGTGGAAGCCACAAAGCATGTGTGTGCTTGAAATGAAAATTTCATGGAGATGGTTTTCACCTTGCACAGGCATAGATTCCTATACATTAAATTAAGTTCCAGGCTTGCAAAGAAAATGTCTTACCCACTGAAGTATCTCGGTGGTTTTAAAACAAGTCATTTCAAAGTGATACAATGCACTACTATAGATATTTTCTGTGTTGTTCCAGCAGAATCACTCTTCTGGAGTATTTACCTTCTGCCTGTGACCTCATGATCATCTTACTTACCTAATGTCAGTCTTCAAATCATACATTTGCAGGGTACCATGGATCTTCTCCATGGCACATAGTACTTGGAAACCAGTTCATGGTCACCAAATATGCTAGAAAATGTACATATGTAAACAGGGTTATAAAATCCCATGTAACTATCTAAAAGAGCCTATATTTATCATACAAAATTGTGAGGTTTTAGTCATACTTTAAATTGAAGTACACTCTCGCTTGGGTTACTATTCTTCTCATATTGCCATTTCAAAGTCTTTCTTTGAAAACTAAAGAATATTACGCTTGGTGTTATCAAATTATTTACAAATTTGTTTGCTCAATCCTATGCAGTGGATTCTCAAAGACTCGTCCACACAAATATGAAACACAAGCAGTAAATCAAAAGGTCTTCTGCAGGTGTGTTAGTCTTTAACTGAGAATTTGATACTCAAAACACTTTTAGCCATTAGTTATGTTAGCTTTTCATGCTTTTCATGGTCATAAAAATTCTGGGGAGAATGGAGAACACTCATTTATGTGTGAATTTAATTTTATGAGTTTTCCTATTTTGTTCATTTCAACATGTTTTGTGCATAAAACCTTGGCACACCTGTGGGTAGTGAGAACTGTGATGTATGAAGCTTTTCACACTGCATCGTATCCACACAGTGCAGAGGAACCATCATGTGATCCTCTAATAGCTCTTTCCAAGAATAAGAATACAGTGTATGAAGCATAGATGTTCACTATTCATGGTACATCAAATCTTAGCACCTTAGAAAATGTGAAACGATACACTTATTGCTTCATTGGCTTTATTTTAGGTAACAATACTGAAACTCATTCTACATATATTTATAATAAGGTTCTGGCTTATTCTACTTTAAATAGACACATTACTCCAATAAATAAACACCAGGTTCTTTCCTTTTTTAATTTTTTACACATTTGGAAATAAATCTTTTATATCAGGAACATTTTGAAAGTATTTTCTTTCAATATTTCAGTTGCATACCATTTTTATTCTGATTTTTATGAAACAATAGTTATTATATTTTTCTAATTCATATCTTCTTAGATCAATTCATTTACAGTATAGCCTGAGAATGATTGCTGTCCCTGCCTAAGGGAAACAGTGGAGAAAGGCAGAGCAGTTGTTCTGAGCTCTGAAGAGTGTTTATAGGAAAAAAGAAAAAGATAAGCTAAAATAATTTGCCAAATATGTCTTTTAAATCCCAAATGATAGAAGGAATAAAGAAAGTAAGAACATGAGGAGCCACAGTAGGACCAGCCTACTGAAGCAGTGTGTTCAGGATAAATGAGTGGGAGGAGGAACACATGATGAAAATAGTTTATATCTAAGTAGGGATGAAGGCCATAGGGGGAAAACAACAAGCAAAGGGGCCAAAAGTAGTGAGGTACCAACTCAGGTGCATCAGTAGAAAATGGAAGCAGAAAATGTTAGTGTTGCTCTGTGATGAGTTATGGAAAGCCTCTGAAGGGCCACAGACCTCCCATCCCCACATCAGAGCCAAGCCCAGCATTTCACTATCATGTCTGCTTGACCTTCCTTGCTCCACTCAGATACCTGGCCACAGCACCAAGAACCTTAACACAGAGCCACAAGGTGCCCAGTGTGAGCCCTAGCAGAAAGAGGAAGACATCCTGCAGATACTGCTCATGCCATGGTTGCTGGAAAACATATGGCCTGAGATGTGCTGCACCCCCTGTCTCCAAGATGTGATCTATCCAACCCACAAGCCTCTGGGCAGGTGTCAGAGGATGGGACTGCCTGATAATCTTGGAAGCCATTGCTGCAGACTTGTACCTGTGAACAGAGAAAGATGGAGGGTATTACCAATTTGCTCTGCCAGTATTTAGATCTTATATCATATACACACATATACACATATATACAAGCCTCCATCTATCCATCTATCTATCTATCTATCTATCTATCTATCTATCTATCTATCTATCGGTCTCACACACACACATACACATTTCTAGTGCATATCAATATGTCAACTCTAAACAAAATAAATATTGTTACTCAAGTCCATTCAGAAGTTCCCATGGCTCAGGAGATGACCCCCACCAAACCCACGCACATGTGGATAGTTGACTGCAATTAGTTAAAGAGTAAATAAACAAACAAACAAACAAACAAATAAATAAATGGAAGCAAAGATTTTAAAATGAGAAATGAAGTCGAGAGGGTGCTGTATGAGAGATTACATGGAAGAGTTGGAGGACAAATTAAGTACGGGTTTGGTCAAAATATACTACATATAAAAAAATATTTCCAAGAATACGTACAAAGCTGTTTTTTAAAGTTCAATGTGAAAGAAAAACTTACACAGATTGATTATAAGTAATTTGAAGGAAAAATGTTTAGATAGAGAAATACAATAATCATTGAAAGGAGGGAACCGGATGTGAGAGGGGATGGAGAGGGAAACATAGTGGGGAGAGCAGATGAAGGGATGCCAAGGAAGCAAGGGCCAGGGGAGTGAACCAAAACAAGTGAAGGAAACAGATGAAGAGACCCACAGCCAAACACTATACCAGGCTCACTGAGTCTTCTAGGATAGTTGGGGGAAGGATTGAAGGATCCTGAGGGGATAGGGACTCTGCAAGAAGATCAACAGAGTCAAAGAACCTGGACCCTTGGGGGCTCCCAGAGACTGAACCACCAACCAAAGAGAATACACACACTGAACCTAGCTCCTCACGCCACCACCAACACATATGTAGCAGATGTGTGGCTTGGTCTTCAAACAGATCCCCCTAAAATTGGAGAAGGAGCTGTCCATGACTCTGCTGCCTGCTTTTGGACTCTGTTTCCCTGACTGGACTGCCTTGTCTGGACTCATCAAAGAGGATGTGCCTAGTCCTGCAGTGACTTGATTGCCAGGTGGGTTGATAAAGGAGGAAAGGCCTCATTTTCAGATGAGAAGTGAGTTGGGATGGAAGGGGCTATGTCAGAAGTAAATTGGAAGGAGGGGACTGCGATCAGGATATAAAATGAATGAATAAATAAATTAATGGAAAAAATTTCTAAGCTGTTAGAGCTGCTTGACCTTATGACCCTCAGTGTTGGTTGCCTCTTGGATTTCTGGAAAGAGGATAGGATATAAAAGAGGCAGCAGAGGCTGAGAAAGTGAATTGAGTTAGCAGAGTGAGGGGAAGGCAGTTGGTACAGAAAATATTAAGAGACAGTTGAGTCAGAAGAAGCTGAGCTGAGTAGATAGGCTAGAACAGTTGTTATAGTTTGGAGCTGCTAATACAGGGAAAACTGAGAGAAGAGACTGTTTAAGCAGAGGGAAATTGAAGGTAGAACAGTTGGTTAGAAGTAGCCTTTGAAAGGGCTAGACTGGAAACTGGGAGGAGGGCTGGCCAGGAGTTAAGAAAAGTGGTCACAGTTGGAAGTAAAGAAAAAAAAACACATTTTACACCCTATACCATGGAAAAAGGAGCATATTAAATACTGTGAACAATCGTAACAGATGTATATCTGATTTAAGCCATTAGGACATTGAAACCTGAATATTTTTTGCTGTTGTGTTAAGTCACTATGCTAAATGGGCAAGAGCTGTGTGGGTCTCCAAGCTCCTGGTCCTGCCCAACTTGTGCTAGGTTTGTGAAATTTTCCTTAATAACAGACATGAACTGAAACCTAGAAATAGAATAGAAATAATACACTCTGCTTCTTCCTGGTGTGTGCTTTCTATGTGCCAGTGTATGACAGACAATATAGGTGAGAGAGATGTTTCAAAGCGTCAAAGAGAAAGTCCCAAGGCAGATCAGCCACAATAACATGAAAATATCTTCTCCTGTTTCAACTGGAATTCTACTATAGGTAATCAAAATATAAGAGGTCATAAAGATACAGTGTAGATAAGAAACCATCATACCACCATAGGCAGAAGCATCTGTTAACACCTCTTCTAAAATTAAGATTAATAGCAAAGGAAAAGCTAGAACTTCAAGTCTCACACAAGTATTAAAACACAGAACACAAAATTCTGGTTTCACTGGAAAACAGACAACACAGCTCTCTGTTTGGCTTGCATTTGGCCTAAGGGACCACAACCCCAGAGAGCTGCATACCTCTTGCCTTCTATGACTTCTTTCATTGTGAGTGCAAATGTCTCTGCCTTGAGCTTCTGTATCTGAATAGAAACACCAATTTTCTTTGCTTCTACTCGGACCATGTTTTCAGGTTGGTCAGCAAAAAATGGAATGCCCACCATGGGTACTCCATGCTGGATGGCCTCGTTTACACTGTTCAACCCCCCATGGGTGACAAACAGACGAATGCTAGGGTGAGCTGGTGCAAAGGAGAAAGATAGTCCCAGATGTCACTATGAAAGCTTCAGATACCAGGTAAAGCAGCAGACTCAAGAAATAACCATGTGCAATGGAAAATGAACTTATTGATTTTGTTTTGATATTTGTGGTGTTCCAAGATATGATGTCTAACTTTCCCTCTGTAGTGAAATGCCTTACTTCAATACAAGGACATCAAGCTACAAGGAGAGGGATAAGCCAGGCATGTTTCCTGTCCTCCTATTCATCCTCATCTCTTCTGATGATGCTCTTCTCTTCACTTTTCTCACCTGTTCCTTCTCTTGCTTTCTATATCTGCTCTCTTATAAAGCTTATATTCTGTGTGCTATCTCTTCTACTTCAAGGAATGTTTACAGAGGGAGATGGTAGATAAGTCACTTCAGGATGTACATGTCTTGGTGTCGCTTCATCTTCAAATCAATCTATCATTTATTATGATCATATAGAAATCATCCCAAACTATGCCTCACACAAAATCTAGCTATGGTCACTGGAAAGTGAGCCATTTTCCCATTTCTTCAACCTGTAACATTAACATAAGTGTGTCTGACTTTTCAGCCCATAGCTGACAAACAAGATGTCTCTACATGCTTACATTCATATTTGTGTTTTTAAATTGCTGGAGTGTTTTTACATCACTGCGAAAACAATGGCATCAAATACTCCCAGCTGCCCCAGACCATAGTTATAGTTCACATATTGTCCAAGATTGTGTTATATTAATCCTATTCAATGTTAGATACTGTTACATCAAGGCAGCATTACTGATCATATCTAATTAGGGACTGGAGACCTGTCTGAGTTGGAAAGAATAAGGCAGTGGCTTCCACAGCCATTATAGAGTGCTTCCAGATCCCTCCAAGTATTCTAGCTGCTATTGCCTTACTCCTGGAGATAAATCTTTTCCTATAAGCAGCCTTCTCTTCTGCTAGTCCAAGCACTCAGACATCAGACATCAAGTTAAGTCACAAAATCATGTAAATGGAAGTAAAGTAACAGGTCCATGAGGAGCTTACCCAGAAGGTCAGTCTGTGGAAGCCAATCCATGATTTTGACATTTGGGGCCAATCTGACATCTTTAGGCCAAAGAGAATCCTTACATGTCCATAGCACCCCTTGAGGGAGGTGACCAAAGGCACTGTTCATCTCCTTAAGAACTTCCTTGGTCTGATGCATGGTCACTATGGAGCCCAGGGCCACAAGGACAAAACCTGAGTCTCCAAACTGAGAGATAAAATTCTCCAAGTCCTAGAAGATTCATAGAGGGAAGAAGGCAAAGGAAGTGTAAAACACCAAGGCAGAAATAACTTGAAAGCAGGTTAGGTACTGAACAAACCCAAAATTCAGATGATCGTGTTCATATGACACAATCCTTTCTTAGGTCCTGTGCAACTGTGTCATGTGCTGTGTTCATGTTTACTGCCTTTATAAGCAGCCATCTCTTCACCATGGGCTCTTATAAATTATGTAGTCTGTGGTTTTACTGACAGAGGTCTATTTCCAAAATTTCCCACCTTATTTTGAGTCACAATCTTAGGTATAAAACTCAGACCAGCCATTGAGTTTGGTGGGGATGGCTTTCCAAAAGTCACACAGAAACAACAAATTTGAAGGGAGATGACTTTAGGAAATTCTGTTTTCCAGGAAATCAGTATCTCCATATTGTACCATGAGGTTAGACAGGTTGGCTCTCCAAGAGCTTCCTATGTCCTCAAACTCCCAAAATTTATGTTGTAAGTGTCTGAATTTTCAGCCTTGAGATGACAACATATACACATATGCATATATACATACACTCATATACAAAATTTTATTTTAGTGACTGATTTCTGTTGCTTAAAGTATAAACTTAGTAGTAACCTAATTGTTAAGAATAGTTCTATATTTAACTACCTGAGGCCTCTCCAAACTGTTTTTGTTACATCAATTGTACTATTTTATAATTATGCTAGAAATATACAATGGAATGTACAAATTTCGTCACTAGCTTTGTTCTATAATTTCTTGCAATCTTGTTTTGCTTTTTGTCTCTGGTTACATAGTAATGATAGACTCATAGAATTGGCTGAGAAGTATTCTTCCCTTTACAACTGCCTCAAATATTTATAGAGAAACTACCATCAATTCTTAAGTGTTTTGTTTCATCTGCCATTTAATCTATGTTATATTAGACTTTCTTGATGAAAGATTTTGTTTGACTTTCCCCATATAATTTAATCTCACAAGTTTCAGATTTTCTATCTGTCCTAGAGTCAGATTTGTCAAGAGATATCCATAGGAATTGTCCATTTATGTAGGTCACCTAATTTGATGATACACCATGTTAGTTCCCTTGTAATATTTATAGTCTTAAATAATAATGGGTATTTTTCACTTTAGGATTTAATTATTTGATTGGTCTTTCTTATTTAGTTTCTCAGTGACTCTAGTGGGTTGCCAGCATATTCTTCTCTTTTGCTCTGTTGATTCTAATTTTTTTACTATTCATTGTTTCAATCATCCTTGCTGTCATTTTTAAGCCTTCTTATTCCTAGTATCCTGTTTAGGTCTCTCTTCATTATCTATTTCCATATAGTGAAGGGTTACGTTATCCATCTCAACTGCCTTGTCTGCACCTAAGGAGATAATAACATCCACAGAGGATGTCCTGATTTGTTTGTATTGCACTTTATTATTCCACTGTGCTGCGTCTCTTTTTCCTTGATACATAGTATGTTCAAATGTTCCTCATGATTTTTTCCCTTTGTCGCATGGACTGTTTTAGAGTGTTTTTATATTTTTATACTTTGTTGATTTCTTTATCATCCCACTGTGATAGATTTTTTCATTAATTCAAGATTTTGAAATTTTCTGGGATTGTTTTCATCTTGGTGTGTTTTAATGTCTGAACCATGGCTGTGGTTTCTGCATTAGAGAGAATATGTGTACTGTTCTTGTTGGAAAGGATATGTGAGCTAGAGAGATGGCTCAGCATCTAAGAAAACTTGCTGTTCTTCCAGAGGACCACAGTTCAGTTCCCAGCACCCATATAGCAGGTCACAGCCCTCTTTAACTTTAGCTCCAGGGAATTTCATGCCCGCATCTGGTCTCTTCTGGGCCCAGGCACATATATGTCTGGTACACAGACATACATGCAGGACAAACATTCAGACACATAAAATGATTTTAAAAATAAATTTAAAGAATACTCTAGCTGGACGGTGGTGGCACACGCCTTTAATCCCATCACTTGGGAGGCAAAGGCAGGTGGATTTCTGAGTTTGAGGCCAGCCTGGTCTACAGTGTGAGTTCCAGGAAAGCCAGGGCTATACAGAGAAACCCTGTCTTGGAAAAAGAAAAAAATACTCTATATTTCTAATAGTTCTGATTAGTTTACAGTGTTATTGAAGATATTAATGGGTATAAATAGTGTTCTCATTGTACAACTGAGGAATTAAACTCTTCAGTTATAATCTATTTCTTCTTTAAATTACTTACATTTTTCTTCATATTTTTCTTTCATATTAGGGGCATATATGATGTATTTCTTACATCTTCTCTGTGAATTAACTGTTTCACATATTTTAAATAATGTAATTGTAAAGTTTGATGAACACAAAATTTCAAATTGTTATATACAGTCTTTAATCTTTTAGAAAGTTTCAATACAAAGTCTGCTTCTTATTGACAACCACAATTGTCTATTTTGCTTCTAACATGATTCTTAAAGAAACATGGGGTAAAAATACTCTACAGAGTCAATAACATACTTCTTTGTCAGACATTCCTTCAAAACATTTCTCTCCACTCTTCTCTTTGATAACTATTTCATCTCTTTGTGTGCCAATATCTGATTCACCTGTCTAGAAGATAAAAACTTTGTCAATAATATCTACATCTCTAAATGTAAATAAATTTTCTACTACTTGGAGATTCAGTCAGGGAGCCCCGATGATAACTATCTCACTTCCACATCTATATACTGCACCCCTACTCCACCAATTTGGGTTTTCAGAAGATTTCATTCAAAACCATAGCTGACAACTCCTTCCAGCAATGAAAAAACCATATCATTCAGAGATCACTGCCAAAACCCTTCTTCTCACACAGTGTAAGCAAAGGTAGGGACTCTAGTACCCAGTAGAACCAGAAGAAATCTGTACCCTCTCTGCTTTTAGATGAAAATAGGATAAACATCATCTTTATCACTTCAGCATCTCACCATCACTGTATAAAAACACAGGTGATCATTCCTCCGAGCAAGAGACAGAGAATTACAGAAGATAATGTCTATGAAATAACAACGACACAGTGACAGGTAACAAGCAATCAAAATCTATTAGCTCTCTGTACTTTTGAATTTTCAGTGGTGGTGATTTTGAGTCTGCATTGAACATGCAAACCAGATGGCAGCTTTAGTGGTTTACAGTAGCTGAATGAAGTATAAAGGGCTCAACAGACTGGGGACACAAAATAACAGACACAGTTCTTGTTGCCACTTGTGCTAAATTGTACATGTCTTCTGAAAGGGGTATATGTTTCATCATTAAAAGCCTGCTTCCTAAACAAATATAAAATATGCAGACATTTGCTATATTTGTATATATATATATAATTAATATCAACACTAACTAAAGGAGTTATTCTATCAAATCCAGAACTACAGAGGGACAAAAGAAACTCATACCTCTTTACCATATAACCAGGTCTTCAACCTCAGCATAGGGCATTCTGACACTGTACATTCACAACCCTAAAAATGTAGGCCGCAAATACCTCCCTTACCTTAAGGTACTTCCTTTCAGGACATTTCTGCCAAGTGACAACCCCCACCTGAGTACTGAAGGTCTCTGAATAAAATATAAATTGAGAGCTAATGTATCACTCACTTGAGGTATTGGCTGAACAGGTTTGTCCAGTAAGCCTCCCACATAGACAGTGTTGGGAAACAGGGGACGGGCAAACTCCAAAGCAAAGTCAGAGTTGACAAACCACAGCTCAGCTTTCAGTAGAAGGTCAGACAAAACTGGCCGAGAGCCTTCTGCAAAATGCTCCTGGATGGCACTGTCATATTGAGAATGTATTTCCCTTTGCTTCATGGAGAAATCAAAGAACGTAAGAAAGTTCTTCACTCGGCCCCAGAAGTCCATTTGGTCAGTTAGACAAGAACCATACACTGGAACATAGGACAAGGGGTTTGGTAACACAAAGTCCATAAAGCTAAATTGAAGGGGAAGAAAGGACACAAATCGTTTCCCAAGCTTTTCAACAATCAGCAAAGAACAGTAATCTAATGAATCAAGAAGGACTAGGTCAAAGTTCTCATTTTGTAACAATTCCATGATGTCCTTTCTGCTTAATAAGTGACTGCATAATTCACCATAGAGTCCATACATCTTTACAAGGGTGTGATATTCGAACCTGTAATCAACAAACAAACAAATAAATAAACACAAAAAATATTTTGAATAGATTTTTCACACTTTTTGGAATGATGTTATGCTCAAAGAAAATATTCTACAGCTAGACAGACACATGACTATAATTCCAACATTCTGAAAATGGAGTCAGAGGATCAAAAGTTTAAGGTCAGTCTAACATTGAGACCTTGAAGCAGGCAGTGCCAGGGCTAAATAAAATTGTAACTCACTTAGAAAAAAATGATTTCTAATATGTTTTATGGAAAGAGGTTCTGTATCCTGAATTTTTTCTTTTATTCTATTTAAAAATAGTCAAACATTAGTCTTACTTCCTATGTAGATGCTATTGCTTTTCATAAAATGAAGTACACTTTTTAATTAAAAACAAAGCAGACACATAGGAAGTTATTTTCCTTTCCCTTCCCTCCTACAGGGAGATATTTCTTAATCTTTGCTTATGAAAGAGAGAGAGAGAGAGAGAGAGAGAGAGAGAGAGAGAGAGAGAGAGAGAGAGAGAGAGAGAATTCTAGGTGACCATATAGCATCAGTCTTATCAGTCCTCCATCTGAATCACAGCCCTTCAACAAAACCTTCAGCTTTAATCATTCTGGTGGAGGTGTTGCTGCTTCCCAAAATGAACCTACTTCCATCCCAATTCCTCTAAGGATTTAATTCCCATTAATCATCAATATGAGTTTGATTTCTGCTGTCTTGGAAGTCATCATTGATTGTAGTAGATGACAGAGGATCAGTCACCATATGCAGGTGTATAATGTTGTTTAACTCAGGTTATACAATGAGTTTTTGAGTCACGGTGTTGTTCCCCTGCCAATCTGTATAAGTAGTGTAATTACGGCTATTGCAATCCTCAATGATAAACTTATCTTTTTTTAATCATCTGTATCTTAACTTCTATGTTTTGTCTCAAAAGAGAGCATCCCAAATGATAACATTGGAACTAGGCTGAATATGTTTCACCATTCAGCCTAGATCTTAAACAATTAGAAAAACAATGTAGAAACCTTGTGGATTTTGTTTGTTGAATATGAAACCTAAATTTAAATTTGTGTGTGTGTTTCTGTGTGTGTGTGTGTGTGTGTGTGTGTGTGTGTGTGTGTGTGTGTGTGTGGTATTTGCCTTCTTGTGTCATGAAATTAGAAAGGAGACAATGAAAGAAGGGGGTAAAGGCATCAAGAGAGATGCAGGTGTCATGAAAAAGGGCTATGAAGGAAGAAGGCAAGGTATCATTAAGGATAATCATAAACACACACATCAAAATATGTTACTTTACATGCTAGCTTAAAAACCTAATGGAAAACATGTGTGTGATTGAAGCTCTCCACTAGAATTTCTAACTTACTGGCTCAAATTTTCACTGAAGATTATGCTAAATTTTACTCATCCTACTGATAATTCCTATCTGTAGCCCTTTTCCAGGAACTCTTTCAAGTCAATGCTTACCAGATAGATAAGCAGTATGGTAAGATGAGATAATGTACCACATCAACATGTATCAAAAGACCCACAAGATGTTAGTCCAGAAGCATCTTTGCTCACTTTCAGACTCAACTTCAATTCACAGCACATCTGCTTTGTAATCAAGGAGTCCTCTCTCAGAGATTTGGTGATCAATACAACTGTGTAGAGGTAACAGAACCTTTAAAAAGACACATTAGTAAGAGGTCATTATTAGCCCTCCTCCTGTATGGTTAAAGTAGCCCTCACTGGCCTTTGAGTTGGTGTCTGTGGAAGGCACTAGGGAAACACTTGCCTTTTCTTTCTCTTCTCTTTACACTTCCAGGCACACCACCAGCCAAGCTGACTGTTGTTTGATGTCATGTGCCCAAACTTCCACAACTGTGACGCAAATCAAATTCTTTTCAGTCTAAAGCCACCCAAATTCAGCTATTCTGTTAAAGTAATAGAATGTAGGGCAATACAAGGCATAATTCTATAAAATTATTGCTGGTACTCCATTTAAATTTTTTATGTAATAATTGCCAAATAAATGTAGTATGTGCAGGATAAACTTCTTTAAAATAGATTTAAAGGAAATCAATTGAAAAACTCCAAGAAGCTTCTGTTCTCAGCAACTAGACTATATCACACTTGTGATTTGAACCATTCCTCAAGAGTTCATGCTTGAGAAGGAAATCATATGTGTGTGTGTGTGAGAGAGAGAGAGAGAGACAGAGAGAGAGAGAGAGAGAGAGAGAGAGAGAGAGAGAGAGAGAGAGAGTTTTAAATGTGTAAAATAATAATCCGATTTGAACCACGCCCAAGAGTTCAGACTTGAAATGAAGGTACAAAATATATGTTAAATGTATATAAATAATAAACCAATTAGACTAAGGTGTAATTTGACAATACTTTTAAATATATGATGAAAGAAATATGGTTTTTAATGTCTGTGAGTGAGAATCCTTTTCAGAAAGAATGATCCACCTTGATTGTTAAGTTGAATTTTTCAAAGCTGGAGAAGAGAGTGAGAACAATGCAATTAACTAAAAGACACATCTGTGCATGCAATCCCTGTGGAAGACAATAGGGGTTCTGTGCATCCCATTTAAGGACTAAGCCTCAGGCTCAGCTGGATCAACTGGTCATTGAAAGGTTTTAAACTTACCTGTGGCTATTGGTTGTAAAGTCAATGATAGCGAAGCTACAATCCATAGAACCACAGAGGGTAGGTATAGAGTAAGGGACAAGTAGGCACAAATAGATCCCCTTAAGAATAGAAAAATAGACTAGATACTTCTGTATGGAAGTGTGGGGCTGGAACAGTAGGATCAAATCAGGTGGTGAGAGTGATGAGGGAGTGAATACAAGGAGATACAGCTGAAATTAGGGGACATTGAGGGAGATCAAGGAAACCTAATACAGTAGACTCTTTCTAAAATATATACATATATAAAGACACTTTAATTAAAATTGTCAAATAATATGGTAGACAGAGCCCCAACTGTTCATCTCTTGTCACAAAATGAGCTTCCAGTACCATAATTAAGTTGCATCTAAACAATTTGTTAGCCAAAGGGCTTCCATGGGAATTCCCAAACAACCTTGGCAGTTGCCAAAACTGTAGGATGCTCTCCACAAATTGGCTGCAGCTCTACTGCTGAAAGAAAATACCTACACAACTCACTGAAAATGGAGAAATTGAACGGCTGACTATATAGAGTCTAGGTTCAAGCACCTTTGGTATGGAAACATACCCTGTACACTACCAAAATAGAAATGTATACATGAGCCACCCACAAACCCATTGAACTACAATCCTGTCCTGCCTGCCGAATATGCTAGGAAAATTGTAGCACAAAGCTTGTGTGAGTAACCAAACAATAGCTGATTTGACTTTAGATCTACTCCACTGGATAAAACCCATGTACAACACTGTTTCCATGACAAAGAACCTTACACTAGATATTCCAGAGACCTAAGGTAAGCCAAATATTATTGGTCTAAAAAAAAAAAAAAGGAACAGCATAATGACACCTAATGACATTCTGCTATACTCATAGATTGGTGCCTTGCTCAGCCATCATCAGAAAGCTTCCCCTTGCAACAGATGGAAACAAATATAGAGACCCACAGCCAGGCATTATGCAGCACTTAACCCTAAATGGGAAGTCTGCATCCAATCTCTCCGTCCCTTCAGGGCTCAGAGAACCCTGAGGAAGAGGAGGCAGAAAGAATGTAAGAGCCAAAGGAGATAGAGACCACCAAGAAAACACCGCTTTCTAAACATGAGCAAAGCTCATATGAACTCAGAAAGACTGAGGCAGCATGTACAGAACCTGCATCAGGTCATACATACATACATACACACACACACACACACACACACACACACACACACACACACACACACACATATATATATATATATATATACACACACACACATTTACACACACACACATTAGTTGAATGTTTTTATGAGATTACTGATTGTGAAAGCTAGTGAGAGTGAGATTTGGGTCTTTTCTTAGGCTCTTTTCCTTTGGTTGTTTTTCTTATCTAACTCTGATGAGATAGTTTGGGTTTTATCTTATCATATTTAATTTTGTTATATTTTATTATTATCCCTTAGAAACCTGTTTGTGTTCTAATGAGATACAGAAAGTTAGTGGATCTAGTAGGGAGGTATTGGAAGGAGTAGATGGAGGGGAAACTGTAATCAGAATATATTATGTGAGAAAAAATACTTTCATGTATTCAAGGGTGTTTGAAGTTTCTGCTTTCTCTAACAATTCAGTTGTGTCACATGATGTTTTTCTGGAAGCAGTTTTGTGAGAGGATGTTTTGTTGAAGCAGACATGTGAGAGGGTATACAATGCTCTGCTGGAGCAGATGGTTAAGAGGGCATGTACTCTTTAGAAAGAATATAAATAAAACCCCACAGTCAAGAGAGAATGTCCTTGCATTGGTTCGCCTTGCAATGCTTTGCTGTTTTCACTGATTTCGCTTGTCATAACCTCATAGAGAGAAACACGCCAAAGAACTTCTCATGGTATCCTAGCTGCTTCCTGCCACCTCCTCGAACTCAAGCTGATTCCTCAGAGCCTTAAGGCTTCTTATGGGTCAAGCAACTGCTCTTGATTTGCCTTTGGTGTTGGTTGATTGGGCTGGACTGCCACTAATGATTCGTGTTTGGAATTGTCCCCAAAGAACTATTTCTAAACACGTCTACATTCTCTTATTAACTAACTTTTTCCCCTATCTTTGATTAGTAGGCTAGAAGGGAGGTTGAAGCATTTAAGAATCCTTACTAAAGTAGGTTTTGAAAACTCTAGGCCTACAGGTGTTACCTCTATTGGTGAACTTATATTAGAAGGTGATAAAGTACATTGAAGAAGGTGGCCCTTCTTTCCCTGAGTAGAGAACTTGAAGTGATTGTATTAGCCCAAATGACAGGAAGCTTGTGGACAGGTAACTTGTAGATAATAAAGCCTACAAAGTCCACCTTCCACTCTCTAGAGAATTACTCCAGCCCATCATTTACCTAGCTATGAGTCATCTACCGTGCACAATTTAAGCACATCCATCCCTATAGCCATCAACTCACCCAGTCATCATTTCTCTTCACCTCACTCAATGCATCATACATCCATCATATACTCACTTTTAAGTCTTGATTAGCAAAACTTTGGTTCAAAAACTTGCAACAAATTACCTGCCATTAGATAATTCTTCTTCAATAAGACACATTCTATTATCAAGTTTCTTTTGCTGATCTTCAGGTAGATGCCAATTTATAACATGGTATGATGGTTTTTCCTTTCTAGAATCTAAAACAAATTGGGTAAAATTTAAATTTATCACAATAAACCACACACTATTATGGTGATAAAAACAATTATTTTAATTAATGTCACATCTTTGTGAAAATATGATTTTTGTTTTCCAATGGGTTTGCTTTCTTTGAATCCATTCAATTCTATATTCTAATCATATTTATTGATACTTTACAATAATTCAAGTATTTTATACAGTCTACATAATGAAAATTCTAGATTACATTTAAAGACTCAACTATTATATTATTTTTCTCTGTGCAAGTAAGAAAACTCAGGCTGTAAACATTCTAAAATGATATAATTCATCAACTTTGTCACCATATGGAGTTAGAGTTTGTTGTTAATTACAAGTCAGTTTGATTGCAGTTCTCTGTGTTTCAAAGAAATATTAAAATGAAATATATGTAGTGTAGTTTTGCTTGTTTCCCTTTTAGTTGCTATGCATTTTGTGTGTGTGATTTTTTTTGTTTGTTTGTTGTCTGTTGTGTGGTAGAGTCATGTGCAGTATCCCAATTGGCTTCAACTCACAAACCTACTTCTTAAAGCTACGAAGCAGTTGGATTAAAAGCACATGCTAACACAAAGAGGTTATGTCTGGTTTGTTTGTTTGTTTGTTTGTTTGTTTTCTTGTTTCAGTAAACAAAAGGAATCTACCTTCAGTCAAAATGGTAAATTGTGAAAAAAGGAAGGAATGAAGGAATGGAGGAATGAAGGAATGAAGGAAAAAGGAGAAAAAGTATGCCAATACCAACTGCTCTTCTTCCATATTACTCATGCACATTGAAAAGTCTTAATCCGTTTTGAGGTTTCATTTCTGACAATTTCAAGCTGTATCTTTCATTTTGTTGAAAGAAAAAAATCCTTAGTCCATCTGCCAGGCAGTGATCTTAGTAAAGGGTTAGGAAGGATCCCCAACACAACACAATATACAGGTGAATAAATCCAACTGGATGCTTATGCACAAACAGCACAGACATCAATCACACAGAATTTTGGAAAATGCCCTTTCTATTCCTATTGATTACATGTCTACAGATTTGGAAAATGCTATTAAAAGGTTGCATGAAAATGACCTCTCAAAATTGCCATGAGTATGATCATTCTTTCTGATGACGTTAGTTGGGTCTTATAAATGTAGAAAGACACACACCATTACCAAGGGAAATAAAGCATTGACAAGAAAGAAAGAAAGGAAGAAAGAAAGAAAGAAAGAAAGAAGGAAGGAAGGAAGGAAGGAAGGAAGGAAGGAAGGAAGGAAGGAAGGAAGGAGAAAAAAGATTAGGAGAGAGATGGGGAATAGTTAAACAAAACTAAAGATTATACAGGAGACATATGGAAATCTACTAGTTTAGAAGATAATTTTAAAGGAAGAAAAGAAATTCTCAAAGGGCCAGTGAGATGGCTCAGCTGATTAAGGCATTCACTTCCAGGTCTGATGGCCTGAGTTTGATTTCTAGAACTCAGATGCTGGAAACTCCTGCAGGTTGTCCCTAGAGCTCCACACATGAGCATCCATACACACATATACACAGTCAGTCAACAAATTTACTGTCAAAATCATACATAAAAATCTGTTAAATTGTTTAAATAGAGGTGTCATGTATACTTAGATAACGCTGTCCTCAGAAGTCAAGAGTGATCAAACAAAAAGCCCCAGTGCTAGTGTGGGAAACATTCCTATGAGTTGTGGATCCAGAGGCCTATGAAGCCTTCAAGACAGCATAGGCTGTAGCCATTGCTCTTGAGTGCCTAGCAGAACTAGATCACAAAGCTCAGGTCACCACAGACTTTGGTTGTAAGGCAGAGCAAACTCAAGTTGGAATTGACTTGAAGCTTCCTCCCTCTGGCCAGAAGATGGCACACAGGCTACTAGGGGGCAAAAGTCATCAATGGTTTTACATAATGATGGGCCTTCCGTGTTAAAATATTGACCTGCAGGGAAAAGATGCCCAGTGTTATGGAGGTGATAATCTACCTTCTGACTGGACTTAAAGCCTGTTGTACAGACAAAAAAAAAAGTACCCAGCACTGTAAACCTCTTTAAACTTCATGGCTAGGGAGGACATATTCTGTATGGGAGAAGTTACTACTTTCATTTCACTAAATGGACATGTTTTTCAAATCACCTTATAGATATTTATGTTTATTCCCATGTATTATAAGTGTTGATCTCAGCCTTCATTAGAGAATATTTTTGTGCAGCAAACTGCAATAAATGCAAAGAACCATGTCTCCTTGATGTGCTGAGAACAAGTGGCTGTTGAGTGCTAAGACCTAAAAAGAGCATCTTTGTCCATCAATCTCTGGGGTCAGAGATCATAGCACAGGAGGAGATGAAACTCAGATAAGGACTGGATGGAGGGAAGAAGTATCACAAAACACTATCTCCTGAACATGTCATGGCTGTCTCAATCTCCACCTCATTCCAACTGTGATTGCTGACAATGGACCTGACTTTTAGCCAAAATGAGGAATGACTCATGTGATTGCCTTGCCTGAGGAACTACTGCTGACTATCCATAGATGCTGGGGGTAGTGGGTGTCATTGTCATCATTGGTTTGACTACTATTGAGCCTCCTAAACTCCATTGGATAACTCTTTTCCAGGTTTATGCAAGTGATTACCTTAGTTAAATGCAGTTCTTTCTCTCTCTCTCTCTCTCTCTCTCTCTCTCTCTCTCTCTCTCTCTCTGTTTGTATGTGTATGTGTGTTTATATGTCTGTCTGTCTGTCTCTCTGCCTGTGTGTGAGAATTCTGATATTTAAGGATAAAAGCATATTTTAATTTCTGTAAACTCAATTTATTAAATCAACTTCACCTTACATACTGAATGAAACTGTTATACATTTAGTTCCAAAGGATTAAAGTAAATGACGCCTTTAGAGAAGAAAAGTCTATATTCTAATCTGAAAAACGAGCTCTGAATTAGAGACTTCATCATGTTTATATATCTGGGGTTTTTTGTTTTGGTGTTTGTTTGGTTTTGTTTCACCTAATCTCCACTACAAATAAGAAGCAGCCTGCTAGAAGGGTTAAAGGTTTTCTGATAATCCAGAGCATTTATACAAACATGTCCTGGTCTGAATATTTATATCAAATCACTGAAGATCAGTAACGTTATTGGATTGGTCCCACCAAAGCAAGAACAACATTTAACTTGAAATATATGCATGATAAAAAGTGAAACATATAGGTATTGAGATGTTGCTTAGTTGTTAAAGTTACTGCCTGGTGTGTACAAAGTCCTACTTTTGATCCTGAGAAATACTCAGAATCAGATCTTTTTGGTATACCCTTATTATCCTGAAACTCAGGAAGTGGAGAAAGAAAGACAAGAAAAGTCAATGTTATTATTTACTACAAAGCAATTTTGAAACCATCCTGGGATACATGAGACTCTTTGTCAAATCAAGTAAGTAGATAGATAAATAAATAAGTTAGTTTACAATGATACTAAGGACTATGCTAGTTAGACGAAGGAAAAGAACTATAACTTCAAACCATTAAATCCTCCTTCCTGGCACCAATCCAATACTTGCAATTATGTATAAATCCTAGAAACCTTTACTCCTTTAGAATACATTATATAGTTTTCCATGTTGAACAATCACAGAATGAAAGTCTGTTATCCAAACAGATCCAAACAGCTACTTAATGTTTAAATGGTTTAATGCTTAGCTTCAACTGAAGGTTGGGAAAATAACCTAATAATATTATTTCTACATTCATAAATCCACTCAAATTCTATAACTAAAAAAAATAAAATAAAAAGAAAGAATAACCGAGTATTGCATCTGAAATGGCCAGAGCTCATGAATGTTGAAAGGACCTCTGAGTTGGGTGTGGTGACTCAAGCCTCTAATCCCTAAAGTTGAGAAGCTAAGACAGAGCATTCCCCTGAGTTTGAGAACTACCATGGCAATGTAGCTGAGCTCCATAAGAGCCTGGACCTGCCTCAGAAAAATGAAGAAAAATAAAAGAAAAATGAAAGAAAACAACATAAGAATGAGAGCAAATAGGAGATCATGGTGGGGTGAGCAAGAAAAGAAAAGAGAAAAAGAAATGCAAGACAAGATACTTTAGGGCAGTGACACTCAATGTAAAAATGAAGGACACCAGGTCCACAAATGTGGAGAATTTTGGTAGATTTTTTTGTTCATAGCTTATTAAAGGAGCAGAGTCTATAGACATGAGCAATATGTCAAAAGTTGTGGAAACAAGCAAAACAGGCTGAGTATGAATTGCAGCTCTGCAGTCAGACAGTTAAGGCAAATTAAATGTATTGGAAGATGTCCAGTGAAGAAGGAAGTGAAGTGTTCTGAGCTTCTGAGCCTTAATCTATCAGCAGCGATTCATGATCTTCAGTTCGGTTATGACTCTCTTTATTTACTAAATTAAATAGGAACTTCTGACATCACTGAACAGAGTTTTGGACGAGCTACTGATTTTTAAGAATCTGAGGTCAGCTCAATCCTGTATCCTAAATGTTGGGCACAAAATATGAAAGTCATTGGAAAACATTTCTTAAAATGTAGGCCTCATTGAAAAATAGAAACTGATATGTGTGCTACTGAATATAGCTATCTTTACGTAATTAGAGTCCTAAATATGATAGGATACATCTAGTCAACACTACATTCAGAAACACTTGACATAAGAGCCTCTCAAAATGATCAATAATAGTGGGTAATGTTGGGTATGAGGGACACCCAAGAAATAAGATATTTAATGTATTTTTGTTGCCATAACAAAATATCTAATATTAGTTAATTTATAGTTTAAAAAATTATATTGGGATGATGCAACACTTCAAAGTGTATACTACTCTTGCAGAGATATCATGTCCAGTTTCCAACACCTACATCAGGCAGGTCACAACTGCCTGTGGCTCCAGGCCACTGCCGGATCTAAGTGATCCAACCATGTCTTATGGCCTCCTTGAGCACTTGCACTCACATGCAAAACCTCACATACAATCACATGCAAATGTACATAAAGTGAAAATTTAAAAAAATCTAAAAACCTATTTTGCTCATAGTCCTAAAGATTGACCATCCAAGATTGGGCAGAGTCGCCTGAATAGCCTTTGATGGGCTTTCACTGAATCACAACACAAAAGTACCATCTGTGGGTACAAAAGTCACAAGGCAAAAGAGAAGAAAGAGGCCAGGGAAGAGCAGGTTAATTCTTTCATAAACACCTACCCAGCTAAGAACTAATCCACCCCTAGGAAGACAACATAGTTCCCTTCCAAGTGTTTACCCTCACAGGCCAATAAGATTTTACTAGGCATGCAGCAAATAGATCAATAATTATTCAACACCATTGCATCTAAAACCCTCATTCTAGTACATTAAGGTTTGGGGTACATGCTGTAATTATAGTCAACCTATACCAGGAAGCAAGGACAATACAAAAGTATATCATATGTGCCCAAGTCTCCATAGTCTAATCAGATCTATAAAACTTACACATATACACACATACACACATTCACACACCACAATTTAATTCTCATAAAGCCAAATACAGAAGCTTTGTCAAGTAGTTGTATACAAAAGCTGTCATTTATTATTTAAGTAATTTATTATAATAATTGATTTTAAAGATACCTGGGATGTGAACTGTTTCATGAAGAAGTTTGGTCACATTGTGGCCACTGTCATGAAGAACTTGCGACACACGGCTCATCACTATATAATGGCTTCCACCTAGAAACAGTACATAAAGTTCATTTTTGTGGAGATTAAGGAAAATGGTTCTGATTACCAGAGATAAGTAACATAAAGAAATTCAAACTAAGTGTAAAAGCACAGAATACCTCAGGATGCCTAGAGAGGAACCAGGTCTTCCATACCCTCAGTTACATTTTAGGTAATACTCAAGACATGAACCCACCGGAACTTTGGCCAAATAGCAATCTTTCACCAAAGATCTGAAGGTCATGCCTGGAGATATGGCTCAGCAGTTAAGAGTACTTGCTGTTCTCGCAGAGAACTTCGGTTCAGTTCTCAGAAGTCACATGATGGCTTAAAACCATCTGAAACTGTACTTCTAGGAGATCCAACACCTTCTTCTGGCCTCCACAGACTTGCAATGTGCATAACATACTAACATACATTCAGGCAAAACACTCACATAAAATGTAAAATGAAAACAAAGTCTTTTTAAAATTTAGATGCTTTTCATCCTATGATACACGTATATTTTCCATTGTATCTTTCCATAATGGCCATCAAAAAAATTGCTGTAATCATGGAAAATACATAATGATGTGATAGGCATTATCTTTCTCTGGAATTTTTTGTGATTGCTGAGGACAGATATGCAGTTTCTAAAATATTAGGGAAAGAAATTTTCATAGGGATAGAAGGATATGGAGGCCCAATTTAAGAAGTTTCTCTTCTTGGACCTGAGATTATACCCTTTAAAATAAGGTCATCAAGGATCACTGTGAGACCTGAACAACCCTGAAGTAGTTACAAAAAAACAGATGCATGAGAAACTGAGACAACATGAATTCTGCAATATTCCTGGGCTGCTAAGTAAAGAAGGTCGGAGAAGAAACAAGGGTGATTACACCAATGTCTTCCCCTTAGCCACAGTTTTTTTAGAACATTTGTTTTGAGTCCAGAACTAAAGAGGAGAAAGATAAATTAAGAAAAAGAAAGAAATGGAAGTTGTAAACAAAAAACTGAGAGGATAGGCTGTTCAGAAGCAGTAAGACCCATAGTGATTATATCGGGGCAGAAAAGTCAGGGAAACAGCGTGTATCTTCTCAGTGAATCACTCCTTCCATTCCCATCTGTGTGGTCTGAACAGCACAGATAGAAGCCACCACACTGAGAAGAAGGAGGGCCCAGTGAGGCAGCCATCCTAATGGATGCTCATGAGCAAGAGCTCTTCCAGAGAAACACTGAAACTTTCAAACTGCACAAACCAAACCAGTGGGGACAGAAAAAAAGTGAAGTATCAAAATCTGAGGTCCTTACCATCATTACCTCAGAGACCCTGTGCAAAAGCAACTGGATGAGGCAACTTCTGCACCTGAGGCTCAGGGATCATTGCAGAAGAGAGGCAGAGTGATTAAGGGCCAGAGAATCATGGAGTTTGCTCAGGGGTTGTGTCTCCTAGGAGTGTCAGAAGTTAAACTCATGAAGTCTTACCAGCAAAACTGCCTAAACATGAGGCAAACAAGGACAGTAACTGAGACATGCTAAAGTAGATGTCGGAAATCCCAAGAGCTTTCAACCCTAGACAAACCAACAGACAGACAGATAGACACATATGTGCATACACACACACACACACACGCTCCACCTAAGAAATGCTGAGAGTAGGAAAAATACTCTTCCCTAGAGATGAGCATGCCAACTGGTTAACCAAGACAAAATGGTTATCCCTAAAAACATACATACAAGTAACATTATACAGCCTGAGCATGTTATAACTAGTAATATATATTTATATACATGCATTTGTGTACACGTGCCAACAATTAGTGAGAAACCAAGCCCTGGTATTGAAAGAGAACAAGAAGCTGTGTTTGCAAATTTGGGGAGAGGAAGAGAAAGGAAAAATGGAAAATGAATGTGGCATCAGAATATTTAATGTAAGTGTGCAAACCACCACTATGAAAATCTCCATAAGAATTTTTTATGCAACGTTAGAAAGGTGAGTTGTATTCCTGAAAGAGGCAGCCCATGCCCTTGACCCTTGTTTTCCGCTAACATGAACAGAGTAGAAGGCTCAAGCCCATGTCTATAGTCTGTTTCTCTCCAGCACTGAGGTCCTCGGGCTCTATCCCTGAAAGTGCTCTAAACAATTACCCCTTTATACAGGCAGACTTTTAACCTTTTGCACTCTATTACCATAGACAAACAAAAAGTAGGTACCACATGAGCCATAAAATATGGATTTATAAGACCTATCCATCTTCCAAAATGTGAGAAAGTGGGTAAAACACACAGGAAGCATAGAAGCCTCCTGAAGATGACTGCTCATATTCTCAGTTTTACCTTGGTAGAAAATATTCCTAATATCCTACTATCCTTAGAAATTTGAGACAAGTCTTTGAATGTTCTGCCCCTTTTGAGAACATTGAGAATGTTCTCAAATCCTAGGACTGAAGACTCAGGTAAATCTTTGACTCCAGTCTACATGAGTAGTTCTTCAACAGTTAAAAGAAAACTTCTGCTTTCCATAAAATTATCATGTAGCTGACATAGTTAGAAATAGTGAAGACGGACCAGTGGGTGTTAATTTACTATTCTTTGTTAAATCCAGAATGTCAATAGTTTTGCCATAAAACACCAGATGATTTGACTTTTTGGTAATATTTATTATTAGTGAATTATGATCACAGGTTAGAAATTAAGTGTTTATGGGCCTTTGCAGAAACTTGAAGGTTACTTTTGCTAAAAACCTTTCCTGGCACAATGGGATAACACCTTCATTACCTCAGTCATGCTATTATGTTTGTGTCCTTTCTTGCCCTAATTCATGGGTAACATCCTATTCAACAATAAATACAAAAAAATGATCATTTTAAAAAAATGTCTTCACAAAGCCTATATAAGGGTTTAATGTAACCTGTTTCCTGTTGGCACTAATATGTATTTCTCCGACCCAACCCCGACTTTATTCAGAGATCTATGTACATGAAGCTCTGATTATCATGAGACCCAGACCAAACCATAGGACCAGGACATTTGTGGCATTGAAGATAACATATCAGTTCCTGGGATAAGATGACGTACTAGTGATATGCAAACATTGATGCCTGGAAGCTTTTAGAGAAGAAGAACATCTTTCAAAACCAACAATGTTTGTGGATGTTAGCTTACCCAGAAAAATCAAGAAATGTTCACTGCTCCCTTTGTTGGATAAATAGGCTAATCCCTTTAAGTAAGCTGCCTCCTGTCTACTCACAAGTAAAGCCCCAGTAGAGAAGCCTTTTTTGCAAACCTCACTCCACCTCCTGCTGCTTTTCTATATCATATGATATCACCATCTACTATTGCTCTCATCCTTGGGGACAGTCCCCTCTGAGCACCACATTTCACACACTCCATAGCCCCTTCCCAGGTTTGTCAATGCCTAGATAGAAAAGTCACATGCATGGTCAACTATGTGTTATTTTTATGAAACATGGTAACCCAGGCATCACAGTATCAGAAGACTCTATCTATATTCCCACCAAGAACTTACCCAGTGTAGATATAGTCAGGATTTTTGCAGCCTCCAAGAGGAGAAGCTCAAGGAGGAAGAAGCTCACTAGAAGCCAACTCCGATGTACCGCCATCTGTAGAACACCTGGACCTCAGGCACAGGCTGCACACCTAGAGAGCTGTGCCCCACTAAGGGACCCTGTAAGCCTCTGTCACAAAGTACTGTCTGTGGCCTTGAAATAGGGTAAAGGGGGTAGATATTTTATGCTGTTTTTCCAAATGCCCTTTTGCCCTTGTCTCTGCCAATCTCTTTCCAGTGGACACTGTTTCACCCTCCTTAACTAGAATTAGAAGAAAAATGGGTGAAGAGTTGATATTTAACTTGTTCTATAGCAACAATATTTTCTTTACTCCCTCAAAATAACTCTAAAGTGGGAATGTAGGGACTTTGGGAAATCCAGTCAATGACAGCATCTTAAAGTAGCATGTACCATGAACATTTTACATGCCTATTCACAAGCTTACAAGACACTGCCTCCTCTGTCACTCCTCTATCTGCATCCTATTGCCATTTCTGGAAGTCATTACCCTGGGTATCAGTATTAAAATCTCCAGTAGTGTCAATCATGAACTAATCTTCAAGGAAAAAATACAATATTATTGCTGAACAGCTCTCCCTAGTCACAGATGCATGAAAATATGCTAGTTGCCTTCGTACCCAAAAGACAGCAGAAAAAAAAAGGCTAAACTTCCAGTTCTGTATGAACATCATTAAACAGAGTGGAAATATTACACAACCCTCCCAAGAGCAAGCTTAGGAAAGAGTCCAAATCTGTTTACTTATAAATCAACACAAGAGGAAGGAGCACAATGCCCCACGGAGTCATCTTCATGCTCCAGTCTAAAATCAAACTGCTTTAGCCAAATTTCCCATTGCTGATCCAAAGCAGAAAGAGAATCTGCTTCAGTACTTCCTAATCATGCAGAAGAATACAGACTTGAATTTCTGCTCTGCTCTGCTCTACTCTGCAGCAGTGTGTCTTGTGTCTACAAGGCTTTGCCTATGCCTGAGTTTAAGCATGATATTCTCGTATTATTCACAGTCATACAACTGAAGAGACAAAAAGAAGAAGAAATAATCTGAGGAAGAGGACTTCAAGGTTCTTCCCCCTCGAAAAAAATCAGTCAATCCTTTGTTCTCATACTTCTCAAATGGAATAGTGTAATGGTTAACTTATTGTAAGCTACAGCAGATTACAGGATACTCAGACAGCTGGTAAGGCATCAGTTGTGGTCAGGTGTGAGACTCCTTGCAGATGGAAGTAGCTTTGGAATCAGTGAAGAGAGAAAGGAAATTCCACACTCACTCAAAGTATCACTCAAAGCACTATCCTGTTCACTGAGGTTCTGGAGGCAGCAGTGGATTTTCTCTTTCTCTCTCTCCCTCTTCTGGAGCTGAGACATCCATCTTCTAGTTTCAAACATCAGACGTCAGGACTGGTAAAATGTTTCAGTGCATGAAGCATTTGTGGACTTGAATACAGACACTTAGATCTCACTTTAAAAAACAAAACATCAGGCACTTATAATCCCAGCACTAGGAAGGTCAAAATAGGTGGATCTTGGGGCCTTACTCACCTGCTTATCTAACTTAATTGCCAAATGACAGGTCTAGTAAAAGTCCCCATCTGGAAAAGCAGGGCATATGTAGTATAAAGAAAGACACTTAATGTCAATCTCTGGCTTCAACATTCATGTCCATAAATGGATGCAACTGACTCACTCATCCATCATCACAGAAGCTTCCTCTTGCAGTAGTTGGGAACTAACACAGAGATTCATAACTGTGTAGTGTATATGGAGTAAGAGACTTTGGACCACTCAGTCCTATGTGGGATGTCTTCATCAAATCTTTCCCTATCATCTCAAGGCTAAGATCTAATCCTGTTAAGAGGAAAAAAAAAAAGCTGTCAGAGCCAGAGGCCAGAGGTAGGGGATGACTCCAAATAGACAGGAGTGTGTCTTCCATATACAACAGGACTACTATACCTAATATACCGGTGGCAGTTATTCTGAGTCTGTACTGTGCAGAAACTCAAACGTGGAGGTTTAATTGCTTTGAGTGACAGGATCTGATTCATATGAATCAAATCATGGGGTTGTAGAACAGAGCTCAACACTTGAAGATTATACTGCCGGTCCACTTGTTCCCACCCAAGTCTCCTCACTTCTGAAACTGTACTTTGTTTCAATGCAATTAGCTCACGTCCTTGGCAATGATTGTATATATGGTTTCTAGTTGCCTTTATGGTACACATATCATAAAACGTAACCAAAAATACAAGCTTAAATAAAAAGCTGATGCCACTGAATCAGTGGCAACAATGAAAGAGGAGAGGGGCCATAAAAGCAAGTTCTAAAGCTTACGGTAGATGAAGACCTAACCCTGTGTGTGTGCAGCCCTGTGTGTGTGCACTTGCTGTACCTCTCTTCTTAGACCCTTTTTTTTTTTTAGTTGGAAAATAACTTTATTTGTTCTAGGGCATTGGCCAGAGTCCCCTTAGAACTTCTGAAACTGCTTCTTGGTGCCAGCAGCCTTGGTGACCTTGAGCACATTGAATCGTACAGTCTTGATCAGGGGCCTGCACTCTCCAACGGTGACAATGTCGCCAATCTGTACATCCCCGAAGCAGGGGAACAGGTGCACAGACATGTTCTTGTGACGCTTCTCAAAGCGATTGTATTTTCGGATATAATGGAGATAGTCCCGGCGGATGACAATGGTCCTCTGCATCTTCATCTTCGTCACGACACCAGACAGGATCCGACCTCGGATGGACACATTGCCGGTGAAGGGGCATTTCTTGTCTACGTAGGTGCCCTCGATGGCCTCTTTGGGCGTCTTGAATCCTAGACCGATGTTTTTGTAGTACCGAGGGAGTTTTTCCTTGTCAGTTTCTCCCAGCAAAACACGCTTCTTGTTTTGAAAAATTGTAGGCTGCTTTTGGTAAGGACGCTCCGTCTGAATGTCCGCCATCTTCCCGGCAGCTTGAGAAAAGGAAGGCTAGGCCCACTCCCGGCTTCCTTACTCACCACGCGAGGTCTTGAGCGGAAGTGGCCTTAGACCCTATTTCATTCTCAGAATTCCTCTGGCAGACCTAGTTACCACCTTCGTAATTGAAATTAAATCCAAATTTCAGGCATAAGTTCCACTCACTTCCAGTCCTGACTTAATGGATTGGTAAGCCTCCAATATAAATATTATTAAAAAGCAGAGGACAAGCCAAATCCCAGACAAAGTCAGAGTTGACAAACCTCTGCACTGATTTCTAGAGAGGATGCGACACTTTTTGGTAGGGATAAGCACATAATGTAGAAAGGGCAGGGCTAAAGATTACCTCTCCAGCTTCTACTTTCCATGACCCTACCTAGGAAGACTGTGGTAAGAAGAAGAAGAAGGGAAGACGAGCTGCAAGAAGAAAAAAGGGAGGTTTTTTTTCTCTTTCTGTTTTCAAGTACACAGCTAGAACTTTTAGAAGAGAAATCAGAATTTCCCCCAGACAGCTTTCTAAGACTCAAGATGTATCACAATCTAGAATTTGTCTCAGTTACTATTATGCAATACATAGTAGGAATACTGAGCAGTCGGCAAGCCCTGACCAGTGACCTCCATCATTTCCTGGACTCCTCCTTTCAGAAGCTGTAAAAAATCCTTACTGTATCTACTCTGTGTAAATATTGACAAGGAAACTCAGAGTGGAGAGTCTAGGATGCTTGTGCTTCTGGGACAGGTAGTGCTAAGAGTGTCTAGTATCATTCCTGTTGCTGTTATAAATTTCTCTGACCAAAATCAACTCAGTGAAGAAAGGGTTTGTTTGGCCTACAACTCCAGCTAACAATCTGTTATTACAACTCTGGGTTACAGTCTACTCTTGCAGAGATGTCAAGACAGGAACTCAACCACATCCACAATCAAAAGCAGAAAGGACAGAAGTACACAAGCCGCCAGCTTCCTTGCATTTTCTCAGCTGGCTTTGTCCTGTCTTGCATAGTTCACGTCCCCCTGCCTCAGGAATGCAGCAGTGTTCAATGGGCTAGGTGTTTCTACATCAACTAACAAAGACAACAGTTCCCCATACACATGCCCACAAGGAAATCTGATCTATGGAATCCTTCATTCTGGTTCTGTTCCTAGGTAATTCTATACTGCAAAGAGTTAGCTTTTAAAACTACCGGAGTAGTCATTACAGTACTGCTTCCCACCGGCTGAGAGCAGGGTTGACGGTGGGATGTTCGAGAGACTATAACCCTCAGAGTGTGCCCAACAACGGAGACCAGAGAGGGGAGCTAGTTCTTGAGAAAATGGAGCCTTTCTTCCAAGCTGCTCTGTGGTTTCCTTTACATTGACTTGTGTCAAGAATTTTAGATTTTTAAAAAGCAGCACCTCCAACAGGACAGATGCAAAGCAGTCAGAGGCATGCTTTAAACTCCTTAAAGAGGCCTCTTGGCTGACAGTATAAACTATGGGCGTCCTCAGGATCCCATCAGGGGCCTGGAGCAGGCGCTCCTATCGGGCAAAGCACATTTGGTGGGCGTGATTTTTCAAAGCAGACCTGGAGATAAACTCAGACAAGAGTGAGAACTTTTGGTCCCCGTGTTTGAAAACAGCACAGACTCATCAGTCCTGCACTCTATGACCTTGTTACTGTAACCTCTATTTTTTTCCAAAAAGGATAAAGAGGTAAAAATGTATCAAGAATTTATTTGATATATTAATGTTATCATCAGAGTTGTTAAAGGAAGCTTCTTTCCCCGTCCCCACCCCCAGGGGCAATGGCTGATGTAGAGACTCATAACTGACAATAAATGACTACTGGTTGTTCAGCTTTAAATGGCATAAATCAACCACACACACACACACACACGGGGGAGGGGGGAGAGACACACCGACACATGGACACATGGACACAAGGACACACAGACACACACACAGGGAAGAGAGAGGCAGGGAAGGGAGATAGAGCATGTGCTCAGAGATGGATAAAAGGACTAAAAATATGTAAAAGCCACAGAACACTGTGGACTTGGAGTGTTGTTGAACATGGAGTGTCATTAGACGCTGTCTTGTGGATGTGACATAACCATTACATTGGTAAAGGCACAGCAGCTGTGAGAATCTGCACAGGCTATGCCCAAGATCAAGCTCATCCACACCCCAGCATGTGTGGGGATGTCTTAGGGCCTCCACCTACAACTAAGAAGCTGTGGATAACGCATGACTGCTAGTAGGAGAGTCATTCTTTCTCTAATGGTGTAGCTACTGGGAGGTTGCCCATACCCTAATAAATAACCCTGGACCCATCCATGTTGATGGAAACAACCTTAAGTAAACTCAGTGGGTCATCAATAAAAAGGGCAACTAGAAAACATGACTCAATGCTTACAAAACTGCTGTGGAGCAGGAAAGTCACCTAAAAATTAGTTTGGTAGGTAGAATGGAGTTCCAGAAATTGAAGACAGAAAAGGGAAGAAAGTAGATATTTTATTGTGGGACTGCATAAGGGTATCCTGGGTCATGGCTGAGCAGTTGCCTAGAACCCTGAGACTCTGCATAAGAACCAGCAGGAGTTCGGCACACCCCAAGAACCCAGAGTCTTGAAAAGCAGTCCAGTCTCCATAGAATTACATTGTTCAGTCACATAGGCCAGACTATAGGCCTCAGGCCCTAGGGATTTACATCCTAATGAAGGCCAGACAGCCCCTCCCAAAGTGCACGGGTAGAGGGTGTGACTAGAGGCCTCAGGGCCTAGGGGTTTACATACTATTGAAGGCCAGAGGGCGGAGCAAATTAAGCATGCCTGAATAGATCCTCCCCCTGATGCTCCAGAGATACTCCCCCTTTCTCCCTCCCTATATAACTCGGAACTACCCTGAGTTTTAAGGGGGTACACCTAGATCCATCCACCATCTGCCATGACAATAAATCTTTCTGGAACCAAGGACTTCCTCGTGTCATTGGGCCTGCCACCGCCAAAGCCTCCAGGCTGCTGGAACCATAGATGTTCCTCCTGCATGTGAGACCAGCTGCATCGTGGAAACCCACTGGGACACCACCGCTTCGGCCTCTAATTTTTCCTTGCATTTTATCACTACCTTTATGGTTTTAGAGTTTGGACAGGAATATCATGAATGTAGTATTGATTGTGTATTATGATTTACAGTCAGGGGTATGTTTCAGTTTTTCTATCAATACTGTTAAATTTCATTACAGATTGAGTTTGTGTACAAAATTTGCAACCACCTATGCTTGAAATTAAAAATTAAATAATTTTCATAGTAACATAATGAACCTTCATAAAATATTGTGTGTCAAGTAATTATCTTTCACTTTCATCTCTCCATAATTTCTTCACTGAGATACCTCCAACTTCAGCAATGACAAATGAATAATTTATCCTATTGCCTCTCTTCCATTCCTCTTCCATTGCCTTCTCACAGTTTATGTACATGTTTACTTGATTCTAGTACTAAAAACATACGATTATTTTCAGTGAGATATATTCTGCTACTGTAATTCTTTTTTATGCTGTCCCTGAAGATGCTTCATCATTTTAGAACATCTCCCTTCCTCTTGGCACATGACACTCATCTTGAATTTACCATGTCTCAGTCATTAAATCACACACTTTAAGGCGTTTGAAGCTTAATGTTATTTAGTAGTAGGATATATGACGCAGTAGATTAAATGAGACAAAGGTTTCCTCTGCAAAGAAAGAGTAAAGCTATAAAGACTGGGTCTAGGAGAAGGTATCTAGAAGGCAGAATTGTCTAGGAAGGGTTGTTCCTAAGCAGAGAGTTCTGAGCTAAAAGAAAGTCAAGAAGACCAAGTGTTATACATGAGGTTTCCACAAAGGAGTAATCAAAACGTGAGGGCTAACTGCTAGGGTATCAGAAGAAAGAGATCTATGCTGTGGTGGGAAACCTTTTGAAAATTCAGAGCACCTCTACCAACACCAGTTTCACCCTTCGGCAGCACAATCATGCCTTAATGTCACGTTTCCTTCATCTTCTTGACTTTACTCAGACACCTGATCACAGCACCAAGAACCTTCCTACAAAGCCATATGGTACCCAGAGTGAACGCTACCAGGAACAGGATGACATCCAGCAAATACTGCTCATGCCATCACTGCTGGAAAGCATGGGGCTTGAGACGTCCTGTGCCTCCTGTCTTCAGGATGTGGTCTATCCAACCCACAAGCCCCTGGGCTGGAGGAACTGTGTGGGTGCGTCTGATCACTCTGGCAGCCATTGCTGCAGACTTGTACCTGTAGGTCAAAACAGAAGGGATGTTATCATAGTGATGTGTCAATATTTTGAGACCTCATTTCTTTCATTACCTCTGTACACACAAACACACACACACACAAAGGTGGGTTACATATTGATATGTACACACCTCCCATTAGTTAGATATACTTTAAAAGATTAATATAATCTTACTCAGATTAATGATGAATCCTAAAAGTACTAAGGGTATAAAAAAATTACTATTTCAGTACTAGACTGTACCTCTTCTATTAAATAATGGTAATGGTATAGTTGACATCATATTATGGAGCAGTTACTCTGTATCATTGTACATTGCCTCGTTTTCTCCATATAACACAGAATATCATATTGGTCAGAACTGGTTTTCCCAACTTAAGTTTCATATTTACACATTATGCATAGTAGTATCCCGTGGTTGGCTTAAGAATTCATTTTTCATTTTAATCATTGTGTGTGTACATGCATGTGAGCATGTAAGCATATGCATGTGTATATGTGCACATGAATGAAGCTTCCAGTGGAGGCCAGAAAAGGTTATTGTAAGAGTAAAAATTAAAAACAACTTGGCAAGGACCGCCGGACGGCTTGCTGAGCTTGCTGAGAATAGCCATAATAAAAATATCAAGCCCCTCTAGGGACAAGGTGACGAAAAATGTAGAAACAACCAAGGACATATCTTGACCAGTCTAAACATGCCCAAGTGAGTAATGGGCCACCTGGTGTTTATCCTAGAAGGTCTGAGGTTTCATGGTCAAAAATAGTGGGCCATCCAGCCTGTCAAAATGATTGCTTACTCAAAGTGCTGATGTTTGAAATATCCAATTATATGTAACCGCATCAGAATTTCCCGCTTTCCCCTTCCCCCCTTACACTGTTCCCTACAAAAGCCCCAAACTTTCTGGGGTCTTTGTCGATTCTCTCCCCTGCGTGGGATGCGTTTCGATCCGAGGGCCCTCGTTAGTAAACTGTCTTTTGCCATTTGCATCAAGTCAGTCTCTTGTGTCTCCTTGGGTGCGCGCTGATCAGGACTTGAGTTGGGGGTCCTCTTCGGGGGTCCTTACATTATCAGATCCTCTGGGGATGGATTTACAGGTGGTTGTGAGCCCTAGAGTATGTGAATAAGTTACCAAGCTCCAGTACTCTGGAAAAACAGCAAGGGCTGTCATCCACTGAGCCATCTCTCCAGAACCCTGTGCTGAATTTGAGTCTTGTTAGTTTGTCACTATTTCAAAATTATTTGGCTAAAGGATTCTCATATTTGCATTTTCACAAATTATAGAGCTGGCCCTAAAGATGCACAATATCATTTTTGTTCCAATCTAAAATACTTCTATTATGGTGTACAAAGAAGAATGCCCACTCAGACTTTAATAATCTGAAAATCTAATTGTTCTTCAGAAAATTAATCCACCACAACACATGAAACTGCAAATACTTACAACTGGCCTGAAACCTACCACCTCTTTAGGTCTTACATCTTCTGTTACATGGTTGTTTTTGTTCCCACTAACAAGACCTGCCTGAGTGTCTAATTAAAAAGGAACATACAAAGTTTGAATACTTGACTCAGCTTTCTGCCCTTAAAGCATCAATAAATTATTCATCCTCTCTTCTTTATAAAGGGAAAAATACTTGCTTTTCTTTAAAGGAGATCACTGGGTTCTGGTAGGAGGTATTCACCTTGAAGTGCCCAGGACCCATCTCATTGCATCAATGAATGGGAAACAATTAACAACCATTATAGTGGTGGCCCTTTGCTAGTCACTGAGAAGAAAGTGGAAGATAAGGGACTCACACTTTAGTTCACAGATTGCAATAAAGTACAAAGCATGCATTGGTGGTATAACAGTGAGCATAGCTGCCTTTCAATAAGGTACAAGCATAAAGGAAAATACAGAAAAATAGAATGTTTGTAGACCCTAAATGTTAAGATGGACAGAATTTATGTGGTAAGCTAGTGTGATAGGAGGCTGCTAGAAATAGAACCAATGAACTAGAAAGATAATATCAGAGGTAAGACTTGAATCTCATAGACAAACTATTCCCTAAAGAGACAGGGAGGAGCATTAATAGACAAAGTGAAAGGAGGAGGAGGAGGAGGAAGAGAAGGAGGAGGAGGAGGAGGAGGAGGAGGAGAAAGAGAGTGTGGTATGTTTGTAGAAGTGTAAGGCAACCCTCTGCCTCACATGGAATTCTTATTAAAGAAAATCATTATCTCAGTCACAGAGGCCCCATATATGTAGACACAAACTAGACAGTTATTCTCGGTGCCTCACTATAAAATTTCTGTAGTGTTACTTTTGGAGGACACAGGTCAGCTCTAGTATATTACACATAACTCTGTTTCCTGGATGACTCTTCTGTATTGGAAAATAGACTCTCTCATATTGCTCTTAGAGGACAGCTACATTCACCTTGAGGGTCACCACATGTGATAGCTACATACCTCTTGTATTCCACGACTTGTCTTATCTTTAGGATCAGTGTCTCCTCCTTGACATCCTTAGGCCGGATGGAAATTCCAAACTTTCTTGCTTCTACTTGGACCATGTTGTAAGGCTGATCTAAGTTGATTGGAATCCCAACGATGGAAACCCGAAGTTGAATGGTTTCTGTTACGCTGAGAACTCCTCCATGGGTAACAAACAGATGAACGCTTGGGTGGGCTGTTACAAAAGGAAAAAGGGTTCAACACTTTAGGTTGAAAAGTTTGGGAGGATGAGTTAAATTAGCACTTTGGAGAAAAATAATAAAAGCCAGTAAGACTCCCATGTATATTTGAGTAAAATCCACTGTGTATTATACTTTCTACAGTTGGAAGACTATGAATCAAGTAATAATGCAGCAGACATGTTTGTCTTTCTGAACCCTAATACCCGCCCCATGTTTCTTAAAAGAAATTAAGATAACTGTTGATAATTAAATTATTAATATCTCTCCCCCCTCTCTCTATATCTATATATATATATAGATATAGATATAGATATAGATATAGATATAGATATAGATATAGAGAGAGAATAATGTGTGTGTGTGTGTGTATGTCTCATAGAATCAGCTCATCTTCTTTAGAAAATACTATGCAGTTAAACTATATAGAAAGTTGCACCTTTGATGATTTTGAACCATTATCCTATGACCTCTTAATTATTAACTGTAGTGGTGAGAGATCTCCAAAAGCAGCTCAGAAACAAAGATTATCACTACCTCATATAAGGCCATCTCCATAAAACCAACACTAGCCCAATTCAATAGCCTACTTTGAGAGAACTCAACCTAGTGCTCCCATGACTTGCTAAAACTCCAAGCACTATTGGCACAAATGTTATGTAGTTATGAGTCTTCAAACCACTCCTGCATAAGAAGGGTTTTGATAAGAATATGTCCAGTTATTCCTGCTATATGACACATGCTTGACAGGTGCTAAACAGTTACCTAAAGACAGTAGCAGTACTCTCATATGTCCTTAGTCTGCTTGCCACCATGTATTACATTCAAAATGTCCCTTCAGGGCAGATAGAGTGCGGTCAACATGGTATGATAGAAGGTTATTATTCAGTGGAAACCTAAGCCTGGCATAATATGAAAAGAGAAAACAAACAGGCTTCTCTGGTGACTTTGAAAGTATGAATTTATTCTCCTAGCTCTATGGCTAGGTGTATCTTCTCTGTCCTCCAAGATCTTCCTTAAGACTATTAATAGTAGCTCCTTCTAATATTAGTTTACATCCCCATCTAGTTAGTGGGTCCTGGTGACTCTCACATATAGATGAGTGTGAAGAGAAGAGACATCTGTCCAGTTCTTACCTAGGAGGTCATTCTGAGGAAGTCATTCCATGATTTTCACATTTTTAGCCAACTTGATACCCTTGAAGGAGGTGGGCAAAGGCATTGTTCATCTCCTTGATGCTTTTCTTGGTCTTATAGAAGCTCAGTGTGGATCCCTGAGAAACAAGTACAAAATAAGAGTCTCCAGATGGAGAGAGAAAGAGAGAGAGAGAGAGAGAGAGAGAGAGAGAGAGAGAGAGAGAGAGAGAGAGAGAACAAAAAGGAGTCAATAGGGTTATGTGTGACAGTCTGGATGAGTGTGCCATGAAATTCAGGTGATGCATGAACATGCTTACCCATTAGCTACTTCTGCAAAGTGTCCTGAGCTACTTTCATAGTGCAGCGTCCTCTGCATTGTCTAGAGATCACTTGAGTAATTCTTATGGACATGTTTTCCATATAAACAATTTTGCTAATCAATGTGAGTTTGAAGAAGGTTTTAGAGTTTCAGCCAACACTGCAGCCTGCATCTCTCTCTCTCTCTCTCTCTCTCTCTCTCTCTCTCTCTCTCTCTCTCCCTCTCTTCTTCTTCTCTCTCCCTCTCTCTCTGCTCTTTCTATCTCTCTCCCTTTCCCTCTCCCTCTCTCTGTCTCGCTCTATCACTGTTTGTCTCTCTGACTCTGTCTCTCTGTCTCTCTATCTCTGTCTCTCTATCTCTGCCTCTCTTTCCCTCTCTCCCTCCCTTTCCCTCTCTTCCTTCCTCTCCCTCTCCCTCTCTCTCTCTCTCATTCTCTGCCTCTCTCTCTCTCTCCCTCTCTCTCTCTCTCTCTCTCTTTCTCTCTCTCTCATTCTCTGCCTGTCTCTGTCTCTCTCTGTCTCTGTCTCTCTCTCTCATACACACACACACACATACACACACACACACACACACACAAACACCTTATAATGTAAGTAGCATCAACAGTCACAGATCCTGGATATCTATGCCTAACAATATCTTATGGAATAAGGGTGCTGGGGTGACTTGGAATATCTTTCCTAACTGAGTTTCTGGTTGTAGTATCAGGGTCATACTCTCTGGACCATTTCAGGTCCTAGGAGCTATGAAAACTTTGGTATATTCCAAGGCTGGCCCCAGATGATGCTGTTTGGAAGTGCATATTGAAGTGTGCTATTTCAGAAGGGAAATCAAGCTATAAAATCCTGCAAGAACATGTCTCTCCTGAAAAGGGTGCCCAAGACAGCGTAAGGCTCCTCGGTACCCCCATATAACAAACCATTTGACATGTTTTGTTTCAGTGTTTCTTTATAATCAGAGTCTGACCATCATACTCCTTCCGCTGTATCAGTGGTTGCAGGTTAAAGCTGAAAATTAGAAATATTTGGGAAGATATGTTTAAAGCACTTAACAAAGACCTAAAACCTCAGACTTCAAACAGTATTGATTAATGCATTGAAATAATGGGGTTCTTACTGAAGAGAAATTAACTTCAGTATATCCACTCCAGAGGAAAAAAATCATGGTTACTATCAATACATTTTCAATCTTATTAGCTTCCATCATTCCTCCATTTTCACAGATCTTATCCATTAAACATTCATGCTCCAAGTCTTACTAATACAGTGTCCAGAATTTACCAATGTCTCTTTGTCTGAGTTACCTATTCTTGAAGTTTTATATAAGTGACATTTTGGATTGGGTTCTTTCACTTAGCATACCAGTTTTGGCTTACTTTGATTACAGTATATAATCAAACTTTATTTCTTAAGGCTGAAAATATCTGAGAGGGAGGGTGTGTGTGTGTGTGTGTGTGTGTTTCCATTTTCTCTTTTTAGCATGGGTACATTGGTTATTTCTGCCTCTCGAATATAATGAATATTACTATGATCATACATGCACAAGTATTTATTTGGATGATTTTTCAATTACTTAAAATATATATGTCTACTGCTACAATGGCATTATGGTATGGCAATTTTGTCTTTGGATATTGTATGATCTGAAAATCTTTTTTACACTAGTCTTATAGATTCATATTCCTAGAAATGGTGTACTTGAATTCAATTTCCCCTTGTTTGTTTCTGCATTTCTTGTCTTCTAATAAGAAAGTAAGGAATATTTTGCTTTCTAGGTTTATATCAGAATAATTATGACTTTATAGAATGAATTTTGCAATATTTCTACCCAAGCAACTTCTTCAGAGATTTTTTTTTTATGGTTTATCTCCATTTATTTAGGAAGTCTTTACATTTCATCATCAATATTTGTAGCTTACAATATTGAAATGTTTAATTTTATGGCTATTCTTATAAACATTAATATTGACTCTTACTTAAATACTTAGCTAACAAAATTGAAATCCTCAATTTTATGACTATTTTTATAAACATTGATATTGACTCTTACTTAAATACATAATTAAACAAAATACCTCATTAAACAAAGAAGAAGATTGCATGTTTTATATCATGCAGAATTTAAATATACACACTTAAATATCATAAAACTTTATTTAAAAAGTCATAGCCACAAGGTCAGAACTGGAGTTAGAAAAGGAGAGAGCCCACAGATAGCACACTGTCAGAGGTCCTTAATCCTAGGGTAGAAAAACTTCTGACTTTGTCTTTGCACAACTAAACATTGCATCTGAAATACTTTTCTTGCAACATCCTATTGTGTTCTCAGTATCCCTCTGGCAAACGGTAGTCACAGTCTGTGCCATCTGCCTGAAATCCAAGCAGAGACCTAAGGTTTCACTCACTTGGGAAACTGGCTGGACAGGTTTGTATAGTAAACCTCCCACATAGACAGTGTTGGGAAACAGGGGACAAGTGAAATCCAAGGAAAAGTCACAGTTAACAAACCACAGCTCAGCTTTCAGTAGAAGGTCAGATAAAACTGGCCAAGAGCCTTCTGCAAAATGCTCCTGGATGGTCTCATCATAATAAGAAAACATTTTCTTTTCCTTCATAGAGAAATCAAAGAACATCAGAAAGTTCTTCACTAGGCCCCAGAAGTCCATTTGGTCAGTTAGACAGAAACTGTACACTGGAACATAGGACAAGGGGCTTGGTAACCCAAAGTCCACAAAGCTAAATAGTGTGAGAAGGAAGGACACAAATTGTTTCCCTAGTTTCTCAGCAATGAGGAAAATGCAAGGATCTGTTGAATCCAAAAATAGTAGGTCAAAGTTCTCATGTGTTAAAGAACCCATGATATTCCTTCTGCTTAACAGCTCACTGCATAAAATCGCCAAATATTTAAGTAGTTTGGCATAGCTGTAGAATTCTTCTCTGTGAAAAAAAAATTTAAAAGCTTGTAGGGTATATTCATTTCAAAGTATTTCCATTACTCTCCAACAACTGTCCTAGGACTGGCCATTCTTGCAGTTATTTCTACTCAAAATCTCATAATCTCCTCATAATCCGCACCTCATCTCTCTCGTCCATAGTCCCTGGTGTTTACAATGTTCACAATGTTACAATATATTTCCAGTATATATTGGAACCTATCAGCAACCATATCTAACCTCAGAATTCTGTGTTTTGTTCACATTTATGTAATGCTCTCATTAACCCTTGAGAAGTCAATTACATTTCAAATCACTATAATGCCTTCTTGCAAAACTGGTAAATAACTTCATAGCAATTTCTAAGGAATCAATCATATGCTCTTTTCCACAATGGGTTGAACTGTCTCACACACACAAAAAAATCTGATTATAACATTGAGTGCAAAATATTAGCCAAATAACAGACTTCCAGAGCTCTGTTATAAAATAAATATTAAAAACAAATTCAAATAAATCTATATCTTGAGGCTTAATTTTACATTTATGCATCATGCTGTCTCAAATATTTAAGAACACAATGCTAAAAAGTGTCTTAAATTCTTGCCTAAGACACTATAGCAGAAACCCTTTTCCCTCAGTAGTTTTCCATCATTGCCTATAAAGAGAATGATCTAGTTCTATAACAAGGAAGACTATGAATAGCTACAAATGATCCAGGTACTCTTGAAACCATGGCATTTCTCATCCAAGATGGAATGAGAGACTCAGTCTCTCAGAAAACCCATTACTTGGACAGTAATTTAAACTATCATTTTATATGAGGAGAATACAATTTGAGAACTCAGAAACATTCTTGTGTCTACAGTCCTTAGAATCTACAATGCCTTTGTTATGGTTTCTTCCCAGGTGTTTCATCCTGAAGGTCTGAGCCTTGGTGTGGTTGTGTAGAGCCTACACAAAGAGCCTAGAGTGAGTCAATAAAAACCCAGCTCCTAGAACTGACTATAGTAGTTCTTCTGGTACTCTGAGTAAGTTCCCATAGCTGACCTATAAGAAAAAGAACCAAATAGTGCCCACCCATTTTGGCATCTTGTTTTGCCATGGGATTTTGTCGTTTCAACTATGCTGCCACAATACTGATACCATAATGTCCTACTGGAATGAAATGGTGTTGGTGACGTTATCTGAAATGTTCAGAACTGTGAAATATGTCAACCTTTTAGGTTTACAATGTAATACAATAGACTTTGTATAAGTATAGAAAAGTGAGGCCATTTTAATTAAGAGAAACATAAACAAACATCTATATTGTAGAAGATGGAAATGATTCTCTTAGATTAAAAACAATGTTAGGCTCACTTTTACTGTGTCATCAGTGTATTTGAGTTTAGTAGGAGGTTTTAAAACAGGAAATATCAGTTGGTAGAGGATTTCTATGAATTAAGGATGATGTGTGAGGGCCAGACAGCTCTTTCTCTACCATGGGTTGTTAAAAGTGTCTTGCCTGGTTTTGTGTGAAGAAGATTGTATTCAAAGACCATGGATGTTGTAGTGTAGATAAGGTCTAGAAAAACAAAAATCTTCCTCTTTCTACAGATTTATCGTAATTGTAAAGAAAACTAGTCAACAGACTGAATGACTAGACATGAAATGCTCTTTCATTATACCTACCTAATCGTGTGTCTGTCTTCTATTCTTCATGACAACATTCATTCAATACCTATCTCTCTACTGTTCATTATACAAATCATCCAACCCCACATCTCTTCATTCACCAATTCATCCTCTTCTGTTAAACTATTTTTTTAAATTTTTATTGATTCCTTGTGAGTTTCACATCATGTACCTTAACTCCATTTTCTTTCCTTCCCCCATATCTGCCCTCTGACCTTGAAACCTCCTTCCCAAAAGAATTTTTTTTTAAAAAATTAAAAATTTATAAAACAAAACATAAAAAACATATCTTGCTGTGGAAGCTATAGTGTGTCACAGTATGTCCTGCAGTATACCATTTTGTCCACACATCTTTACATGTGAATATTCATCGCAATGAATCATTGGTCTGATTCAAGAACTCTGGCTTCTACTACACTGTCAATCCTGGATCCTCATTGAGACTCCTCTCAGCTATCCTGTTGTTGCCCTGTTTCCTGAAGATCCTGTAACTTTGATTCTACAAGACTGGCCCCTACACAGGATCTACTAGTTCTTAAATAAGTTAGATTTTGGGTTGGGCCAGCTGTAGGTCTTGGATCTGGGTATGGGTGGTAGCTGAGCTGGTCTACCCGCTAACTCTTCTGTACCCATACCACTAGGGTGAACTCTCCAGCACTGCCCTAGGTAGCTCACCAATGTCACAGAGGGCAAGGGGTAGGGACAGCTCTCCTGCTCTCACATCCTGGGGGCCAGCTCTTCTGCACCCATACCACCAGAGCCAACCCTACTGTACTGCCCAGTTGAGGCACAGTGCTCTCGAGCAACCCATGAAGGGCAGGGACAGTTCTCCAGATGCCATAACCAATGAGAGATGGGGCCAGCTCTGCATAGCCCTTGGACATCAGCATGGTTCCAGGCAGCAGCCCATACCAGGGATGTCTGTGTGGTCTTTAGTGGTAATATGAGACACAAACATCAACATAGACTCCTGCAACAGCATGGCTAAGGACCCAGACATGGTCCTCAGGGGCAGCACAGGCTGGAACTTCACCATGGCCTCAGATGGTAGAGAAGGCTACTCACATCGGGCTATTCATCTCCCCTCGCCCTTGTCTCCAGTCCCACCTCACTTCATAGTGCTCAAACCACTCTGCTTCTCTTTCTCTCCTATCTCTCTACCACATACTTGCACATCGCGATGCACAGTGCACAAGGCCATGCGGCTGGCAAGCATCAGGATAGCTTACGCTCACCGGTGCCATATGGCATGGTGGTAGGCTAGCCTCTGGGTGTCCTTTGCCTGCCTGCTTTTAAACTTATTTTAAGTAGTGCCCATCCCTTTATTTATTTAAAAAGTTAATAAAATCAAATTACCTGCCATTGAAGGCTTCCGTTATATAGAGTTCAAAATGCTTTGCTAATTTTCTTAGTTGATCTTTAGGTGGGAACCAATAAATAACACGATATGGTTTTTCCTTTTCTTTAAATGAAAGAAGACACTGATTGGTTAAGGAATAAATACGCCACAACATATGAGTTAACAATAGCATCCTAATAATAAAACTTCTACTCTAGTATTTATTTATAGAAGTTTGCATGTTTTAATTTCTGTTGTCATGAGTTCATCATACATAATGGGGGTGTTATAAAAATATTTAGAGGTGTAGAGAGATAGATGAGATGGTGAAGTGCTTGCTGCACAAACAAGAACCTGACTTTTGATCCAGAACCCACATAAGAAAGCCAATACTGTCAGATTTGCCTGCAATCCTATCAGCAGTCTGGCTTCATGATCAATAAAAGACTCAGCCAAAAATAGGTTAGAGAGTGGTTAAGCGAGACCCATGGCATCAACCTCTGGCCTATACTCATACGCATACATTACTTCCTCTCCATATACACACAAACACACATACACACAGAAACACAAATACATAAATACATACAAAGAAAAAAGAACTTTTCAAACACTATATTATATGTTTTGGCCACATTCACTTTACAAACCCTTCCCCATTATGCCCCATCTCTGGCTTCAAGTCTCCAGACAGTCTCACTTTTAACTTCATGTAAAATTATATATATTTGCCTATATAATATATTACATATATGTGATATATATGTATGTATATATACATATATATGTATATATTATATTAAATCTGTAATCCACAAAGAAGAAAAAAATATATCTAGTATTTGTCTTTATTCTTTCAATGCTATAATTTCCAGTTAAATCTGTTCTTATGAAAGTGGAATGATTTCATTCTTTAATAAATAAAATAAATATAAATAAATAAATAAATGAAATGGACATATTTTTGTGTGCATACCTATTACCAGACAACTAGGAGAATTTTAACTTTGACTGTTAGAAATAATGGTCCAATAAATGCATAAGCAAATATCTATGTGGAATATTCACTTAAAATCTTCTGTGCACATATCCCAAAATTTTATAGTTGGGTCATATGGTAATTGTATTTTTTGAGGACCCTACATGTTCATAGTGAGTGAACAAATTTACATTCCCACTAATACTATATGAGGGTTCCTTTACCTCACATCCTTACCAGTGAATTTTGTTTTTAGTGGTAGCTATTCTCCCTTCAATAATATAAAATTAATCTGGATTCAGTTTGATTTTGAATTACCCTGATGACTAGAGATGTCCAATAGCTTTTCATATGTCAACTGACATTTATATGTCTTCTTTTAAGGAGTTTTTCATTAATTAGTCCATTTATTAATTGAACTTCATGGTTTATTGGTACTCAATGTTTTCAATTATTTTATATTCTAGATATTTACAATCTCAGACATTGCAAATGTTTACTACTACTTTGTAGTTGTTCCCTCAGTTGTTTACTTTGCTGAGCAGAAGTTGTTGATAGATGGTGACAAATAGGTAAGTCCTGACTTTATAATCTAAGACATTATAGTCTGTGGCTTTTGATTGGAAATTTGCATCTGTTAGCATTAATAGTTAATGCTGAAACATCTGCGTTTATTTCTGTCACTATGTTGTTCTTGTAATATTTGGCATGTCCTAATTTTTATTTACTTACCTGTTCTAGTGCAATTTATTCTTTCTCCTTGAATGTGTTGCTCTTTCTCTGCATTATATATTATTATTCTTTCAAGTGCCCTTTGCAGTCCTGGCTTAGCGGTCAAGAGTCCCTTAGTTGTCATAGGAAGACTTTCTTTCTCTTCCAACTATAAAAGATATTACTAGGTATCCTAATCTACATTGACAGTTATTGCCATTCAGAGTGAGACTACACTGTTTCTTGCTTGTTGAGAAATATACTCTTAAAGCCGGGCGGTGGTGATTAACGCCTTTAATCCCAGCACTTGGGAGGCAGAGGCAGGCGGATTTCTGAGTTCGAGAGTTCGAGGCTAGCCTGGTCTACAGAGTGAGTTCCAGGACAGCCAGGGCTACACAGAGAAACCCTGTCTTGAAAAACCCAAAGAGAGAGAGAGAGAGAGAGAGAGAGAGAGAGAGAGAGAGAGAGAGAGAGAGAGAGAAATATACTCTTTTACATAAGCTTGTGTGTATCTCTCCCAGCTTTCAATATTATTTTTTTCTCTGCAGACTTAGTGTTTTAGCTTTAATCTGATGTAATTTTTGTCCTGTTTGTTTGGCCTTCCATGTCCTTCCTAGATCTAGATAACCATCTCCTTTCCAATAACTGGGAAAGTTTATTAAAAGTATTATTGAGCTTTTTCTGACTCTTTCCGGACACTCAAGATGTCGAAGCGAGGACGTGGTGGGTCCTCCGGATTTCCCTGGGTCTTCCGGTAGGAGCTGTGATCAACTGTGCTGACAACACAGGAGCCAAAAACTTGTATATCATCTCTGTGAAGGGAATCAAGGGACGGCTGAACAGACTTCCTGCTGCTGGTGTGGGCGACATGGTGATGGCCACAGTTAAGAAAGGCAAACCAGAACTAAGAAAAAAGGTACATCCAGCAGTGGTGATTCGACAACGAAAGTCATATCGAAGAAAAGATGGGGTGTTTCTGTATTTTGAAGATAATGCGGGGGTCATAGTAAACAATAAAGGGGAGATGAAAGGTTCTGCTATCACAGGTCCAGTTGCAAAGGAGTGTGCAGACTTGTGGCCCAGGATTGCATCCAATGCAGGCAGCATTGCCTGAGTCTCCAGTGTATTTGTAAAATATATTCATTAAAGTCTTTGCTCTGAGAACTGGTCTTCTTGACACCTTTACCAGTATCAGCTTTGCAGAAGGAAACTTGTAAATTTCAGCTCTGGGCATGACCTTGCAAAACTTTACCTTCCAGATTAAGTAAGGATTATCTTTAGGGGCTGATGGATCTATAAAGACCATTCATTAGCTGTTCTCGAGAGGACAGGGGGTCCATGTCTCAGTGCCCATATGGTGACTAACTCCAGTTGGAAAAAAAAAAAATCAAGGCCCTCTTAGGTTCCTCCTGGGCCCAGGCACATGGTATGCAGATAAACATACAAGCAAAAAATGCCTGTACAATAAATTGTCTTTGTGTTTCGGGTCCCTAAAATAAATTGTGGTGTTCATCCTTATTATAAAAAAAAAAAAAAAAAATGTATTATTGAGGTCTCTACTTTGCACCTCTCCTTCTTAGATCCAGAAAGGTTTTGGCATAGTCAATGGGTATTTTATGTTTAGAATCATGTCATCTGAATTGAAGCAGGGGCTGTCTCTGACTCTGTTGCCTGCCATTGGATCCCTTACCTAAACTGCCTAGTTGGGCCTCAGCAGGAGAGGATGTGCATAGTCCTGATGGAACTAGATATCCCAGGGTGAGGTAGTACCCAAGGGGGCTTCCCCTTCTCAGAGGAGAAGTGAAGAGGGTAACGGAGGGAGGGATTTGAAAGCATGGGCCTGGGAGGAGAGAAGGAAGGCTGTAACTGGAATGCAAAGTGAATTTAAAAATTATTTAAAACGGAAGAAAAAAAAAGAATCGTCATCTGAAAATAGAGATAGTTTAACTTCTTTCCAGTTTTAATTAATAAATGGTTTAGATCACCATTTTGGAAGCTGAAAGTACAAGGTTGTAAACTGACTGGCCTTTGATGATGACCTTCTGACTAGGTCACAATAAAGGACCCACTATCACATGACAGAAATCATGGTAGAATGAGAGAACTATATGCATACATACATACATACATACATACATGCATACATATGTGTGTTTGTAACAACCATTAATAAAAAAAAAGAGGCCATGTACTTGAAAGACAGCAAGGAGAGTTATGTGGGAGATGTCTTTAGTCACTGCTCTATCATTATTTAGAGAAACCATGATCATGGCAACTCTTAAAAGGAAGGATTTGATTGAGAGCTTGCTTACAGTTTTAGAGCCTTAATCCATTATTATAATGCCAGAGATCATGGTAGCTGGCCAGCACTGGAGCAGTAGCTGAGACCTCTATACATCCTGATCTACAGACAAAGAGAGAGAGCCTGGGCCTGGTGAGGGCTTTTGAAATCTCAAAGCACACAGCAGAAACAGACTTCCTCCAACAAGACCACACTTACTCAGACAAGGCCATATCTCCTAATCCTTTGAAACTATTCCACTCTCTGGTGACCAAGTATTCAAATATATGAGCTTATGGGGGCCATTCTTATTCAAACCACCACAAGAGGGTTTAAAGGGAGGAAGGGAAGAGAGAAATGGTAATTACATCATAATATCAAAAAAAATGCAGAATTTAAAAGAAGAAGAGGAGGAAGAGAAGGAGGAAGAAAAAGAAGAAATAGACAAAGGAAAGACCAGGTCCCCTCTTCCTAAAAATGCACTCAAAATGAAAAATAATCTTTTCTCCCATAACCAAAATAATCCTTTACCATCATGAATTAGTAGCTTTCTAATAGAATCCACCTCTTTTTTTTAAAAAAATCAAATCGTAATTTTTACTTATTCACACAGGAGTTATAAATACAAAAAGGCAGGACGTGGGGAAGGGGATGTCACCGTAGTGTGGGTGTTCAGGGGGAGTACAGATATCTTTCAGAACAGGGTATTGGCTGTAGAACCCACCTCTTAAGATAAATTCTTCTTAATTAAGTTATATAGAAGTCCAAGCTCCTGGACCATGAAGGATTTGAGTATCTACTCTATACACATGAAATCATAGCAATAAGTATAATTGAACTCCAAGAATAGAGTCTAATGTAATTTCTTTTTTTTTTAAAGATTGTTTTATTTATTTATTATATGTAAGTACACTGTAGCCATCTTCAGACACCCATATGAGGGCATCAGATCTCATTGCAGATGGTTGTGAGCCACCATGTGGTTGCTGGGATTTGAACTCATGACCTCTAGGAGAACAGTCAGTGCTCTTAACCACTGAGCCATCTCACCAGCCCCTAATGTAATTTCTAAAACTTAAAAAACACACACACACAAAATGTCATTCAGTCTATACAATAACTTATGTCATATATAATTACTTATGTCAGAAGTCAAGCTGGTACCTAAGTAAAATCTCCATCCCTACTGACTTGCTTTCATGGTGATACAAGATACTCTGTACAGTCCTAAAGAAGAAAGTTCATCACCAGTGTCATCCAGCTACAAATTCTGTGACCTCCAACAGCAACCAGCCTGCAAGATATACTGGTGCAATGTTAAACAAATGTTATGGGACTAAGCAACCCCTTTTGGATTGAATTTACCATTCTATAAGATGGAGCCCATATCTGACACAGCTAGAGAAACCAAGAACCAAAGATTAGCCTGATCATGGGAGGCCTCAAGCAAAGCCTACTATTATTCTGCTAAATGAACACGGTAATAATGAATCTTCATGGCATACTGTGATCCTCATAGATCAGTGCCTAGCTCAGCTCTCACCAAAGAAGCTTCTTCTTGCAGTATGTAACAATTAATGCGAAAATCCATAACAGTGTGCCAGGGACTTTGGAGCACTCAGTCCTAAATGGGTTATCTTCATTAAAGCCCTCTCCTCAAGACTCAGGGTTCTAAGCATCTGAAAAGACAAAAAGCTTATGAGAGCCAGAGGTGGTGCCTGACTTCTTAGGAAACAGTGTCTTCCAGACACCACAGAACTGATACACACATGAACTCACCGAGACTGTGGGAGCACATAACCAACCTGCACAGGTTGAAGCCAGACAGGATCTTAACACTGAGAGGGGAAATGGTCAGGGGAACTCATCCCTAACCAAGAAGCTATCTGAAATTGATACTCACTGCAAAGGGGGGAATACGTTTTCTTCAGTGGAATGTCACTGGGTATATCATTCCCACTCCAGAGTAGGTACTGTTCCCAGGAGTAATTGGAAAAAAAAAACCCTCCAAGTCTTGTTTTGCTTTGTTTTTATGGAATCTATGTTTCATTTTGTTTTATTTGGGCACTTTTTCCTCATATTGTTTTTTGTTTGTTTTCATTATCAGGGTTTTTTATCTTGTTCTGAGAGAGAAAGAACATGAAGTTGAGTATGTAGGGAGGTAGGCAGGATCTGGAAGGAGTTGGAGGAGGGGAAGACATGATCAAAATATATTAAACTCAAGTGACAGCGGATGCTGGTGAGGATGTGGAGAAAGAGGGACACTCCTCCATTGCTGGTAGGATTGCAAGCTCATACAACCACTCTGGAAATCAGTCTTTTTGTTCCTCCAATAAATAGTTCTACCTGAGGACCCAGCTATACCATTCCTGGGCATGTACCCAAAAGATGCACTAACATATAACAAGGACACATGCTCCACTATGTTTATAACAGCCTTATTTATAATAGCCAGAAGCAGGAAACAACCCAGATGTTCCTCAACAGAGGAATGAATGCAGAAAATGTGGTATATTTATACAATGGAGTACTGCTCAGGCATTAACAACAATGACTTCATAAAAAGAGTCCCCATTTTCCTCTCCCCCTCTGTAGCAGGATACTTATTCTGCTACAGTGTATTTTCTGTAGAGCTTGGTGATTAGGCAGAAGAAGAGAAGGTGGAGCTGGAAGAGAAAGAGAGGAAGCAGAGGGGAGAAAAAGAGGAAGGGGAGGAGAAGAAGGAGGCTAGCGGCCATGGAGAACCACAGATGGGTCGAAAGCTGTCCTGGGTAGCGACTTCTATCAAAATGTTATATATTGAGTAACAACTCTAATTGTGTGAGCATCTTGTTGATCGAGCATTTCTAAATATATAAATCCTTTAGATAATCATTAAGCTTTAAGAGTCTCATTTCTACCGGGTACTGCGAGGATGGCAGATATTGTCTGGGGTTCTGCCAAGCTTTGTGGACGCAGCGTGGGGGATTGGCAGAGTCATCCCCCTCGCTGGCATCTTATGGCTGCCAGGACCTGCGCATCTAGCTAGCCGGAGCCCCTGTCAGAGCCAAGAAGCAGTGGGAACATGGTTCCTGGGCAGGAACCAGACGGACAAGGCACCGGTTTTCTAAACATCTCCCCCTACCCCTCCTCTCTTCTTTCCAGGCCCCTACCTTCCTGTACCTCCCGTGATTATTTTGTTCCCCCTTCTAAGTAGGACTGAAGTATCCACATTTTGGTCTTCCTTCTTCTTGAGCTTCATGTGGTCTGTGAGTTGTAAAAAAAATAAAAATAAAAATAAAAAAAACCTTTTGAGGAAGTTGTTTCAGCACAAAATATTCAACGATCTTCTTGGGGATGCATAATGAACTTGCCAGTTTTACTCTATACATTCATGATAAGTTTTAGGTAAGACTTTGAATGGCTTACCATTGAAATTATTCTGGGGTTCTCAAGCTTGGGACTATATCAAACCCTTCCATGTTCGTCCTTTGTAACAGGAAATACTTTCATAGCACTTATAAAGAAAACCATGATTTTGCATGAATCTGTTGCCCTGCTGAAATAGGTATGAACCAGTCAATAGGGACATAGGGCAGCTTATTCACTTTTACCTGTTAATGATGTATTTTCAATACCTTCTCATAAAGGTATTGTGCTTATAATTAGAACAAGATGTAGTATTCACTTATTCTTAGATAACTAAATTTGTAAGTCACAGCAGAGCAGTATGTTGCTCTACGCAGTGCCAATTGCCAGTGAATTATAATAAGCTACACATTAAGTCACTAATTATTTTAGAAAAACTTAAGTATCACTGTTTCTAAAATCCTGATTCTTCACTGGTACCCTTAAATAGCTAGTGGGTGCCTGTAATGGTATAGAAGACAAAGAAACTTCCAGACTGTCTATCTGCTTTGCTATCCTGTCCCTTAGGTCAGATTCTACAGAACTCTGAGATACATATTGACTATCTTAAAATGTTATCTCAGACTGTAACAGTTTAAAAAACTTAATATGAATTGGAAGTGATATACATTCACTCTAGTCTGTCCTGTACATTATAAGTGGTTTAAATATATGAAACCACACAGGCTTATTACATCTTAGTGAAATTCTGCAGCTAGATTCCACTGTCTAAACATCTTATAACCCTCCTAAAGAACACAGTCAGCTAGTGCTCAAATTCGTGAGAGTATGTGGGTCATTTTATATTCCCCATTACCTTACCCCTTACTTGTTGGGAGCCGACTCTGAGCAGAAAGTGGCTATCATCTTTGCAGCCATTTTGAGCCATATACCCTGACGAGAGACTTGTTTTCAACAGCCCACAACAGCTGAGCACACTCTGATAATTATCTTGATCCTTTCAATCAAGGCCAGACAGTGGTGACACACGCCTTTAATCCCAGCACTTGAGAGACTCAAGGAGAGATTAAAGGCGAGACTCAAGGCGAGACTTGAGGAGAGATATGAAAGGAGAGACATGAGGAGAGAAAGCAGCAGACTCTGCAGACTCTGTCTCGTCTCCAGACTAGACCAGACCCTGTCTTGTCTCCATTCTTCACATCTCCGTTCCCACTCTCTCTCTTGCTAGACCCTGACCCACGGACCAGAGCAGCAGAACAAGCTGTTACACTTACTTATGCTTTGCTGATCATGTAGACGACCACAACTTAACTTCGTTTTGATATGGTCAATTACGATGTCATAGTTAGTTACTCTTAAGGGTTCAGAATGTGCAGCCTGTTGGCCCTGCAGTTTTATTCCACCCATGTGTCATCTGCTGTGAAGAGAGAGGATCCTGATGATCATGTGGATTCCTTAGAAGTGATGAGAATGTATAGCACTGGGGATATTTCCTCTGTCCAAGAAGTCCCTGCTGCAGTTATTTCTCCACCTTAACTGTTCTTCAGTGAGTGGTCTATGTACTGTGTTGGGATGCCAAAACCTTCCAGTGGAAAAAGGACAGCATTTTCAATAAATAGTGCTGGTTCAACTGGAGGTCAGCATGTGGAAGAATGCAAATCAATCCATTCTTATCTCCTTGTACAAAGCTCAAGTCCAAGTGGATAAAGGACCTCCACATAAAACCAGATACACTGAAACTAATAGAAGAGAAGGTGGGAAAGATCCTCAAATACCTAAGCACAGGGGAAAAGTTCCTGAACAGAACACCAATGGCTTATGCTCTAAGATCAAGAATTGACAAATGAGATCTCATAAAATTGCAAAGTTTCTGTAAGGCAAAGGACACTGTGAATAGGACAAAACAGCAACCAACAGATTAGGAAAAGATCTTTACCAATCCAACATCTGATAGAGGGCTAATATCCAATATATACAAAGAACTCAAGAAATTAGACTCCAGACAACCAAATAGCGCTATTAAAAATTGGGTACAGAGCTAAACAGAGAATTCTCAACTGAGGAATATCTAATGACCGAGAAGCACCTAAAGAAATGTTCAATATCCTTAGTCATCAGGGAAATGCAAATCAAAACATCCCTGAGATTCCACCTTACAACACTCAGAATGACTAAGATCAAAAACTCAGGTGATAGCAGATGCTGGTGAGGGTGTGGAGAAAGAAGAACACTCCTCCATTGTTGGTGGGATTGCAAGCTGGTACAACTACTCTGGAAATCAGTCTAGCAGTTCCTCAGAAAACTGGACATAGTATTACCTGAGGACTCAGCTATACCACTCCTGGGCATATACCCAGATGACGCTCCAACATATAACAAGGACACATGCTCCACTATGTTCATAGCAGCCTTATTTATAATAGCCAGAAGCTGGAAAGAACTTTGATGTCCTTTAACAGAGGAATGGATATAGAAAATGTGGTACATTTACACAATGGAATATTACTCAGCTATTAAAAACAAAGAATTCGAGAAATTCTTAGGTAAATGGATGGAACTAGAAAATATCATGCTGCGTGAGGTAACCCAATCACAAAAGAACACACATGGTATGCACTCACTGATAAGTGGATACTAGTCCAAAAGCTGGCAATACCCAAAATACAACTCACAGACCACATGAAGCACATGAAGACCAAAGTGTGGGTGCTCTGATCCTTCTTAAAAGGAGTAACAAAATACTCATGTGAGCAAATATGGAGACAAAGTGTGGGACAGAAACTGAAAGAGGGGCCATCCACAGACTGCTCTACCTGGGTATCCATCCCATGTGCAGTCACCAAAGGCAGATGCTGATATGGATGCCAGGAAGTGCATGCTGACAGGAGCCTGATATAGCTGTCTCCTTAGAGGTCTGCCAGAGCCTGACAAATACAGAGGAGGATGCTCACAGCTAACCTTTGAACTGATCAAGGGGTTTCCAATGGAGGAGTTAAAGAGAAGACTGAAGGAGCTGAAGGTGTTTGTGGCCCCATGGGGAGAGCAACAATGCCAACCAATCAGAGTTCCCAGTGTCTAAACTACCAGCCTGGGAGCACATAGGGAAGGACTCCATGGCTCCAGCTGTATATGTAGTGTAGGATGGCCTTGTTGGGCATAGGTGGGAGAGGAGGTTATTGGTCCCGTGAAGGCTGGATGCCCCAGTGTGAGGGAATTTGAGAGTGGGGAGGTGGGGGTGGGTGGGGGCACATCCTCATAGAAGCAGGAGGTGGGGGGGATGGGATAGGGAGTTTCTGGTTGGGGGGAGGAATAGGGAAGGGGATAATATCTGAAATGGAAATAAAATATCCAATAAAAAATTAATTAAAAAAAAAGAGGGGAGTGGGTGGAACACATTGTTTTCTCTTCTGATTCTCCCTGCAATTCCTGCTCCTTCCTCCCTTAGCAGTGCTCTCTGCCTAGTTGGAAAACTATATGCATGATATTCTAAGTGCTACTTGCTTAGCCATAAAGCCTTAAGTATTTTAGCCTCTCTTACTTTTGAATATTCCTTACTGGAAATCCATATGCATGCACCTCTAAGCAATATTTGCCCAAAACCCTCAAGGAATCACTATCCTGACTCTCTCTAGTCTATGAATGTTCAAGCCAAACTCTCACCCAGCCTGGATAGATGCAGTCAGGATTTTGGAAGTGTCTGAGAGGAGGAACTTAGGGAGAAAGCAGCTCCATAGAAATGATGCCCACTGCCCAGCCCTGCTTCCTCCTATATAAGCCTTTGCTTACTCTCCAGGGAAGAGTGCCTCCCACCTATAAAATGTTTCTCACCCACACCAGCAGTGATGTGGCTTCCTGGCAGCATTTTTTGAACAGTAACCCCAGTAGCCCCAGGCTCTTGATCAATATTGCCTAGAGGCTCCTAGTTCTGTTGAATCTCTAAGAAAGGAAGGAAGGAATCAAGAAAGACAGAGAGAGAGGGAGGGAGAGGGAGAGGGAGAGGGAGAGGGAGAGGGAGAGGGAGAGGGAGAGGGAGAGAGAGAGAGAGAGAGAGAGAGAGAGAGAGAGAGAGAGAGAGCAAGCCTGGGCTGTACAGACCTCACAAGCTTCCACCAATCTTCTTACTTTGATACTTATAGACACACATACTTCTTATGTGTTAGGGAAATGTTCACTTTTAGGAGTCACACTGACTGAAGGACTAATGCTTAGCTAAAGAGTTGTTTCTGGCCATGAAGGTAAAAATGGTTCTGAATGAGAGTAGCAATTTGATCAGTAAAATGAATAAATTAGACCTACCCCTGCTGAGAGCCCAAAAGAATAGAAATGTAATAGAAAGATTAATTCCTTCCCTCTCCCTCTTCCTATCTTCAGATATCAGAATTCTAGGGTCTATGGCCTCCAAACACTGAGGCTTGAACTCGCAGTCTCCAGGTACTTAAACAGTCTGCCCTGCACTCAGCACTGCTGTTAGCTGTTCTAATGCTCAGTATTTGCCTCTTCTCTTTTGCTGTCATCCTTCATAAATCCATTTTAAAATTGTGAGTATATGAAGGATCTGTTTTTTAAGTACATTCATTCATTCCCCAAGTTATTATTATTTTTAGTGAACATGGCACACTCTATTCTTCTGCGGAAGATGGACTGATAAACATTAGAAAGAAACCACTAGCCCTCCAAAGAACTTCCATACTCACAAGGCAATGAGGTGACTAGCAAAATAAGTGAATCAAGTGGTTTTTTTCACAGTGAATGCTCCAGAGAAGACAGGTAGGAAATATAAAGGGCCATGGGCACCGTAGTGGCCTGAATGAAGACAGTTCTTATAGGCTCCTATATATTTAAATATTTGGTCCTTTGTAGGGCAAGTGGACAGTGTCACAAGACAGAACTGGTTAGGCTGAAGCAGGTTCAAAGACTCCAGGAAATCTCACAATTGAGAATGGCAGGCGTGGAACCAGACCTTGGCCAGTCTCTACCTGTCCTGGAACATGTAATCATGTCACCTCACTGAATAAGACTATGACAACCAGTCATGTAGTATAAAAACATGGAGTTCTCTATGTTAATGAGGTATATAGAGAGGAACTTCCCTTCCTGGACATCCCTTCCTGCAAAAGGTATTTAATCCATGGTTCACTTTTCACATCCATATCTAACATAAAAATAAAGCAGTTTGAACAAGCAAGGACCAGCTCCTTCATCAAGGATAACTGCAGGGGAGAAGGGTTCAGGGGGGTGTTCATCATAAAGAACCTCGATTAAATCCTCCTGAGAAGGCCATGTCTCTTCCAGTCCGCTCCGTACTCTCACCACTCACTTGGAACCAAACCAGATTCTGCCCTGTACCGGGCTCAGCCATCCCTTTCCTGCCTGGCACAGAGAGGAAGGGCTGACCCCAGGACCAGCAGCATCTGGGTACACAGGTGATTGAGAACCACAGTATCTGTCCCAGACCTTGCTGTTTCTCATCTGTGAAAACACGGACTGAGCCCCTATCATAGACTTCATTTTGCCTTCTCTGAGCGGCTTGTGTAGGCAGAAAGGAAACAGATATGTACCCTGACAGTCCTCTGTTAGTGGAACTATTTGGAAAGGATCAAGAGGTGTTGCCTTGTTGGAAGAGATATGTCTACTAGAGGCAGTCTTGGAGGTTTGAAAGGACTCATGGGATTGCCAGTGCATTCTCTGCCTCATGGTTATAGATAGAGATGTAAGCTCTCAACTACTGCTCCAGCATCATGCCTGTCTTCCTACTGCCATACTCATGACTGCAAATAAAAATTTTCTTACATTGGATGCCTTGGTCATGATGTCTCATCAAGGCAATAGAAACTAACTAAAACAGATACTATGTTAAAAATAGTGGTATAGCCAGATGAGACAGTGTGTACCTTTAATACCAACACTCTGAAGACAGAGACAGGCAGATTTCTGTGAGTTCAGGTTTCTGAGCCCTAGCCCCTTGGGGCAGTGGACATGTAGGACCCACAACACAACCCACTGAACCCATACCCACACGAGCCCACCACATACAGACAATTTTGGTCTACATAGAGAGCTCCTGGCAAGCCAGCATGACATAGCGAAACCTTGTCTCAAAGAAGAAAAGGAGTCGGGGGGGGGGGGGGCAAAAGAAAGCAAGAACAAAAATACATAAAACCTGGTTGTAGTGATTTAACTGAACTATGTAAAACATGCAGAAGTCAGAAAAGTATGAGCACTAAACATATAAAGATACAGCTACTGTTTTTGACTGTGCTAAGATGACCCTGTGGTATGTAAAAGGGAGGTTACGTTTTAACTTTTCACTGGTTCTTTGAGAATTTCATATGTACCCAATCCTACTCATCTTCCCCTCTCCTCATACCCATCCTCCACCCTGGCAACTTCTCCAACAACATAAAGAAACAATCTCACTGGGGAAGCTGTAGTATGTCACAGTGTGTCCCACAGTATACCCTTTTTTCACACTTCTTTGCTTGCAAATGTTTGTTGCAGTGAGTCATTGCTCTAGTATACCTCGGGCTTCTGCTACACTATAAACCCTGGAATTGTAAGTCGATAACAAATCCCCTTACAATATAGAGACTGCCCATAAGTTCTGTGACTCTAGAGAAACCTGACTAATACATTATCATAGCACTGTTGTTGTTGTTTTGTTTATTCACTTTACATCCAGATCACTGCCCCCTCCCAGTCAACACCTCTCACAATACCTCCCTCCCCTTCTCCTCTGAGTGGGTGGGGCCTCCTGAGTATCCTCCTACCCTGGCATTTCAAGTCTTGGCAGAACTAGGTGCATCCTCTCCCACTGAGGCCAGACAAGACAGCCTAACTAGAAGAATGTATACCACAGCTTTAGGGATAGTTCCTGCTCCAGTTGTTGGGGACCCACACGAAGACTGAGCTTCACATCTGGTACATATGTTCAGGGGGCCTAGGTCCAGCCTGTGTATGCTCTTTGTTTGGTGGTTCAGTCTTTGAAAGCCCCCGGAGTCCAGGTTATTTGAATCTATTGGTCTTCCTGTGGAGTTCCTATTCCCTTCAGGCCCTCAATCCTACCCCCAACTCTTCCATAAGAATATTCAAGCTCCATCCACTGTTTGGTTGTGAGTGTCTGTATCTGTTGAGTCAGCTGCTGACTCAACAGCATGATGTCTGCACATAGAAGAATGCAAATAGATTCATATCTATCATCCTTCACAAAACTCAGTCCAAGTGGATCAAAGACCTCAATGTAAAACCAGATACACTAAATCTAATAGGACAGAAAGTGAGGAATAGTGAGGAATAGTCTTGAACTCATTGGTGCAAGAGACAACTTCCTCAACAGAATTCCAGTGGCTCAGGCTCTAAGATTGACAGTTGACAAATGAGACCTCATGAAACTAAAAAGCTTCTGTAAGGCAAAGGACACTGTCAATAGGACAAAACAGTAGCCTATATACTGGGAAATGATCTTAACAAACCCTACATTTGACAGAGGACTAATATACAAAATTTATTTTAAAAAAACTCAAGAAGTTAGACACCAACAACTCAAATAACTTAATTTTAAAATGGGGTACAGAGCTAAACAGAAAATTCTCAACAGAGGAATCTCAAACGATCAAAAACCACTTAAAGAAATGTTCAAAGTCCTTAGTTATTAGGGAAATGTAAATCAAAACAACTATGAGATTCCATCTTACAAAGGTCAGAATGGGTAAGATCAAAAATTCAAGTAACAGCACATGCTGGCAAAAATGTGGAGCAAGGAGAACACTCCTCCATTGCTGGTGGGAGTTCAAACATGTACAAACACTTTGAAAATCAATTTGGCAATTTCTCAGAAAACTGAAAATAGTTCTACCTCAAGACCCAATTTTACCATTTTCCTGACAAGGCAACTACTCTCTGAAGGTATCTTATTGCCCCAACTTTTTGTTGATTACGTTCTTTTGAGGGTTTTTAGCCATCTGGATGGCTTTGGTCCCTGGATGTTCCTGTTATAGAAGGTATTGGGAGAGTGGTTAACCTTGACGTTCCTGGTGTGGCAGGCGTCTGATGGATTTTGGATTAGATTCCCTTCACCCATGAGCCCGATGAGTCCTGTGGGGCTTTCCTGAGAAGTCTATTATCACTGCTGGACCCCCATCAAGGTGTATGGTTCTGGATCAGCAGGTCTGATGAAGGTGGGCATAGAGATGGCAAGAGAATGGAGGTCTGCCAGGGAAATCAGACTGCCTCAGACTCCCTTTTCAAGTAGCAGTCAACACCTGGGCACTGAGGCCTCTGTTGAAATCCAAAGTGAGTGCTAAGTTTTCATTTAGTTGTACCATTAGTTTATCAGATCTATCCATTAAACCTTCCACATAGACAGTGTTTGAAAGCAGGAGACAAGAAAACTTGAAGGCAAAGTCAGAGTTGACAAATCATAGCTCTGTTTTCAGCAGAAGAGTTGATGGAAGAAGACAGATTAGAACATGTTCCCAACGACTGAGAATAATTTTCAAGTAAATAATAGGTCTATGAGAACTCTGAAACTAACCAAGGCAGACCTGGATGTGTGTCTTTCCTCTGTATCGTTCCGCTAGAGTTTTGCATTTCTTTCACTCTCAGATGAAGCAAGAGAATTCAGTCTCTTGTCTCATGTTTCAAGCTCATCACCTGTAAAAGAGTCTGAGTGGTCAGATATTGAGAAAAATTAGTCTCTTTTTAAAATATATCTGAGGGGGCAAGGAGAGAAAGATAGGGAAGAAAAGGTACCTTTGATTTCTCTACCAATAGTGAGAAATGGGGAGCCTATTCTTGCTGTTGTGCTAGGTGAGTGTGGTTGTTTCACCTCCACTTTTGACCACTGTGAGTTCCATGAGAGAACTTTACTAGACAGGTTCATGTCTACTTCTGGCTTCTGTCACTATGAGTTATGTGATTCATGAGTTTTCCAAATGGCCTTTGACTGATCTTATCAACCATACAAGAGGTCAGTCAGTTCCCAGCAATCATATCTCTTAGAAGTTTTCTCAGAGCCACAATTACACTCATACCTAAGCCACACAAAGACCCAACAAAGAAAGAGAACTTCAGGCCAATCTCCCTTATGAACATTGATGCAAAATTACTCAATAAAATTCTAGCGAACCGAATTCAAGAACACATCAAAACAATTATCCATCACGATCAAGTTGGCTTCATCCCAGGAATGCAGGGTTGGTTCAATATTCGGAAATCCATCAATGTAATCCATTATATAAACAAACTCAAAGAAAAAACCACATGATCATCTCACTAGATGCTGAGAAAGCATTTGACAAAATTCAACACCCCTTCATGATAAAAGTCTTGGAAAGGTCAGGAATTCAAGGTCCATACCTAAACATAGTAAAAGCAATTTACAGCAAACCAGTAGCCAGCATTAAACTAAATGGAGAGAAACTTGAAGCAATCCCACTAAAATCAGGGACTAGGCAAGGCTGCCCACTCTCCCCCTACTTATTTAATATACTATTGGAAGTCCTAGCCAGAGCAATTAGGCAACACAAGGAGGTCAAAGGGATACAAATTGGAAAGGAAGAAGTCAAAATCTCACTATTTGCAGATGATATGATAGTATACTTAAGTGACCCCAAAACTTCCACCAGAGAATTCCTAAACCTGATAAACAACTTTAGCAAAGTGGCTGGATATAAAATTAACTCAAGCAAATCAGTAGCCTTCCTCTACTCAAAAGATAAACTGGCTGAGAAAGAAATTATGGAAATGACACCCTTCAAAATAGTCACAGATAATATAAAATACCTTGGTGTGAACCTAACCAAGCAAGTAAAAGACCTGTATGACAAGAACTTCATTCCCCTGAAGAAAGAAATCGAAGCCGATCTCAGAAGATGGAAAGATCTCCCATGCTCATGGATTGGAAGGATTAATATAGTAAAAATGACTATTTTGCCAAAAGCCATCTACAGATTTAATGCAATCCCCATCAAAATTCCCACTCAATTCTTCTCAGAGATAGAAAGAGCAATCTTAAAATTTATTTGGAATAACAAAAAACCCAGGATTGCGAAAACTACTCTCAGCAATAAAAGAACTTCTGGAGGAACCACCATCCCCGACTTCAAGCTGTACTACAAAGCAATAGTGATAAAAACTGCATGGTATTGGAACAGAGACAGGCAGGAGGATCAGTGGAATAGAATAGAAGACCCCCCATAGAAATGAACCCCCATACCTATGGTAACTTAATCTTTGACAAAGGGGCTAAAACCATCGAATGGAAAAAAGATAGCATTTTCAACAAATGGTGCTGGTCCAACTGGTGGTCAGCATGTAGAAAAATGAAAATTGATCCATACTTATCTCCTTGTACAAAGCTCAATTCCAAGTGGATTAAGGACCTCCACCTAAAACCAGCCACACTGAAACTAATAGAAGAGAAACTGGGAAAAAGCCTGAAATACATAGGCACAGGGAAAAAGTTCCTGAACAGAACGCCAATGGCCTGTGCTCTAAGACCAAAAATTGACAAATGGGACCTCATAAAGCTGCAAAACTTCTGTAAAGCAAAGGACACAGTCAATAGGACAGAGCGGCAACCAACAGATTGGGAAAAAATATTCACCAACCCTACATCTGATAAAGGGCTAATATCCAAGGTATACAAAGAACTGAAGAAATTAGACTCTAGACAATCAAAGAACCCTATTAAAAAATGGAGCACAGACCTGAACAAAGAATTCTCAACTGAGGAAGCTTGAATGGTTGAGAAGCACCTAAAGAAGTGTTCAGCATCCCTAGTCATCAGGGAAATGCAAATGAAAACAACACTGAGATTCCACCTCACACCAGTCAGAATGGCTAAGATCAAAAACACAGGTGACAGTACATGTTGGCGAGGATGTGGAGAAAGAGGAACACTCCTCCACTGTTGGTGGGATTGTAAACTGGTACAACCACTATGGAAGGCAGTCTGGCGGTATCTCAGAAAATTGAACATAGCGTTACCTAGGGACCCAGCTATACCACTCCTGGGCATATACCCAAAAGAAGTTTCAACATACAACAGGGACACATGCTCCACCATGTTCATAGCAGCCTTATTTATAATAGCCAGAAGTTGGAAAGAACCCAGATGCCCTTCAACAGAAGAATGGATGCAGAAAATGTGGTACATTTATACAATGGAGTACTACTCAGCTATTAAAAACAATCAGTTCACAAAATTCCTAGGCAAATGGATGGAGCTGGAAAATATCATCTTGAGTGAGATGACCCAATCTCAAAGGACCATACATGGTATGCACTCACTGATAAGTGGATATTAGCCCAAAAGCTCACAATTTCTAAGAATCTTCATATAGACCACATAAAACTCACATAGAAGAAGGAAGACCAAAGTATGAATGCGTTGGTCCTTTTTAGAAGGAGCATCAAAAGTTTTAACCAGAACTCCCAAAGTCTAAACCACCAACCAGAGAGCACAAAGGGAGGGACTCACGCACCTGTATAGGGAATTGAGGGTGACCTTGTTAGACTCCAGTGAAAGTGGAGGGCCAAGGTCCCCAAAAGTTTGGATCCCCTACTGTGTTGGAATTCGAGAGCAGGGAGATGGGACTGGGAGGATGTTTGGAGCACACCATCACAAAAATTAGGAGGAAGGGGTAGGGGATAAGGGATTTGGGGGGAGAATGAGAAAGGAGACAACAGTGAAAGGTAAATACGTATAATACCCAATAAAAACCCCACACAGATAAAGGATTTAAAAAAAAGGGAGTCTATTTATTTTCAATTAATTTCAAAAGTTTCTAGGAGATGCAAATTGGCTAAGATACTATTTTAAGCTCTCCACAAAAGAATTTAAATCTCTGTTCAATATTCTCAAGAGAGAGGTAAACCCTAACTTCCTCAACAGTTAATTGACAAAAGAGAGGTAATCTCACAAAAAGTAGAAAAAGCTATTTCTAATCGATATATCATATAGTCTGATTAATTGTCAGTGGAGCTATAAAAGTCCTTTGACAAAATATTATTAATATAGATTTATATATCCTTAAATAAGGCCTTCATGACTCTCTGAGTGTGGAAGGAGCAACTGTTGGCGCTTCTGCCCTGATTTTACAAGAACTCTGAAAAATTGGCTTTAAAAACAAAAGAGGGGGAACGGTACCCCCTCAGAAGGAGTCCCCCTGAAATACTCTCCATCATGCCTTGTTCACTTTTCTCTCTGTAAAGCTGAAAGCTCATGGCAAATCTCTTGCTGACCATGTTGGTGACCTCGGGCACCACCAAGACCAACAAAACTTTGCCACAGATATGGGGAAGGACCCTCATACCCATAAAGGGAATGCCCCAGTCCCAGTTCCCTTATGGAGCCGAGGACTGATATGCCTGCCCAACACCACAGAAGGCACAGCTAACCGGCTACCACAAATATTAATGAAAAAAATAGATACCCTCACAAAGCCAGGCCCAATCATAAATACGATGAATAACAATTTACATCCAGGGAAGAGAAATCTCCCTGAGAATCCCCTTCTTTTTTCTTTCCAGGTAAAATTGAATCACCTGTGATGCCTGCTATTAGAAGTTCTAACCCAGATGGACCAGAAAGTGGCACCCAGACGTGGGGCTCGAGGCATGGACCCATCCGGACGGACCCTCATTGAGAGGATGTGCGCATGACATCAAGATTGAGCAAGACAGAGATCATCGCCCGTGACCTGTCGTCCACGGAACCAGGTTGATGCTGCCATCAAGAAGGCAGTTGAAGTTCATTACCATCAGCTGAAAATTGCAGAGGATCCAGAAGTGACTCCACAGGAGACTGACACAGCTGTCAGCTCCCCTGCCTCCCCCTACGGTCGACCCCTAGACTTCCACGCCCTCCAGAAGGGTTCCTGGTATGCCTGGCTTTGCCCTCATTTCTCTCGCTAGAGAGCTTGGCCTCTTGATCACCACAACAAAAATTGGCTTTTTCCTAAACCAAGGCCACCCTTGATATGGCCGCTAACATTGGGGAGCCTTCCTTTATGACAATATTACACCCCAAACTGACAAATGGTTGGTAACTTGAACATTTACAAGAGACTAGGATGGCTGTGAGCCCAATGACGGGATTATTGTAGGTCCACTTCCCAGGGGCCCACCCAATGCAGCCGAAAAGGAGTGCGTGGTGCTGGGAGTGGGTGCAGCCTACATGGCCTAAGACAGGGCTCTCACCCTCCTTTCACCCACATCAGAGTCCCTTGACGTTGCCCATCGTCGACAGCCTAAAGCCTTCGACCATCGATGTGACTCGTCTCACATCAGTGTTTTGGGGTTGTGAACTTGTCTAAGACCCCCTCATAATTAGACATCCAAACTCAAAACTCACATAGTTGGGATTGAACATAAGACACCTTCTCTAACTAAACAGAGAAGGGGGAGATGCCAGAAGCCAGGACCCTCGCCCTTACCCTTACCCCCTACCTTTCTCCACCTGCACAATGTCCTCTGAAGCTTGGCAACTGCAAGATCCTGCTTAGCAACTGCAGATAGACTCAAAGCAGAGTACCATGTCTTCTTAAGAATAGCAGGGAGACCATAACTCAAGCAGTGTACCATATCTTCTGAAGAACTGCAGGTAGATCATAATTCAAGGCAGTGTACCATATAGACCATGACATGTTTCAAGGCACAGGCCAAGAAGATTTTGTACTTTTCCACCACCTGGACCCTCTTACCCCCTCCCCTTGTAAAACATGCTATAAAAAAGCATTTCATGTTCAAAAAAAAAAAGAAATTAAAAAAATAAAACCCCCCAAAAAATAAAAATAAAAAAAAATAAAAATGCCCTATATGGCTTTGGAAAGAAAAAAAAAAAAGAAGTTTTCTCAGCACTAGATGAACATAATACTGTGAAGCTAACATCTTGAGACAGAAAACAAGTGACTCAAACAGTTGCTTCCCTAGAAACTGTAAGACTCTGGTGAGCTTTAGCTTACCGGGGACCCCCTGAGTCCACACACACAGCCAAGAATCGATGCAAAAAGCAAGAGGAATTTATTGTTTCAACACATTGGGGTCATCCTGCACCTGAAGGAGAGGTGGCGATCTCATGCAGCTCATTCAGTGTGCCTTTATATAGTTTTTAGAGCAGCAGCCATTAGGCACAATGTGATTGGCAGAACAGTGTGACTTTTTAAACTGATTGATCTTTAGGGTGTAAGGTGACAAGGACTTCCCTTGTCTGTAGGTGGCAAGAGTTGGTCTGTCCTATAGAATGTGTCTATGTACTCTGGGCCTTCCCTACCCACAGGTGGGTTCGCTCCCTTGTGGTCTGAGGAATGTTAATCAGTCTCTCCCTTCCAGGGGAGCAAGTGTCCTCTGACTGAGGAATGTTAACTAGATCCTCCCATTCGGCAAGTGTCCATGGCCTTTCCAAAGTTTCTGAGCTGACCTCTTCATTAGGACATGGACAGAGGACAGAGCGACCTCTTAGAATAACAAGCAAGCAAAAAAATAGACAGAGTAATCTCCAGAGAGTAAGCAGAACATAGAGAGAAGCAGATTGGAAAAGCTGTATCAAGCAGAATACCGGTTGTAATCTTGGATCCACAATTTGACTTCTGAGTCTTTCTTTTCGCCACTCCCAGACACCCCTTCTCTCAGAGCCCCTCTCCAAGCCAAGGCTGGATCTTGGCACTTCCTTGACAAGAAAATGATTCACTACTTTTCTGACATTAAGTTTCTTAACTTTAAAAACTCTAGCAATCCAAACAGGCTGAGAATATCTCAAATCATAAAGCGCCACTTGCTTTTTGCCTAATAGGCATTTTCTCAATTTGTTTTCCTCCCATATTTTTGCTATGCACAGAAAGAAAAATTTAACATCTATACGTGGAATCAAAGTCAGTTTATGATTGTGTGTTTGATCTCTAATACAATGTACATTTTTTGTAGCACTACTAACTTCCTTTTGGTCTAGTATTCATAGTATCTACATTGCTCCCAATACTCTGCTCCAGACAATCAACTCTTTTACTGCATGTCTCAATATACTTTGAGCTGGTAGCTATAACCCAATTGTGATCCCAGATACTGGCTAGAGCCAGTGCAGGTTAAATACTACAATGCTTTAGTTTCCTAGTGCATCTTAAGTTATTTATTAAGATTGTATATGGGAGAGTATGATCAACCCAAAATAAATAATAATAATAATCAATCGCTCAAATGTTTAATGCTAGTTATTAAGAGTCAGAACGAAAATCACTCACATGTTTTCCACACTTGCAGCCATTCATCCAAGCCTATTGGTGATGTGAAGAAGAAAAATGCTAGAGATGTCTATCATAAGAGACTCTTGAAAATTCCTAAACATGAGAAAATGGAAGTCTTTGTAGGCCATCTGAGTTCATTGAGGTTTCTTATGTTTATTGAAGAGTCAGGAAGTCTGTAGCTTTCAGTATTTACTCAAAACTCATGATAACTTACAGATTATTCTCTGAATAAACTGTTTCTCTGAATCTCAACTGTGGATTTGATTTCAAATTTTGAGTGAAATCTCTGAAGTTATAAAATAATTACATTAAAATGATCCACTGCAACCGCTTAGCCAAATCTCCAGTAGTAGATACAAAGGGGTTTATGATGTTGCATGAACATGGAACCTAATCTAAAAGCTAACTAAATTGACACTAAGCTAGGACTCCAGTCTGCTGGTGACTGTCTGTGTCCTGGGGCTCATAGCAGTATTGTTCTCCACAGCCAAGACTTAAGAAGCAATCAAATGCCAGCAACAGATGAACAGAGAGATGAAACCTAGCATTCAGTAAATGGAATGGCATTCAGCTTTGAAAGGGCACAGTGAAAGAGTACCACCACACATTCGACAACAGCAAATACTGTCTCACTCTACTCAGTGGCTGCTTATTACAGTTAAATTGATAAGGAAACTGGTAGAATAGTAAGATATAAGCCTGGGTCAGGCAACAGTGAGTAGCTTCTGTTTAAGGACAAGACTTGCAACGTGGGATAAGAAAGGTGACAGTGACCATAAAACAGTGCCAGTAAATGGCACACTAACGGTGGCCAAAGCAGATTGTGCTGTACATACTCTAACACAATAAACATTTAAAAACAATTTTTCAGAGTATGATCATTTTGATACAGATTCAACAATAACAAAAGCCAGAAAAGTCATTAAAAGTGTATGTAGCATTACTCAAAATTGTGCTTCTGAAAGATGCTTGCTTTGGGGTTTTCTTCAAGTTAAAGGCTGACCAATACTTCCAGTGGAATGAACAGTCTGAGCAACCAGAGTGTAAAGTCCTAGATCCTCCCGACTCAGCCATTCACCTGCTATGGGACCATGACTAAGGTTTTATGTCCTAAGCTTCTATTGCATTTTCTGTCAACAAACTGTCAAAGAAATGGCAAGACTTACAGCTTTCATCTTCCCGGAACTCTTAATGTTGATAATTCCATTAATAACTTCTGACATTTAAAAAGAAGAAAAACAAATCTGACATCACTCATGACTGGCTTCTAATTTTTTAAAAACTACGTGATAATTGTAAGAGTAGATTTTTTTTTATTAGCCACATAAAAAAGGAGTTATCTGAGAAAGTGTTCTTAAGTTTCAGGTATTATAAAAGAAAAAAATCAGTTTATGATACGTAAAAATAAAGATGGTGCTTTAAAATGAAGTAATAAATGTGGCTGGAAGTTTTTGTTCAGGCAAATAAAATAATCTAACTCTTCCACAAGGTGTCTGGTTAAGAATAAACCACAGTTAAATAATAGCAAAATATTAACTTTTTAATAATACTTTTATTGGAAGCACCCATTTAATTTTTTTCTTCTTTAAACAAACTGATGAGTGCCAAGGTGGTCTGATTCTCATTTGCCACTTGTTAGGCCCTTTTCTGAACCTCCAGGTGCTGTGAGTGGAAAAATCACCACCCACACAGCCAATTGGGTATCACCCTGCAAGCCAGGCTGCTTTTAATACTCTTAAGAATGCCTTCAGAAAGCTATACTACGGGATCTGCTGTTTGTTACACCTGCAGCTCTGCTTCCAAAAAACCCTATCCCAGTCATGACTGATCTTTGTGCCGACATTCTGCTACCACAGCCTTGATAGACTGTATAGCAGCCATTTTATAAACATCAGGTAGGGAGCATCAGGATCGGTATAGGCATAGTCCTTAAGTCATGTTGGTGCAAACACTGTTACCATACCCACTTCCTCACTGGGTAAGAAGACTGTTGGGCTCAGGTTTCAAATCTCGGAAGACATCCTTCTTTGCTGATGTACCATTAAGCCAAATAGAAGGCCAGGCTTCACACTTTTCTTGTTTACATTGGATATTTATCACTAGAGAAGTAGATTACACCAGGAGCAGAAGGCAGAAGAGTAGCAACAACAAAGACAGCTGCAGCAAAAACAGTAGCAAGGTGTATAAAGAGATCTAAAGCTCACTCAGGAGCAGAAGTCAGAGGTGGCAGAGAAAGTCAAACCTGTGAAGAGATGAAGATAAGAAACTGTGGTCCTCTTCCATTCTAACAGGCTAGCAACCTTTAATGACTTAGGTCTCAGGTAAGCTAGGCCGAAGACCTGGAACATTAGCCACTATCAAGGGTTGAGGGTCTTAGTGCCCTAAACTCAAGAGGCATAATACTAGCTACTATAGGATCTGAAGATCTGAGGGTTCCAACACTTGAGGCTCATTCAAGAGCACCTAAAGGCTACACTTTTTGCTATGATGCTGGAAACCAAGGATTAATAGCTGTCAAGTCCCAAGGCTTGATGTTTAAAGCTCACAGAAATAAACCTCCAATCTTATGGGCTCTAGCTTCTAGTAGAGTTTTAGGTATTGGTTCTAAACCCTCTAGGGGATGCCAATCCAACCCCTAAGCCTCAAGGGCTCAAGGTCCCAGGACTGTAAGCACAGGAAAAGCTACTTTTTAGCTACTCAGAACTTCTGTCATGTTAGAGAAAAATGGACTTTGTATTTGTTTCTGTTCTCGTTACTTAAAAAAAAAAATACCTGGCAAAACCAACTTTAAAAAGACTTTATTTTGGCTTACTGTTCCATGAATACAGTCCATCATGGTGAGAAGGCATGGCAGCACAAACATGGGACAGGCTGGGTACATCGCATCCACTGTTAATGGACAGAGTGATGGATGTTGGTGCTCCATTCAGTTTCCTTTTTATTCAACTGAGATTCTTAAACTGTGGGCATCATCATCCTATGGATGGGTCTGCTGCACAGAACAGTCAAGATGAGGCCTTGTGTCTTGTTTAGCCTCATTCCATCTCATTTCCCATGTTCCCATGTCTGATATGGATGGCTCATTGTTTGTAAAGCAGGTCACCCACACCGACCAAGTCAGTGGAGACAGCAAGCAGCAAGCAGGGTTTTTTGTTTGTGGTGGTGGTTGGTTTTTGTTGTTTTGTTTTTTTCTGGAGTGGGTTTTTAAGAAGAAAAAGGGGAGTCTGTGCTACGATGACCTGATAAGTCTTGATTAGACATTTTACTCAAATAATCAATTTTGATTGTTGAAGCTTGGTGTTGTTTCAGGAATGAAACAGTGGCCCAATAAGGGTACAGACCTTGGGAGCTAGCTTTAGGAATGTGAACTAACAGTTTTTAGCAAGACAGAGGGAAAGGGGTAAAAGCTCAAAACCTGTCAGCATCATGTTTGCTATGTCTGGGCCTGTGTTTGCCAGGCTCAGGCTTGTTAGAGAGCCCTTCATTGTGCATGGCTGGTGGTTGGTTGGGCTGTTTTTGTCATTATTTATTAGTGTGTGTGTGTGTGTGTGTGTGTGTGTGTGTGTTATGGATATGGGTGCCTATGTCTTAGGGTGTGTGTAGAGATCAGAGGACAAGGATATGTAGTTGGTTTTATCATTCCACCTTACATGGATTCCAGAGATTTAACTCTACTCACCAGGCTAATATAAAAGCTTGCCCACATTACCCAAGGAATGGTGACATCCATATTCAAAGTGGGCCTTTCCTCTATGGAAGTACCTCACAGATACATTGAAATATGCTTTGTTGTTGATACTAACTCCCATCTGTTGACAATCAAAACTAATCATCACAGACTTCATTCAACTGACTGGTAACAATATTATTATAAAACATCCTTTGTCAAAGTAATCTATACTGAATAAAGGATTTCATGTGGGTGCAGAAATCTAGTTAGGGGAGAAAAGGGAATATGGAGATTTAGTTGATTGAACTTCAAAAGGTTTTTGATGGTATACACACACACACACACCCCATATATTCTATGTATCCTTTTCTTTCTTTTTTTTCAGTCAGATTACCGAAATGCACTTTTCTTCTACACCTTCTTTATTTAAGAGTGGTCTGCCTTGAGAGGAAGAGATTAAGAATTAATGAGAAAGATACTTGACACCAGAGTGCTTCTTCCCCAGTGAAACATGGTAAGCCTATGACCATGATCTTGAAGAAATCGAGACTCTTGGCCCATCAATAAATAGTAGCTTCCACCTAGGCACAATGTTCACTATCCATTATAAAACTATGAACATGGAGGCTCTGAAGACGGCAGAGATCACTACAGGAGAGGAAGGCTAGAGAAATGGGGAGATTCTGGAAGAGGGAGATGAACATGAACGATGTCAGTTGCAGCCCACATGCCCAGAGCTGGTCGCTTGTCCTTCACCCGTAACAACCTTCCATCTAAGAGCTCCCCTCTGACTCACAGTCTCCATGTCACTGTGCTGAGCTTCTCTGTGTTTAGCGGAGAATTTCTTGGACGCTGTGCCTCTCACCATGCACTGGTAGGAATCTGGGCACCGTGCTGAGCATATGTGAAACCTTCCTCTTTCCCCTGAATGGTCAAAGTAATGAGGAGTGTGAAAAAGAGAGGGTTTTTTATGTGTTTTGATCAGGTCCTTCACCCCATTCTATCCCCTTAGGTTTCTCCCAAAAACAGTCTTGCTCTTCCCTCCCGAATTTCTTGTTTTTCATTTGTCCCCACAGAGTCTGCTCAATGCCAACAGCATGTGTGTGGGTGAGCAGGGCCATGCACTGAAATTACAGACCTTAAGTGACTACTCTCTGAGCCAAAGACAGTTTAACTGCAAAAGGTGTCCCACTTCCCTGATCTGTTTTTCACTCAGGAAATCAAAACAGTGGCTGAACTAGATGACCCCCTCCATCTCAGTGGTCCCCCATTCTGTGAGTGTAAAGCTCCTTAAGGGACTCCCCATGCTCTGTCCTGGGATGTCCCTTTGTCCTGGTTTATTGGCTGTTCCTATTTGCTTTGGATCAAGACCAAAGGAAAAAGTAGGCGTGGCGGTGTATGTCTATAATTCCACCACTCCAACAAAGAGTAAAGGAGACACAAGAACAAAAGGTTCAAGGTGGTCCTGGGCTACCTGAGAAACAGGAGGGGGGAAGGGGGTAAGATGAAAGGAGTGGGAAAGGGCAGGGAGGGAGGCAGACAAAGGGACATGAGAGGAGAGAGAGGGAAAGTTAACAGCCTACATGGATTTCAAAAACTGCATGCAGATCTCGTGCAAAGTGGGGTCGCAAAAGACCTGAACAGCCGGAGAGCTCAGATGTCCAGTGGTGAAAGCGCTCCCGTTCTTACTGCTGTGAACTGTCAGAAATTCACTTAGCTCCGACACTTGTCCAAGAGGCTGAAGGTGCTCACCACCTCAAGAGAAGCTACTGAGACCCCGCACCCCAAGGCACCCTGAGCCCCTCTGAGCCAAAGGCCCGGCCTGTGAGAGCGGCGGGCAGAGCTGGGTGACAGAGCTCCACTAGTCTTCTCTCTTTGGCCCCTCTTGCTATCCTTTCCCTTCACCCTCAGTCTGTCATCTTCCCATGCCTGGGAAGTAGGAAGTACTGGGTTGGGTGGCTGTATAATCAAGGTCCTAGGAACCAGGAATGACCTTCAGAAACCAGGTTAGCAGCAGCTAAACTCCTGTAGTCCATTTGTGTATACTTGGCACACAGGAATGAAACCTGTCCTGTTTTCCTGGTTAGGCTGGCCAAAGTTGTATCACTTTTATTGATTTTTTTTTAAACAGCCAACTTTGGCTTTGTTAACTTTCTATTGAGTTCTGTTCTCACTGTAATTAACATACATCAAGTTTCTGCTTCCTTCTGCAGAGAGTACTAGAGGATACCTATTTATTCTTGAGTGTGCCTACTTACTCATCTTTAAAAGTTTAATAACAATTGACAATGAATTGTAAGGAACAAACACTGCCTAGATCTACTCAAAACAGCTTAACCTCAATGAAGTAAGATACATAAACAATCAACAAAACTACACTCATAGAGATGTCTTTTATTTCATGCAAAGCTACACAATATCCTATATTTTAATAATGAATCATATAAACATTTAAAAAAAATTCATTACATCACAGTAAGTTACAACACTACAAAGAATTGCCTGTCAGTGAGTTTGTCAGAATTAAACTAAGAAACATTATGCATAGATAAGGCCAAAGATGCTAACTAACTTACTGATAGCACTTTGCAGGTTTTTTCCAAATATGGATTTGAAAATGTAGTGAGAATCTACTGGGAAAAATAAAAACCAAAACAAAACCAGTTAAATCTACAACCTACTGACCAGGTAGGAAAATATCCATTGTTATACATCCAGTGATAAAGGCTGATTAAAGATAAACTTGGCATCATGCACCCCAAATGAAAAAGTTACCATTTTGAAAATTGTAATTGGACAGATATTTGAAGAGATTTATGTTCTATTTCATCTAGGCAACTGAATTATATGAAGGAAAAAGACCAAGCTCTTTATCAATGCAATGTGGAAATCAGGCTCCTGGTATGCTTTTCTTGGGTACTGGTGTATATACATAGACATATAAAGAAACTTAGAAAATGCAGGCAGGTTTCAAATTCACATCAGAGTACTTCACTTTAGAATATTGTACTAAGGCAGTATGTTGAGTCAGAACTTATTTAAGGATGACTTTAAACTACTTAAAAGCAATACTACAATTATTTACTTACAAAACCATTTATAAAAATTAAATACCAGGAAAATAACATCGATAATTAGACCTTTTTGTACTTTTCAATGTTATAATTTATATATTATGCTATAGTAATTTAAAAGATGAGTATACATATTATCTTCTAAAATGAAAAAAAAAATCCTTCAAGTTGTTCGCAAAATATAGACAAAAACAAATCCATTGGATTGTTTACACAAATAAATAAATAACACAACCTCTCCCCAACAGCTTGGCATGCCTAACAGGGAAGATGTTAGCCAGTATTCTTTCCATAAAGACAGAGAGTTATGTCGTAATACCAACTGCAAATGCCATGCACGTTAATAGGCTGTGAATTTGCCTTACATGTCTGCCATAGTCAGCCACTCCCAATATTCTTTTGCAGCAAACACAGTAAAATTCTTTTACAAGTAATCAATATATTCATAAAAAAATCAATATATTTCTAGAAAGGTTTTCTAGGAAGCAAAAACATCTTAACAGAATTATGCAGTCTTACTTTATTAAGAACATTTTAAATTATAGCAAGACCTCACCTGATCTCAGCACATAAATCATTTGAAAATGGAGTTTTATTACTGTTACAGTGGCTAATATGGAGGGAACTGCAGGTGCACATGATCCCTTGGCAGTAGAGCGGGCAGTGCCTGCCCTGGGAGGAGGAGCTTACCCAGTGCTAACCCAGCCTAGCCTTCCAAGTCTCCAGCCACAAAAGCCACCGATTTGGAAGTACCCCAAAAAGAAAGCAAATTTCGCTTCTTGTAATCCTAATCTATTCCACTTTTAAACATGCATTTTTATGAATTCCTTTTTATGGTGAAATATCTCACAGTTCTTAATGTTTGGTATTTTTAAATCATTTTATACAAAATTTTACAGTCAAAAAAATTACTTTTTACTTCAATGTCCTCGTTAATAACATCAAAGAAAATGCACTGAGCTAGTATGCACTATGCTTCCATTCAGACATTGTTCACCAGTCTAGCAAACTGTGTTTTACTACTTCAGGTACAATACTGCTATTTCACAGAGTGGGATTTGAAGTCAAGTAGTTCCTTTCGAGTGTACTGCTCATTAACAACAGTGTGCATAAACAAAAGAGAAAAGTCTGTCTGTACATGAAAGTCATGTGGTGAAGGGAGGTGGGAGAGGGAGACAGGAGGGAGAGAGGTGGGAGAAGGGAGGTGGGAAGGAGGGAAGCACAATGGCAAACCCTAAGTGCATTTACCTCTTAGCTTTTAAAGTTAAATATTGTAGAGTCCATTGCACTTGAAATGCAAGTGTGCCTAACTCCTCGGGGACATGTTTTGTCTCTTAGTACAAATGTACTATCATCCTTGGAGTTTTTCAGGCACAGTCCATTCAAATTTTAAGCATAAATTTTACCTTACAGTCTGAACTGTTGTTATAGGTTTTATTTTCCCGGTAATATGGTAGTCAACATATTATTGAAAACATTCCTTAACACACAGTGACTTTCCTACCCACACTCAATCTGAACATACTCTATGCTTATGTGTTAGATTGGACAATTTAAATGGTAAAGGCCAGATACATACCAACAAACAACCTTCCTTTTTGGACAATGTAGACTGCTGAATCTGATCTGTTTTTATGATGGGAACTTTTCATGCTTTGATTTAACACTTTTGTGAAATGAGATCCTTTTATGGGATGAAACTATTCTAAAACTCTTGGATGTATGTGGTCTGATAGCAAATATTTATAATTATATTTATATCTTAATTCTTCTTAAAATTCTTTTACAAAAGTGTGCTATTAATAAAAGGGTTATATAGTTTTAAAAAGTAAATTAACAATACATATAGCTGATTCTTGAAATTTATAGATTTTTTTCTATAACACTTATTTTGAGTTATTAGCTTGTTAAATATTCTTAACTAACAATTACTTAAAAAACATTGCTCTGGGTGCTGTGGCACATTTCTGTGACTGTAGAACGTGGGAGGCAGAGGAAGACCAGCGGTTCAGGGTGATCCTCAGTTATACAGTTTTAGGCCAGGCTGGGCTACAATAAAACAGAATTTTAGATAATTCTATGATATTTGTTAACATGTAAGAAAAAGAGTATCAGAAATAATTCTTTAAGGAAACCACTTTGCCCATAAAGCATATGAATTCTGTAGTAATATTGTTATGACTGCATGTTAATACATGTCTGAAGAAAAATACTGTACATACTAACAATGCTTTACTCAGAGCAGCTTAATAAATCTTAACTTAATTCCTCAGAAATAAAGTCAAGGCATTCAGCTTGAAATCACTGCCTTCTAAACTCAAGTTTACCCAGCAAAGTAATTTTCTATATGGTTGTGTACAAAACTCTGTAAGAAAAACTCCTTACAATTTTGAACACTCTGGATCATTGAAACAACAAAACCAAACTGTGGAAATAACTCAAAAAACTACAAAGGGATGCAGTATTTGTGAAGCATCTGCATGTATACACACACTTCTGTTGGTGAGACCTTAAAGGGAAGTACCTGAATTCCTCTGCACATTCTATCAATCTGTCTTAGTGCATTATGAAAGTTAGTAGCAAAATTGGACACTCATTCTCTTTTTATCTTTCTACTCTGACAATAGCATCTGAGTATTAAAAGAAGAAAACAAAAACCATATTCAAGAAAAATCTTTCAAAGTAAATCCACAGAACAAATGATGAGTCACTATTTAAGGAACTTCAGACAAACTAGTTCATTTTGCTTTGGGGACTTTGAAGCTTTTCAAAGACCCTTTTCTGTGATCTCTGTCTCTTCAAAGTTATAGGAAAGAGGGGGGCGGGGAGAACAGCAGACAACTTGCTTTGTCATTCCAAACCCCAGCACATGATCCTCAATTTAACTCCCTCACAACAGTTTCGTGAGGTAGATCAGTAGGGAAAGTAGTAAATAAGTCCTTCATTCTGAAAATGAAGAAGCTGAGGCACTGAAAGGTTCCGTGATCTGCCTAAGGTATCCAGGAACCAATCATGAAATCATAAACAGCATTACATTGTCACTGCTCTGGTCAACTGCACTCTGACTGCATTTCACAGTAAAAGGTTATATGCATGTGTCCAAGGGTCCAGCAGTCTATGCAACCTTCCATTCAGAGTAAATCTATCTATTGATAATTATTTAAAGGGGGATCTGTGTGGAAGTTCATGAAAAATGCAACCACTAAAAAAAAGATGAGGATGATGAATACTTCCTTTCGGTACCTACACATAACTATGTCCTCAACATATGACAGAGTAACACTTGAGCACTAGTAATAATTGCAAGGAAAACAGGTGTGAAACTGTCCTGGATAAGTTCAAGTTTGGTCACCCCATGTGAAATGTATTCTGTAAGAGACACAAATACTTCAGGACCATAGAACAATCCCTGCTAATATGTGCCAAGCCATGTTCACTTTGTAATAAAACTCTGGCTCTTTAAAACATAATACCCAACTTTGGCTTAAATGCAAAGGTTGAAACAACCAATTTAAAATAAGCATGTCTGACAAATAAGTTATTACTACACATTTCCATTCTAATACATTTTTCTGTTTTTTAAGCTATAATTTAAGTGTTAGCAACACTCATAAATGGATTATTTTTCTTTTTACCATTGAATAGCTGAAACAGCTAGATGTTTTCTTTACAAGGAACATTAACAGGCATCTTTTAAATATCAGAGAGTTGGGACTATAGAGATGGCTCAGTGGTTAAGAGCACTGACTGCTCTTCCAAAGGTCCTGAGTTCAATTCCCAGCAACTACATGGTAGCTCACAATCATCTATAAAGGGGTCTGATGTTCTCTTCTGGTGTGTCTGGAAACAGCTACAGTATACTCATATAAATAAAATAAATTTTAAAAGAATGTAAATATTAGAGAATCTGGGGAACTCTTTGGCTATAAAACAAACGAATCTACTCATCATTAATATTTAGGAGTTTTCTTGGATGGAATGATAAGCATTAAGTCAATATTCTAAATGTTAAAGATGAATATTTTTCTCTGAAATGAAAATCTTTTACAAAGCAATAATATGAAAACCATAAAAAGATCCAGTTACTACAAAGACAGAAAAGAATAACACATCACCCAATTAGAATACACATGCTAAAGAGACTAACACTATCAACTGAAGAATCATCTTAATTATACATGCACAATCCCATGGAAGTGTGTGCAGATCTGAAGAAGAGCTGTTTACATTCAGTTATGTCCGATACGTTAGCCTTGTTTTAAGACATGAGTTTAGTGAATATGGTCATTATTTGAGGTCTCAGTTCACTTTTAGTTCTTTGGAAAATGTAGGTTGAACATTTTTAAAGAAATAGTAAAATTTTAAATTACAGTTATAAAATTGTAGAATTTAGTATGACTTATGGCTTCATTGAACTTTAAAATAAGTCTCCTAAAAAATTAGCATGAAACCAAGTTAGCTCTATGTTTATCATGAGTTGAACCCTTCCACTTAACTACACTTCTAAGGCAGATGCTTCAGATGGTCTCCAGTAAAGCCTATAAGAAAAGATGATGCTCTATTCAACAAACCATAACCTAATATTGTTAAGATGTGATCAACTTTCAATGCTGTCTTTGTTATCCTCACACCGTTTATAGAGAGAACAGAGGAAATACAGGACACAAGGATGTTCATAAAGGCTGAGCTGATGTGTTGACCTCGGTTACTTGATCTATGAATTACTTCAGACTTTAGATATCTTCAAATATTATGCTGGAAGACATGGAGAGATATCGTCCACCAGGTTGATACCTAAAACATAAACATATAAAAATGATCTAAAATATCAAAATTAAAAAAAAAAACCATGAAAAACATTAAAGGAAAATGATTACACAATTTGCAAAGACCATAACATTTATTCACTAGCTAAAAATAGAACCCTATCTCCTAAAATTATTATCTAAAAGGACTTAATTGTAAATCAACTAGCAACTGTAAGAAACATTCCACAGACTGCATAAATAACCATGCTTAACTTTAAAATATAGAGTATTCTAGGGATTTTGCTATTTATAGGTAATAAGATAGTAAACATCTTTGGTATGTGTGGTTATTTTTCTGTTTTTATCTTTGAAACACACAAAGTAATGGGCTTACTTATGGCATGCACGTGCATGCACACACACACATACATGCACACATATGTGCGTGCATGCATATACCATTACACTGTACTCATATTCACTCCCTTCCACTGGTATCTGCAGCCTGTTCCCTTCTTGCTGTTCTTTTTCCTCCAAGACAAATAGACTTCCCTTCTGATCCTCTCTTCCACCCACCTAAGATCTGTTCTCTCTCTCATAGTCCCCTTCTTACTTCTACAACCCTTTGAGACTGGTTTATTTCATTTAACATGACTTTTAGTTACAAATATTTTCTTGCAAAGTCATGTTTACATTTCTCCTTATGGTTGGATAAAATACTTTTGTATATAGAGATCACGTTTTATTTTAACCTTTCATCTGTTGGTGGACATTTTGGCTGGCTCCATGTCTTTGCTACTATGAATAAAGAACAATAGGTACGAGATGTGCTAGCATCTGGATGGTATGCTCACTTATGAGTCTTTTGGAGATATAAACAGTGGCAGAGTTGGGTCATGTGGCCGTTCTGTTTCAACATTTTTTGTTTTATTGCTTCTCATGGCAAAACTTTGTAGTCAGAATACTGGAGTTAAAATGTCTGACTTACCTGTGCAACTCCAGGAAAATTACTGAGCCTTTGAGGACATGAATCCAGTCAGAATTTTTACAATAAAAGAAAATGTTTATATTGTGTCTGATATCAAAACATATTAGACATACATATATGACTAAAGATAATAAATGTCATAAACGGAATTGTCAGATAGAGATGTAAATATAGTCATAACTCCTTGTTTTCTGTCTTCTTTCTAAATTCTAATGTTACTACTGTTATATAAAAATACCTGTTTGAATTATAACTAGTGAATGATACAATTTTTTGGTGCATCTTTGTTTTTCTTCAGCAGAACTCACTGTCTTTCTGATTCTGGCATGGATTTGCTAATTGGCCTAGGGCAGCAGCCTCCTAACTTAGCTGCTCAAATGCTGAGATTATAGGCAGGTATCACCACACCTACCAGAATGTCGTAATTTTTAAAAATATAAACTAATTAGCAGCATAAAAAGCTATCAAATGCTAAGGGCACAGATTAGCTGGTAGATGTGCTTAGCATACACAGCTCTCTGAGCTTAACGCTCCAGTACTAAAGAAACTGCCTATGGCAGTACACCTGTAATAGAAGGTCAATGCAAGGGCACCAGATCAAAATTTCCCTCAGCTGCTAGAATGCAACCTGGGCTACACGAAACTTGGTCTCAAAAAGTAAAAAAGGTATTAAATATTATTTCATATTTTTGTATTGGTAAAGAAAGAGAAATCTTTTTCTTCTCTTGCTCTGCAGGGTATCCAACCGGAGCCTCGTGCATTCCAGACAAGCACACTTCCACCTAGCTTTCTCCTCAGCACAATAGTTTCCTCATGCTCGGTTATCTTTTGTTTACAAGCTCCTTATATCAGTTCGTCATTAAAATCTCAGAAGCCCACCAGAGCCACATGACACAGCCAGCACTTACCTTCCTGACTCAGGTTCCAGAGAATCATCAGTAAATGTTTCTGCATTAAAATCCAGAGGTTCTGCATCTTGGAGAAGTTCTATTCGGTCTCTTTCAGTCCTGTTATTAGCCCTGGTATATTTGGATGCTGTTCAAAAAAAGAAAAACATGGCTATTTCTCTATTGTCTTTGAATTTATGAATCACAGGAAAACAATCAAGACTGCAGTAAATGCTGATTGTGAAGACAATAACCATAAGTTGTTTATTCTTAGAAAATCAGATTCAAATTATGACAGTGTAATACAAGATAAGGACAATTTATTGTGCCATTTAGCTAGCTCAAAGAAGGTAGTGTGATGATTTAGAAAAATAAAAACTAGAATCTATATTTAATTATGGTTATCACCAGAGTGAAGTTGTTTATCATTAAATCAAACTTCATTAGGTTTCATAGTGAACCTTTATTTATTTATTTTGGCTAAAAATTTGAGGTATATGGCAGTTGAACTTCAACTCTTGAAGAGAAGAATATCTATCCCATAAAGTAAAAATGAAGGCAATATTGGCTAAATAAATAGACAAATAAATAAATAAATAAATAAAGTCTATGATTACTTTGAATTTTTCTAGCCACCATATTAAAAATTATAAAGACACAGATGAAATTAATTTATCAAAAAATACTGCTAACACGGAGGCATCCACACTGCAAGTATTCAGTGGCTCCATGGGTAATGCTTGATTGACATGTAGGTCATTACCGTCCCAGTAAGTATCCCTTCTCCACATGAACAGGGGTTTCTTGTAAACAATTTACATTATCAAAGTCTCGCTTTAGGCAGATCAAGTATCTTTAAAAACAAAAATAGGACTGGAAAGACGACTGTCATGGACATTTGATGCTCTTGAACCAAAGTTCAGTTTCTAACACACATGTCACAGGGCTTACAAATGCCTGTAAATCTAGCTTCAGGGGAGCTTCTGCCCTCTTCTGGCCTCTGTACGTATTGCACCCACAAGTACAGACAGATTAAAAGACTCTATGAGACAGTTCTTTTGAAAAAACTTAGGCAAGATGTTTATATCATCTCTTGGTCTCCTTGGCCTCTTTCCTAATGTGGTGATACAATATTATGACAATATCTATGACATTTTAAGAAACTGGAATTTTGCTGGACCTCACAGCCAGTCAATAACACATCTTGAGGTCACAATACAGCTATCCTATGTGTATTCAGCCCATCCATTCCACCTGCCTTTAAGAAAGGAATATAACTATCTTTGGGTTTCTTATGTAATCAATTTTTACAACGAAAGCTATTGCATAGCTGTAATCTTAAGTCATATACTGGTCCATGTCCTTGATCTGGAACAATGTAAGTGCTAAAAGCAGCAAATACAAAGGTTGAAAGAAATATTCTAAAATGGATATCTACTCATGGATATTGGTTGAAAAATAATGATATTATTTGTTATCTGGTTTTGTTGGGATCTGCTGGAGCCAGTGACTGAATCCCTTGAAAAACTCTTGTTAAAGATTTATGTAAAATATCTGGGTAGTGGTAGCAGCAGCACACCTTTAACACCAGCACTCAGAAGGCAGAGGCAGATAGATCTCTGTGAGTTTGAGGTCAGCCTGGATAAAGAGCTAGTTCCAGAACAACCAAGGCTATACAGAGAAACCCCCATCTTGAAAAACAAAACCAAAAAGATTTCTGTAAAGTATTCCATTCTTTCCCCGAGGTGATTCTTTCTGTGCTATTCAAGAAGGACTGAGTGAAACCTGTTGTTAAGACACACACGCGTGTGCACACACACACACAAACACACACGCCTGCAGACACATACAGTCATAGAGACAAATCCAGTCATAGGGACAAATCCACAAGGCAGCCTTCAGGCAGGCACAGATTCAGACTCATACCATAGACAGACAGGATGGAAGACAGGAAGCATGAAGTACAGAATTCAAATGTGGAATCATTCTTGGTTAAATGAGACCAAGGGCAAGTGCTTATATTTTTTTTTCTCCTTAATATGACACTGATGCATTATTGGTGACTTGGAGTTAATCATGAATGTTCTTAAGCCATTCACATAAGCTTGTTCCTTGTTTCTCTCACACTTTATCCACCCAGCATATAGAAGGTTCAATATATGGAAATCCATCAATGTAATCCACTGTATAAACAAACTGAAGGAAAAAAATCACAAGTATCTCATTAGATGCTATAAATGTCTTTGATAAAATTCAGTACTCGTTCATGTTAAAGGTATTAGGGAAATCTGGGATACAGGGCACATACCTAAACATAATAAAAGCAATATACAGCAAGCCAGTAGTCCATATCAAACTAAATGTAGAGAAACTTAAAGCATTTCTACTAAAATCAGGGACAAGACAAAGCTGCCAACTCTCTCCCTATCTTTTCAATATACTACTTGAAGTTCTAGTTAGAGCAGTAAGACAACTAAAGGAGATCAAGGGGATACAAATTGGAAAGGAGGAAGTCAAAGTATTGCTATTTATTTGCAAATGATATGGTAGTATAGATAAGCAATCCCAAAAATTCTACCAGAGAACTCCTATAGCTGATAAATGCATTCAGCAAAGTAGCTGGATATAAAATTAACTCAAACAAATCAGTAGCCCTCCTTTATATAAATGGTAAATGGGCCAAGAAGAAATTAGGGAAACAACACCCTTCACAATAGCCATGAATAATGTAAAATATCTTGGTGTAACTCTGACCAAGCAAGTAAAAGATCTGTATTACAAGAACTTCAAGTCCCTCAAGAAACAAACTGTAGAAGACCTCATATGGAAAGATGCCCCATGCTCAAGGATCGGTACAATTAACATACTGAAATTGGTCATCTTATCTAACTCACTATCTAAAGCTTTGTGTTTGTTCTTTATTTAACAATCCTCTCATACTTTCAGATCTTTCAATTCTACAGACTTTCACTCTATGATAAGTACCTAAATCTCTTTATAGGTTCTTCCCGGTTTCTGAGTTTTAGCTAAAGCCCCTTACTATTTATTCTATCCTAAATATCCTTCAAAGACAATCTTCTGTCTTCATTCAAGTTCCACTGTCTTACTTTAAGCCCACATCACTCCTTGACTTCACTATAAAAACAGATGTTAAAATGGTTTCTGAGCTTTGTTTCTCTAAAAGTCATATTTTATACTGTCATTAAATTCATTTTTCTAAATAGCAGGAGCAGATCATGCTTCATGTGACTGAACATAGAGACGCTGAGCTAGTTCTCAGCTAGACGCTTTACCCCTACTGCCTCACATCAGTGTTGGAAGGTACTCCTCATGCTACTAGAGGAGAACAGTAACCATCAATCTCACTTCTCTATGAACCCTGTAAGTTACAATAGCAACCTGCCTGTAAAAACACCCATTGGGGCAATAGTGGCATAAACGTTACAGGAGTAACCAACCATTGTAGTTAGAGCCTTGGTTTCTTTAAAAATCCAGTTATGTTATATGAATATGTTTTTGTTTTAATCCCATGTGCGGGGTATGGAGTTGTTTCAGATTTTCCACAGCTGTTAACTATGAACGTCTTGTATTCTAGGGATGTATGGAGGGGCATGATTTGTGCCAGCTGCAGACAGTTTAATTCTGGGGACTTTGCAGGAGCCCTGAGAAGGCCTGTGGCAGCCACTGCCCCAACTCCCCCTGCTTTTGCTACTGCTGGTTTGCTGTTGCATTTGCTGGATTGCTGGATATTCTGACAACGACTGGACTTGCCCCTAAGAATCCAACACCTGTGGACATATTGCTAAACCCCTAGATTAAACCTCATTGCTTAAACCTCATTAGAGAAGCTAAATTCATTACTTAGTATGGTAAGTAGTTAACATAGAGATCCAAAACTGGACAACTGTAGAGAGTGAAAGACTCTGAAGCACTCATCCCTAAACAGAATGTCTTTATATCATTCCCCTCTCCTCAAAGAAAAGGGGACAAACTGATTGTGAGAGCCAGAATCATTCAACTTCTCTCAAGGAAACATTTTTCAAACACAATAGCAGTCCTATCGTGCATACATTAACTCACACAACTGTGACAGAATGTGTACATGTTCAAAGTCACAAAATCCCAGTATGGAGAAGGTAAGGCAGGCACAAAGTCTCATCCCTAAGCAAGATGCTATTTGTAATTGATAGCTGCTGAAAGAGAGAAAAATCAGTTTTCTTCAAATGGAGTGATACTGCACTCCAGGGCAGGCCACATGCTTACGAATTGTTAACTAATACAAAACATACTTTATGCTGTTTGTTTCATTCATTGGTTTTATGTTTTTATTTGTTTTCTTTTTGCACTGTTGTTTGCTTTAAGACACAAATCAAAAACATGAGGTTGGGTGAGTAGAGGGGAATGATCTGGAAGAAGATGGGAAAGTGGTAAGAATATGATCAAAATATATGTATGAATATTCAAAAATAATAAAAAGTAAAAATTTAAATAAAGATCATGTTCATCTCAAGCTAAAATCTTACCTACCATCTGAAATGTAAATAAAATATCCAATTATATATATGTATACACACACACACACACACACATATATACACACAAACACACACATATATATATAAACTTATCTACCATATAAAATCCATACTTTTGAGCATGATGGTATCTGTTTCTAAGCTGTCTCTGGAGCTCCTCTTATTAGGTTACTCATGTTGTTTAAACTCTAGTCTTGAGAAAGCATACATTCGCAAACATTCTCTCACATCACTACACCTTAGTCATTTTCTAAATAAAACTCCTTTTATCTAGGTAACTATAATTCATTTTTGAATACTCAGCTCAATTTTCATTACAGAAATATTTAGTATAAAAATACACTCCTAAGAGAGAACGCTTTTTCTATCCCCCAAGGTAATTTCCTTCAGCACAGGCGTACACTCTCTGGTAAAACCTTACATGAGAAGTCTGCAACATCACTGGAGTCCGCTATTAAAACATTTCTAACATTTCCATTTAGCTCCTTAAACTTCCAGCTGCCTGGTGAAATTCCCTACATCTCTTTATGCACATTATCCAACCTTCTCACCACATCTTTAAACATATTAATGAGTTATTTCCACCAATGATCTGCCTGATAATTCCAATACTTGAGGCACTTTTAGGCTTAGGATGTTTACTATTTCTTTTGTTGTTGTTGTTGTTTTGTTTTGTTTTGTTTTTTTTGTTTTTCGAGATACGGTTTCTTGGTGTAGCCCTGGCTATCCTGGAACTCACTCTGTAGAACAGGCTGGCCTCAAACTCAGAAATCCGCCTGCCTCTGCCTCCCAAGTGCTGGGATTAAAGGCATGTGCCACCACTGCCCGGCTACTCTTGACGTATTCCTATTTCATATTTTAAAGATGGCTTATACTTTATTTCCTTATATACCTCAGAACTTCTTGCTAAAGACTAGACATTTCATTTAAAAGAATACTGAACTTAAGCTAAATAACAGTTATGCTGAGAATGGGGCATACCTCTATCTATAGGGGCATCAATGTTGGAGACCTGAATTAATATAACATACGTACTGTGAATTTAGACTCTACCTTAGCTCCCTTCAGTCTCTAGAGATTTCAGTTTCTCCTTGTGTTTAGATGGGCCTCAATACAAAGGAATGTTTCTGGTACTTGTCTTCTGTTTTCAGACCACTAGAGGAGTACCTGTGCTTCTATTCTTCCTCTAACAGCACACTGTTACTGTACAAATGAGTAGCTAGGGAAGAATGCTCAGATTTCCTGCTTCATCTTCAATCTCAGACAGAACCCTATTCACAGAAGCCTCAGTAGTGCGGCTCCCTTAGCAACATCTCATCTTCCCCGAAGACAAAACTGCCTGCTACACAGCGTCACGTTCTGTGAGAAGACCAAGACAGGGTTCCTGACGTCTTCCCCAGGTCAATGGGCTTGTTTCCTCTTCATGTCTGTGCAGGGTCAGTGCTACACAGGTTTCGTAACTCACACCACTGTTGGAGGACTTGTATCTAACTTTAGTACTTCTCCAAATTATGAACATCCTGGGGACAAGAAATTTATTTTTCTCTCACTATATACATAGAAAAGCACTTCAGTATGAGTTAACCAATTCTTATAAAAATAAATGAATAACCTACATCAACTAGTAGAAAAGGATGAAAAACATCAAGGTAAATAGTAGAAATGATTACTTGCCTAGAACACACCTTGGAAATAACACAACTATGTACCTGATATACACGTCCACTTCCTGGCACACACTAGTTGATGATAAGGGAAGTCAGTGTAGAGGGGTCTATGATGCCAGATGGTATGGTTTCAGTTTCCATTCAGAGCAAACAATAGACAATAATCCCTAAGTAAACTAGGAAATAAGCTACTTACACCAATTGGTAGTAGTGTCTGAGAAATTTGACTCTTTGGGGTCAGGATGAACGTTTCTATTCCGAGTGGAATCCTCTCTGTTGTGTCCATAACGTTCTTTCCACTCCTAGAGCAAAAACCCAATCGAAATATAGCATATATTATACTGTCAAAGGTCTAGATTCAAAGTAATATAACCATTTTTCATCAGAAATTCATTAGAAGTCAGTATAATTTTAACAGTCTTTAAAATCAATTTTTATCACCTTTAATTTTTAACAAAAACATTTTGCTGGCTATGATTGTATTAACATATTATTCTAACTAAAACTTCAAAAATAATAATAGCAAGCTTACCCTGACCATATAAAAGTTATGTTAAAAACCTTCTTTTACTTGAGCAAGCTGCAAATACTGGAGATCTGATAAGTCATTTTTGGTAACAATTAAGGCTGTATGCAAGACTGACTCACACAGACTTACGAGTTACCATGGAAGACAGTGTGATCTCATTAACTAACATTCTATACCTTACACCTAGCTAACTGAAATGGTCATCTGAGAGCACCTATTCAGTGTTCTATACAAGCCATTCGTTCAAGCCAGACACTTTGGAAATTTTGAATACATTTTTTATGTTTATGTAGTCAAGTCTATTACAACTCTGGTATACTGTAGAAGTTAGAAGTTCTAATACAATGGCTCTCAACCTTCCTAATGCTGAGACTCTGTAATACAGTTCCTTGTGTTATGGTAATCCCCAACCATAAAATTATTTTCATTGCTACTTCAAAACTGTAATTTTACTACTGTTATGAATCATAATACAAATATCTGATATGCAGGATATCTAATATCTAACCCCTGTGAAAGAACTGTTCAACCCCCACAGGTTGAGAAGAACTAATAGAAGGTGAAATATATTTCTAGTAATGTTTACTTTTGGTTCTAGTTGTGAAATAAAGAACAAATCTATCTTTTGAAAATGTTTGGTCGGGCAGTGGTGGCACAGCCTTTAATCCCAGCACATGGGAGGCAGAGACAGGCGGATTTCTGAGTTTGAAGCCAGCCTGGTCTTGAAAAACCAAAAAAAAAAAAAAGGTTTATTTTGAGACAAGAGTCTCAATAATGGGCCTAGAACTTGTTACGTAGTCCAGAATGGCCTAGCACTCACTGAGATCTATTTGTCTCTGTGCTGGGATTAAAGGCATGTGTTACCATCCTAAATATACAAGTCTCCTGTTTACATGGCATATGGTAAAATACACTGACAAGTATGACATCCCCTCTTATGTACTTTTCAGGCTAAATACATCTCTTGGGGGATGGTTTTAAGCACTGTGTATTCAGATGCTGATCTCTATGCCCAGACATCTGGTTATAGTCCAGACATTGGCACGGTCAAGCATCGCTGGTCTAAATGGTATGCAAAAATTGCTTCCCATCACCAATGATTGGTTAAGAAAGAGCTGAACAGCCAATTAGTTGCAAGAGAAGAGAATAGGGCAGGACTTCTGATCCCAGTCTGGGGGTCCCAGGGAGAAGAGGGCCAGAAGAAGGAGAGGAGAGAGAGGAAGAGAAGAAAGGTAGGGAGACCATGTGGATGAACCAGGATTTGCCATGAGGTCACAATGTGAGAGCAGCCCTGAAGACACACATGGACCTAAGCAAACCAAGGGAAGATGCAGGTTAAGGACCACATGGCTGGGAAGCAGGTAGCCTAACTGAATCGGAATAGCTCAGAACCTGCCCAGCTTAGTGCTTGCAGAGACCAGGTCTCTGTGTCACTCATTTGGGAGCTAAACCCAGCACAGAGGCAAGTAGATCTCAAGTAAGTGCTAGGCCATACTGGTCTATGTAGCAAGTTGCAGGTCCTTCTAATGAGAGACTGTCTCAAAATAAATAAATGCTTTTTAAAAAGAGTGGGCATAGAAACACTCTGCTATTATTTGGGAGCAAAAGGAAAGAAGAACTCCACACCGACCCCCCCCCAGAATTACAGTTACATACATCAGCACATCAACGTTAAAAAGTTATAGAAATTGTGAATAGATTTCCTTTTCTCTCATTTTTTCCTACTCTCTCAAAGATTTGCCTCAGAAAATGGAGGACTAAAGATAAATTAAAGATGAAAATACAAATGTCATATTAGAAAAAGCATAATGATTTTAAAGCAACATAAACTACATTATCAATAAGGCTGCACAAAATTGCTTGGTCACTGTATATACAGTTTAGTCAACCTATTGATGCATATTGAACCCATTATGACAGGATACCTAGCATATGTGTATGTAAAAGTCTTAAAATGTTCCTTTCTTTAAAAATACACCCAGGGCTTAGTGGTTAAGAATACTTGCTGCTCTTCTAAGTGACTAGAGTTGCATGCCATCTGGAATTCAGTTCTAAGAGACCCAAATGCACTTCTGCGCACTCTGGGCACCAGTGATGAACATGGTACAAAAACATACACTCAGGTAAAACGTTCATACACATTAAAGGGAAAAGAAAATCCTATGCCCTTTACCTATTGTTTCTCATCTGTAACCATTTACCCCAAGTGAGGTTCTTATGGTGTTTCTGAGATATCTCATGGTTAACAGCAATTGAATAAACTATTATACTTACTCTTCTTCTATTTTCACCTTCCTCTTGCCTTTGCCTTTTTCTTTTCTCTAAAGACAATAAAAAGGCCACAAATTCAGTATAACATGGTTTCATTAGAAATAAAGTAATCAAAGCAAGAGCAGACTACAGTATCTACAACCTACTACAAACTCCTGTTTGGCTACAGATAGCTTTGGAGTCTGTCACCTTTAGTGAAAAAAATGTTCTTCCTTTTGGTAATCTGAGATTTGCTTTTCTGTAGCTTCTATTCTCCTTTGGACTTTTCTAAGTTTATACTTGCTGTATGATTCTCCTCTACTATAAGCTCTTTGGATTGCACGTGCAGTGCTTCTCTTGAGATAGACTCTATAGAGTGGTGACTGTGATAGCCATTCTCTCAGGATCTTCCAGCTTACCATTCTTATCAATATTGGGAAGGGGTTTCTATGACAAATACAGAATTATCACATCAAATAGACACTACTTCTTCAGAGAGCATATTAAGGCTGGATTCTGGAGACAAAAAAAAAACATCCCCAAATCAAGGCTTTCCTTCACTCATCCTACGAGGACGTGAAGAAAACACAATACATGTTCTTTAGGAAAGCTCTATGTATTTTAATAGTACTCTCATTCTCAATGATCAGTATATGCCAAGAAAGAGAAAAACAGTTTGAATGATTTTGCACATAGCAACAAACTAATAACTCTTTAAATTAATGAGCTTTATAGTTGCATAGAACTTGGCAAATACATTTCAAAACAAAGAAAAAACCAATCTACTATGGCTTGGATCTTGGCTTTTCCTTAAAGTTCTGGCCAATAGGTTGTGCAGGCTGGTAGCTGCTGGAGCCTTGGGAAGGCAGGGCCAAGGAGAAGAAAGTTAAATCACTGGAGTAGACTGAAGATACAACCGGGACCACAGCCTCTTCCTGTGTTTCTCATTGATTCTATGTGATACTCGCTCTCTGCCATGACACATTCTGCTGGTCAAAAGGCAGGTAACCACAGATTGAAATCACTAAAACAGTGAAGTAAAACAAGGTATCTTTCCTCCTTTCAAGCTATCCCAGTTATTTTGTCACATAGTCAGAAAGCTGATTAACACAAAGTCTAAAACCATAAATCAAATACTTACTGTCTAGTTGTAGATTCACTAGTAATTTATGCTGCACAATTTCTTCATAATAAACCTTACATTATATTTTCAAATATTTTTGTGAAGAAAACAGGACATATAGTTTTTTTAGGTTAAACCACCTAAGGTAGAATAAAATCATATGCAAATTTTGCAATCATTCATTTTGTATTTAAGTCTTAGCACTTAAAATTGCCCTTTCATTTATTTTATGACAACAAATCTTACCTCGTCTGATTAATTCTTTTCCTTCATCAACTAGATCTGATGTCATATCATTATCTCCCATGAACTGCTGGAAACCAAGCAGATTCAAACAACGGGTGCCCAAACTAATAAAAGCAGATTTCAAAACAATAAGTATTATTTCATTTCGTAAATATTTTGATAAATTGTTCTTTAGCATTCTCAACCCCAGAGAAACCACGACTCGGTATTAGTTATCATGGCAGACTGCACAGCAATGCAGCTAGCCACTCTTCACAAGGTCCTTATTTCTCTTTCTTTTTACAATGCTTGTGTCCAGATGCATATGAAGCTTCATGCCTATAATCCCAGTATCTGGGAGCCTGAGGCAGGACTGTCATGAGTTTGAGGCCAGCTAAGGTTACAGTGAAACTCTGGCTGAAAACCAAACAAATCAAATGTCATGTTGCATTTTTCACTCAGTAGAGTAAGGCTTCCTATATTGCTACAGGATGGCTGTAACAAAATCAACGTGTTCTTTTTAAATGTTCAGAGTAGTTTTCATACTGAAGTATGCATATAAAATCAGCAATTCCCTGAGCAGTGGTGACAGGAGCCTTTATTCCCAGCACTCTAGGAGCAAAGGCAGGCAGATCTCTGTGAGTTCAAGAACTCATATCTAGCCAAAGCTACATACACAGTGGAACTCCATCTTAAAAACAATAAATGAATAAAAATAAATAGATTAATACAATCAGCATCAGTACATGTAGAAATTTCTTGCTTACACAATCTTTTGTTTTCTGAGACATGGTGTTACTCTGAAGTTCAAGCTGTCCTAGAATTCACTGTATTAGAATAGGCTGGCCTCACACTCAGTGACCCTCCTCCCTCAGCCTCCAGAGTTCTGTGACTCAAGCTTGCATCAACCTGCTTAGCTAACAAAAATCTTAATTATGTAAAATTTAATGTTATGGGGTTTTTTTCACTCAAGAATTGAAGTTTTTCGGGGCTGGAGAGATGGCTCAGTAGTTAAGATCACTGACTGCTCTTCCAGAGGTCCTGAGTTCAACTCCCAGCAACCACATGGTGGCTCACAACCATCTGTAAGGAGATCTGATGCCCTCTTCTGGTGTGCATGAAGAGAGCAACAGTGTACTCATACACATACACAGCTCTCATACAGAGTTGCTGTAGAAGGCCTCTGCATTCCCAGCCACGACCTCCATCAACAAGCCCAACCCAAGCCCACCACCAAGCCAAGGACTCTCCCCTGTAGGAGCAGCTGGAGCTCCCCGCTTTTCCCCTCCGGCCTGGGCTACATTCAGCCCACAGGCACCAACTCTGTTCTCAGGTCTTCCACAGCTTTCAGCCTGGGTGTGTTCTGGAGCCTGGGAACCCCCACGGCCCCGGCCTCGCTGCAGGCTCAGGGACCCCCAAACCAGCTCCAGGTGTCCTGTGCCTCAGATTATGCTTTCCTACCCGCAGAGCAGTGTGTGTGTGTGTGTGTGTGGGAGGGGGGAATTCCCTACAGTCCAACACTGCTCTGAGACAGCATGGTGTAACCACAGTCAATTCCTATGTCCCGCCTCCCTGAGCAGCTACACCCTGTGGCAGAGCAGACCCCTAGACCACATAAAACCCAGAGTACTAGTTATTCTAGACAATAACACACTATTGAGTTACATCTCCAGCCCTACAATGGTTGTTCTCCTATAATCATTTTTCTGATTTCTTATATTTAGTTTCTTATATTTGACATAGCATTATTCTAATTTATATTATTTTGAGCCACAGAGCCATTTCACCTCAAAATCTTCATATTGCCAATATGAAAACTAACATGAAAAGATGTACTCATAAAGGTTCAGGATGTTCCATTATGGTTCAACAGCCAAGTTCATTAAATTATTAAATGAGTAAACACATAATCAGCACAGCATTAAATTATAAAATCTGCTATTGCTTTTTCCACCTTAGAGGAAAACCTCAAAACAATAGTTTTAGCATCAATTCATATTAATATTTTTATCTTATTATACTTTATGTATGGTTTTCTCTTGAAGCATGTTATTGCTATATAGCTGATGCTGACTGTGAGCTTGGGATCCTGTCTTAGCCTACAAAACCCTGAAATTATAGACATGTGCCACCAAGCTCATCTAATAGTCTTAAATTATAATCTTTTAGCTATTTTATTTATCAAAGAAATTTAACTTAGTGGAGAATTTATATAAATAAACATTCTAATATTACTATGCTATTTAGATTTTTGTACAAATAATATGAGACTTAAACAAGAGTTAATAAAACTTACTTTTATTAGAAAAGCAAATTAATTTATATTAAAGACATATTTTTATAAAAGTGATATTTTGGGCACGTCTTGGGACACTTGAAGCAGTCAGCAAAGGCTGAAGGGGTACGAGAGTGAGGGATGAGAAGGAGAGACAGGGCGCTAAGGCAAGCGTGTCCTTAGAATGTCAAACATGCATACAATGAATATGATTACACATAATCCCAACTTTCCCCTCCAACTGTCCCCACACTTCCTAACACCTCCTCCCTTAACCTTACATCTTCTTCTAAAAAAAAAAAAAATCCACTAAGTCCAGTGAGAGATTCCCACACTTGCACAGCCACTGGAACTCAGGAAACCTTCCTTTGCCTCAAAGAAAAAGAAAAATGCCTCCCTTCCAGAGCACCTATCAACTCAGGAAGGGATGGAGCCTGGATATCACGTCCCGTCTCTGCAGGAAGTATCGCTGGCTTGATTTTGTATATATAATAAGTCTTACATAGGTAACAATGGCTAGAATGAGTTCATTATTGTTAAAAGCGTTAACCCTTTGAACTGTACCTCTGTCAAGTTTCTATAATCTTCTCTAAGCCCAAAAAAGCAGCAGGCTGCATACCTTCTAAGCACAGAGAAGTATTTTTCTTCCAACTTTATATACACATCTTGATTATATGTGTTCCTCACCTGACCCCTTATGTTGGCTAGCATCTGTAGGATTTAAAAACCCAGCAACAATATGGAATAAGACCAAAGACTAACATGTTATTGGAAAGAAGCTAGACATGCTTGCAGTGTTGCAGTCCAAGACTTTGGAGTTACCATCCTACAGTTAGGCTTACCACTCTATAGCCTATATAACCACGACAGAGTAATCCCACTTCTCTATTCTTTGAGCTGTCTCCAGATGGAGAACCTGACTCAACTACTCAAAAAGACCCCTCAAACTGCCCTAGCTCCCCAAACCTCCTAAAACACAAATAACTAAAACCAAACCTGTAAATACTCAATAGAGTTTTAAGGGAAAGGGATATCTATAGCCAACTAAGAGTATGAGAAAAAGGTAATGTTAAATTCTTACCTAAAATATGTGGCTATGCAGAGAATTACTACCAACATAGGATAATATATATAGAATCCATCTGCAATAAAGGATAAAACTTTCATGGAACCCATGATCTGAAGAGTAAGAGAAGAGTTAAGTCAGCAGAGTTCCATATTTTCATTCCTTCTTTCCCATCATTAGAAAATTCACCCACAGGAATGTACATCAACATACTTGACTTTTCAAAATTTAGAAACAAAGTACTAAGGGGTAGGAATTTCTTAAACTTTCTTCCTGTTTAGGCTTTCTTCTAAAGAAATCTAGTATTTTATAACTACTACAAAACCATACACATTTAGATTATACATATAAATGCTAATGCTCTATGAAGCAGGGTTTTGATGCTGCTCATCTAAGGAATCTAAATAAACAATTTTTTTTAAAATTCCGAGAAGAAGATTACTTTAACCCTATCATTAGTAATTATATATATAACCTTTAAGAGAAGGCTCTCGTGATAAAAAGGAGTTCAATGTGCTACACAGATTTTCTACTGACAATAGAAGATGACTCATAACAACATCGTATGTAGGGAAGGAACCTAAAGAACCACACTTACAGATGTATACGCAGTTGGCTGGGTATTCTGGTGGGAGATGGACGAATCCATATGGGTCAGTCCCAAGAAGTTAAGACATAAAGGAGGAGTCAAACGGCAAAACAGCCTACAATAAACATTTAAAAGCACCAACACATATATTTTAAATACAACAAAATACAATTTACACTATAGTGAAATGTATTAAAATATTTTAGATCATTGTAACTATAATTTTCATCTATTTTCATACTATACATATATGTATATATATAAATATATACATATTTCAATTATATTCATTCAAGTCAAACTATAGTTTGAATTCTCCATGTGAACTGTCCTTATTGGGGATACATTCTGAAATCCTATTCATCACATTTCCCTTAAGAACATGAGTGCTTATATAACTAACTATAGCCTCAGGGTGCCTGATTTCAGCATTCCGCCTAAGATCAAGTATAAAATGAGGCTCTTACATAGCTAGGGTTGGAGAACTAGGGGCTGGAAGAACGAAAAGGTTTAAATATAAGGAGCAGATAGTGACAAGAGGAAGCTCTGTATGTGGTGGTGACAGCTGTAGCAGTCTGCACATCAAACGAATGAAAATCTAGGAACTAATTAAAGCCTACAGTGCTGCTAATATAGTGCTAATACAGTTCCTAGGTTTAATATTGCATAGCAACCACAGCCAACGTCACTATGAAGAGAAGCTTGAGGAGGGTTAGATGGTCTATCTGTAACTTTCTAAACTCTTGTTATAGTTTAACTATACCTCACATATGACACAACCTCCATAGGTTTCTATGTTGAAGAGTTCATCTTCAGTGGCTTGCTCTATTTTAGGAGGTAGGGTGAAGCTAGAAGAAGCAAGGCGCCTCTAGGAGGTATGGACAAAGGATAGCATGTTTGGGGCCCTGTCAGTCTGTCTGTGCGTCCTAGGTACCACGAAGTAGATAACTCTGCTCCAATATAGTCGTCTTGCCATGTGTAGCCTCACTTCTTCCCCATAACAATATCAAATAATGCTAAAGTCTCTGAAACCATTAGACATAATAAATATTTCTTCCGCTAAGTTGTTTGTGTCAGGTTTTGTAACAGCCAAACAGTGTTACAGTGTTGGTTTTGATATTTTATAAGACAAATTTTTGACACCAGATATTACTTTGAACTTCCCTAAGTATAGCTCATTATATATATTATAAATACCTAATATACCCGAATAATAATAAATAGCCTGGATAGTGTAGCTAAAGCCAGCCCTGTACATTTTCTAGGAAAAAAAAAAAAGGTTTTCATAATGTCCTTCAAACCTTCAGTCTTAGGCGGGCCTCTGACTTTCAGCATACTCTTTAAATCTGACTTAGCCTCTAAATTCTCAGCTGTTCATATACAAAGTCACAAATTGGTAAATTTAGGCTCACTGTCTTTTTCATTCCTAACATTTCATTCTTAATTTACCATAAACTTAAAAGCAGAATTTAGCTGGTAATCAGCAAATATCTACCATATATATATTTATATCCTAATATATAATAGAACAGTTAGCTAACAGAAATATATGTTCATGCAACATCCATGAACAAGAAGTAAGAGATCTATAGTTAGCATATAAAATGGAGATACTTCTTTCCCCAAGCTCAGTTCTACTTACATGCCACTGAAAAGAAGGCTGTACGCGTCAGTCTGATGATGTGAAGCCAAGTAGTAGTAGTTAAATACACGAATCCTGAACACCGTAGAATAAACACAGATACTTAAGAAGAAGATGGAAAGGAAGCAAGCAATCTGGAAAAAAATAGTTAAAACTTGATTTAGGACTTTATTACTTAATTTACTGTCACAAGAATTATCACTCATCCTCAGCTACATTTACTGATGTCCTAAAATATAAATACAACAATAGTGTGTTTTTAAATAGATAAAAAGGAAATTATGAAAACAAAAATGAACATTTCAACCAGTGTAACCTCCGAGGTCCTATTTAATCTATTCCCTGACAACTCTAACGAAGACAGTAAGGTGCATAGTTTCCCTGACAACAGAGGGCCAAAGCAACATCGCAGAATGCCTGTCACTGTCCTACACTTATTCATTCATCTTCAGCTACAGCTCTTAGATTTTATAGTTTGCGTGAACTGATACACTGCTTTGGAAAGCAGCATCATAATAGCACTATGGGAAACTACTCCTTTCACTCCTAATAGCAGAAACATGAGAAAAGATACAGAAGTTAAAGTGTGTGCATAAATAAATATAATTTATGACTGGTATGAAAAAAACTAACCTCAATATAAATATAATTGTATGTCTTTTCTGCCAGCTGTATGAATACTGCAAAAAGGGATAAGACAGGAGTTGTGCTAAAGAAGGTACACTCTGACCACACAACAATCACAGAGAAGATAGACAAAACCACAGCAAGTATCCTGTGAAACCATGGACGCAAAAGGCATTCCCAGTACCACTCTGGAAAATACAAGAAAAAAACAATTAGGAAAACTAATTCAGTATAAAGGATTTATAGTCTTTCAAAGTAGCAGCAAATCAGACAATACAGAGAAAAATACAACTTCCCAGTGGAAAACAGGCATGACCCTAGGCAAAGATCAACACCAGTGTAGAAACTGATACCCATGTGCTTCCTGCTCTGATGCATAGGAGAGCATGACATCACCTTTGTGGCATTCCTGCAAACAATGCGTAAGATGCAGCTAATCACGAGGACACAGCAAACTCCAAGTTGGGGACATTCAGCAAAGACCTAGCTGTCCATAAACATCAATGTTATAAAATACACCGAGAATAAAACACATAGGACTGAAAACCTGTGTCTGATTTAAAAAGACTAAGTAATAAGACCACTATGAAATATGACAAAATACAGTGTGCTTTATTTCTTTTTCTAAAGAATATCCCTATCATAACTAAGTATAACTATAACATAATGTATAAGATATGTAAAAGTAAATTGTAAAAGTAAATTATTAATGTTAATTTTCTAATTATTTTCTAGTTATACTTGAGTAGCTGAATTTTTAGAAAGTATAGACTGAAATCACCAAGGATCAAAAGGCCTCATGTATGAAAATCTCTGAAAGATTAAGGGAAAACTATATGTAGAGAAAGAAAAAGGAAATTAATAAAGTGTTGACATAGGAAGAACCTGGATATATGTGTACAGTTGGTGGTTTTATTAAGTCTGAATCCCATCTGTCCATCCATCCATCCCATTGGAGACTGAACCCAGGTTAGTGTGTGCTGAAGATATCATCTACCACTGAGTCACAGCTTGCAGTAAGGATGCAGCTTCACTTTATCTACTGAAAAGCTGTGATTCAGGCTCACTGCCTCCATATAATTCCTATGTAAACATCACACGGACAATTCTTTCTTCTCTCTATTTAAATATCACAAAGACAATTCTTTCTTCTCCCATTGTCTTCATCTCCTCCCTTCTCACGAGTTCATCTTCTAGTCCTCCCTTTAGTTTTATTGCTAACAGTGGCAATTTTTCTATATAACCCATTTCCTCGTCCCCAAGCAGTACCTTCATCTGTACTTCAACCTTACTGACTGGCTATCAGGTCAAGCAAATGTTTATTTCTTTTTCCTTTTTCCTATTATTGAACAATTTTAATGTCCTTCCATCTTTCCTTCTTTTCTCAGCTCAGATCCCACAAACTTTGAAGATAACTACTCTCCAGTCCCAATTCCTTTACCCTCTCTAGCCTCACTGTACTTGTTTGGTTAAACCACACTGTTTGATCCAACTCCTTGGTTACTCTGAGTCTGTATTCATGCACACTACAGAAGAAAGACACACCTTTGCTGACTATTCTCACCTTAAATTATCACCAACTTCAAACACACCCTCAGCATGCCTAAAGAGCTTACTATAATTCTCCATTTTCTTCCAATATCCATTGTGACTGTTTTGTGCCTTCTTGAAAAATCTCCTCTGTATTTATTGTCAGTCCATTCCTAAGAGAGTAAAGCAGTCAGAAGAAAACTTACCACTATTTGACTGCTACATTTTCTCACACTAATGCTGTCTACCTCACCTCCTAAAGTAAGGCTGTTCTCTTCACTGTTCACTATCTCCTATCTCACCTCCACTTCCCACAAATACTGCTTCAAGTTCCCTACTGCTTCAATCATTTTCCTCTCTATGATATGATTCCCCAGTTATAAGCTATGCTTCAAGCCCCCAAACCCCTAACTTACCACAGCCATTACCCTTATCTCTGTTCCTTTTCACTATTTATTTATTTATTTTTGGTCTCTAAGCATGGTTGATCATGTATGTAAATTGTTTATAATTGTATTTTATATATGTATACATATTTTAAAATCATAGGCATAAATATATTAAGAAATTTCAAATTTTTAAAAAAAAATCATGTTGAGAGAAATGCTATCAAATATTATGGAGAACATATTTTACATACTGTTGGTGAATTTGTAGGAATTTCTGTTAATATTCAGAAAGCTTAGGTTTTTAAAGTTTAGCTAACTAATATGGTTTATACTATCAAGAGTCAAAGCCATGATACACATTTACGGTGAGATCATTAGTGAGAATGAATATTTCAAATAGCTTCCATAAAAATTATAAAATGTATCTTACGTAACCTGTTTTGTCATCAAATATTTTCTTTGTACTTTTTAAATATCTCACAGCTCCTGTACCTATGGCTTAGGAGTCTCAGGGAAGAGAAGAGCAGAAAGACTGTAAAAGGCAGCACATCAGGAAGTCCGTGGTGAAACTCTTTCCTAACTGCCGTATAAACAAGGCTGGAGCAAGGGCAGCATCAACGGAGGTATTAACTTAGGAGAGGGAAAACTTCACGGGGCCCCGCCCTAGACAAAGAACTACAGGCAACCAGTGACTTCTGGGAGAATGAGAATTACAAGTAAAAGAATTATTTTAGGGTAAGTTTATCAGCTATCTAATATTACCCTATGAAACAAATTAATAAACGAGTAGAAGTCAGCATTGTACTGATGAAACATACATTTTCCTTGTAGAAAAATTACTAACTTTGACGTTTATGTTAAATTACATACCAACTGTAGGATTATAAAAATATTGGACAAATCGATTTTCTGGCTCAGGTGACTGAAAGGTGTGAACGAACTGGTGAGTTGCACTAGTTTCATTTTTTGCTACATCTTCTAGATAGAATGCCTGTTCCAAAAGAATCTGCCATTGCACTTGAGTCCGACGGTGCCTTTGAACTGAATAAATCACCTTGAACACAGAAGAGGAATAAGCTTGTCAATATGCCTGAACAGTAGGTTAACTTTCTGCTAGAGAATAGTTTTTCTTTGTCTTAATAAAATAGTACTAATGGATTTTCTAAATGTGACCAAGTATGTTAATGTTTTGAAATGACAGATACTTCCTATTTACAGAACAGATATAATTCTTATATCCAGTTGCCAAGAGTATCCCTATCCAGAAACACATCGTTAAAACATTTCAACAATAACAAGAACGAGGTCAAGAGTTTTAGATATGCATTTCACTGGCAATGCACACATGTTTGGGGAGGTGGGTGTCTGCATGTGTAGTTGTGGGCATCTGGAAACCACAGTTCCTGTCAGGTGTCTCCAGGCATCCTCCCCCATTTTGACACAAGGTCTCTCACTGAACCTGGCTCTCACAGATTTGGCCGACCTCCCAAGCCAGTGGTCCCTCATTCTGCCTCCTCCTGATCACTGGAACCACAGGTGCATACCACACTGCCTGGCTTTATACACAGTGCTGGAGACTGAGCTCAGTTCCTCAAACGTGAGTTGCAAGCAGTTTAACTACTGAGCCAACATGCAGAAAGCCTTTTATAAAGGGCAACAGTTATAGATCTAATTCACACTCTCTAACTGTATACATAACAGCTAAAATTAATAACTAAAGTTACCTGTTTGTGCAATTTTACCAAACTTTTTTCACTTGGGTAGGTATTACGCTTTTCGTCAAAATCTTCATAATCATCCATATTTCTACCCATCTTTTCCTGATAATCTGTAGGGCACTAAACACAAAACATTTTATGAAATTTTAATAATGTAAAAATTTATTTTTATTAAAAATTTTTCATTCTATACATTTTAAATTTTCTTCTTTTATTGACATTTTTAACTAGCTAGGTTTTTTTTTTCACTAGCTAACATTTTCAAGAAAATATTTCATAGGTATGTTCAGTTTCTTCTCACTTCTAATCTTTTTCTTTATGCTCAGATATACTAGCTTGAGACTAGGAACGTGGAGGGAGCTTACCTACACGAAGTAACAACTATTTGGGAAGATTATTCTAATAATAGGCACCTGATGATACTTCAATTATTTTCCTAAATAATAGAGAAGAATCATGAAAAATATAAATGCTTAAGTTCTGAAAGCCACAGTAAGCAAAAAGGGATATATAATTAGGATTATCTGTCATACGACTAGTTACTTATTACATATGTAGAGTTTTGCAAATTCATTAACCTTCCTAAATAAGCCTAAAAAACAGCAAATATGAGAGAAATGCTTAGAAAGTTTACTCTTATGACCATGACTTTAGCTAAAGAAACAGTAGCTTGTAATAACCAGTAGGACAGATTTAGAATACAGAAGACAAATTTCATTGGTAACTTGGGTACATGTGATGGTTTGTACATGCTTGGCCCAGGGAGTGTCACTATTAGAAGATGCAGTCTTGCTGGAGTAGGTGTGTCACTGTGGGTGTGGGTTTTAATACCCTCATCCTAGCTGCCTGGAAGCCAGTATTCTGCTAGCAGCCTTCAAATGAAGATGTAGAACGCTCAGCTCCTCCTGCGCCATGCCTGCCTGGATGCTGCCATGCTCCTACCTTGATAAAAGGCTGAACCTCTGAACCTGTAAGCCAGCCCCAATTAAATGGTATCTTTATAAGAGTTCCCTTGGTCATGGTGTCTGTTCACAGCAGTAAAACCCAAACTAAGACAGTACATAAAAAGTAATTGTGGAACTTTTCACATAATTCTTTTAGAGGCATACAAATATACCTGCAATTCAAGACAGCTCCATCAAAATCATAACAATATGGCTTACTATTAAAGGTTCATGTAATTTATTTTATAACAGATAAGATATTACATGAGATTACATGTGAGAAGATAGATGCAAGAATTACTGAGACCAAGGGATATGTGCTCCACTATGTTCTTAGCAGCTTTATTCATAATAGCATGAAACTGGAAACAACTCAGAGTTCCCTCAACCAAAAAATGGATACAGAAAATGTGGTTCATTTACACAATGGGATACTATAGAGTTATTTAAAAACAAAGACATCATGAATTTTGCAGGCAAATGGATGGAACTAGAAAATACCATCCTGAGTGAGGTAACCCAGACCTAAAAGGTCAGGCATAGTATGTACTCACTAATAAGTAGATATTTGCCATAAAATACAGAATAACCATGATACACCCCGCAAACCCAAAGAAATTATCAAGTAAGGATACTTGAATCACACTTGGAAGGAGAAACAAAACAGTCATAGGAGGCAGAGGGAGGGAGGGAACTGGTGGATGGGGGAGGGGTGGAGAAGGCAAAGGCAGGATCAGGTTGGGGAAGAGACAGGACAGAGGCCCAGTGGGCCATGAGAATGAATAGAAATCTGCAGCTGCCTGCAGTGGGAGGAGGGGAGAATTTCTAGGAAGCCCCAGAGACCTGGGCCATGGGAGGCTCCCAGGAGTCAACACAGGTGACTTTCGATGCCTAACAGTAGGGACATGGAACCTGAAGAGTCCACCTTCTGTAGGCAGGCAGGACCCTCCCTCAGTGGAAGGATAGGGACACCAACCCATTCACAAAACTTTCCACCCAAAATTTGTCCTGTCTAAAAGAAATGCAGGGATGGAGCAGAGACCTAAGGAAAGGGCAATGAATAACTGGGCCAACTTGAACCCATCCCATGGGCAAGCACCAATCCCTGACACTATTAATGATACTCTGTTATGCCTGTAAACAGAAGGCTAGCATAACCATCCTTGGAGAGGCTCTACCTAGCAGACTGGACTGAAACTGAAGCAGACACCCCACAGCCAAACATAGACAGAGGTCGGGACGCTTATGAAGAGTTGGGGGAAGGACTGAAAGCCCAGAAGTAGATGGGAAACTCACAGGAAGACCAGACCAACAGAGTTAATAAACCTGGACCTCTGGGGAGCTCTCAGAATCTGAGCAACCAACCAAAGAACATACACAGGCTGGAACAAGGCCCTCCCACACATTCGTAGCAGACAGACAGTTAAGTATTCATGGCTGCCCTGTCTGGCCTCAGTGGGAAAGGATGCACCCAATCTAACAGAGACCTGATAATGTGCCAGGGTAGGGTTGGGGGTGGGGGAGTGCCATCCTTTCAGGAGAGGGGGAGAGGGGTTGGGGGAACAGACTATTTGAGGAAGGAACCAGGAGGGGGGGGCAGCGTTTGGGATGTAAACAAATTAATTAATTAAAAACAATTACTGATACCCTAGATTATTTTCCTACAGGAGATATGCTTTTAATGATAATACACAATGGTATTGTGAAGATGTACCTACATCACTATGCCATGGCAATTATTGCAGGGTACTCCAATAATATCCAGATGCTTCACATTTCAAAGTAAAATGCTGCCAATAATTACTATTAAACTTACAACAGAAAAAAAAAAAGCACCTCTATATAAATTACTCTTTGTTTATGGTAAAGATTTGTATAAAAATCCATATGGAAAATTTTGACCATATATGCTTTAATCATACTTTCCTATATGAAATATTAATTTATAGTAGTATATAAAAATTTACTTCACAAGAGAGGAAACAACATACTCTGATTACCTTTTTCAGGATCGTGTCAACACATTTTCTCAATGGATGGTTATACTTGATACTCTCATTTACCTTACGAACCTCCTATAAAAACAGCAAAATAAAAGGATTTACATTTCTATAAATCAGACATTTTAAATGAGAGTTCATATTAAGTACCAGATTTTCATTTCAGCTCAAATTGTTTAGCATTATAAGAAGTCTTTTTCATGGAATAAAATTTATTAAGAACAGTTATAAAATATTCAAATAGCTGTATTTATATTCTCATTATTCTCTGGATTTCTAAATTTATTCCTCCATCGTTTGCTTACTTCATATATCACAGTAGCTAAGCATTATTTAACAGTTCAAAAGTTTATAATACATATGTGTATGTAAAGCCCAACCAACTCCATTTTTGAAGAAACTCCATTTTGTGCAAGACCAGGGGTTAAACTTCAATTCCAGGAAGAAAATCATAGTCCTCCCGAGCAAGTCCTATGGCAACACTGCCCCCTCCCCAACCCCCTTAGCAACAGCCAGTCTGGCTCTAATAACAGGGTCAAGGTTCATATGAGTAACTTAAGACATCCTGCAGAGAACAGATAACAGTCATCCTGTGTCAAGTACTATTGTCCCCCTGCTCAGCTCCTGCAGAGTACACCAGAAATGCAGTTTTTAGAATATTAACTTGTTGATCCATATGGAATTTCCTCAAGTTTGCTGTAACTACAATAAATACCCTGCACCCCTTAACTTGGAGCTCTCACTCTGACCCACTTCATCAGGGATGATGACAGAGAGACCTTGCTCTAGAGCTCATAATAAAGACCCTAACATACAAATTGGTGCCTCAGTGGTCTTTGGAGTACTTACAACTTGGGTATAGCATGCATAAATAAACATATATAGTTTAAATTAAATTTTCCCATCTGGGCTGACAATGTTTCTTCCAAGAGCCAAATAACATTCTAACAAAAACTTCAACATGAGTATAAGAAGTCCCTTTTTGGGTTGTTGGTCAGGACTAGTCTATTGTTATTACCTTAAAATCTCTATTGCTGAAGATACTGTATTTAAGACATAGGGCCCAAAACTCCTAAGCTGGAACTGATTTGAAAGCTTCATCCTTGAGGACTAGCTTTCGTAGCACCAGAAGATGGCAGGATAACTCCCAAAGGAGGGAAGTGACCAACTGTCCAAGCCAGCTATGATGCTTATGAACCATGACAATAGGCAGCATGGCATGATAATCACTTGCCTTTTACCCACAGCCAAGTGTAGTCCCCACCCTACTCAAAGAAATTTCTCTTTGCAACAGAAAACCACAATGAATCAAATGTTTTAGAGCCCAGTCTGAAGTGCTACATCTACAATGCAATTCTCTCAACTAAAGCTTAGGGATCATTGGGGGGGGGGAGTGTCAGGGCCAGAACACTGTCAGAGCCAGAGGATCATGCCAGAGGATCAGGGAGTTGCTGTGAGGCTGTGCCTCCTAGGGCTGTCACAGGCTACACCCACAAAGTCTCACTAACATGTCTGCATAAACATGAGCTGACCAAGGACAACAATAGCAGGTATGCTAATGTGGATGGGGAAAGCCCAAGAGGCCTCAACCCTTCACAAACAACTACAGGCAACTAAGGAAGACTGAGCATGGGCTAAATTAGTCTTCCAAGGAAAAAAAGATCATACCAATTGGTTATCCAATACCTAAACACAAATAACATTACACAGACTGAGCAGCCTGTATTTAGAACATGTTTACACACATATACACAACAAATGTACAGAATAACAATAAAAAAATAAAGAAGCCATGATTTGAAGGAGAGAAAGGAGGAACAACTGGGAGTGACTGGAAATAAGAGAGGGAAGGAATGAATGATGTAAACTATACTATAATCTCAAAAACTAGAAGCTTTATATTTTTAAAAGATCAGGATTAAATTATTCCACCTTGATGATCAAAATCAATTGTCCCGTTACTTCCATTATCAATCAGCACAGGAAGCAGAAAAGACTTAACTTGTTACAAAGTGCCCGCTGCTTCCAAATAACAGAAAGTTATTGGCAGTATGCTGGCTAAGAGAGTATCACGTTAAATGAGAAGATCCATATTTATTGTCAATTCCTCTGCATCAAGAATCATCTTAGAAACAAGTCTCTGGGCATATCAGTGAGGAATTCTCTATGGTGTGCTAACTGAGGTAGGAAGACTCACCCTAAATATAGGCTGTGCCATTCCATGGGCTGGCATTGTGGTGTACACTCAATGGAGAAAGCCAGCTGAATGAACCATTTATCACTCTGCTTGCTGATTGGGGACACAATTTAAAAGTTGTCTCGTGTTCCTCTCGACACACCTTTTCTGCAGTGATGCACTATACTCTGACAAAATTGTGAGTCAGAATAAATCCTCCTTCCTTAACCTGTTTTCACAGGTATTTTATCATGCCAACAAGAAAAGTAACTAATAGAGAAACATAGTAGAAGCGGGGTCATTATCATGATAAAGCTCTTTGGAACTATGGCCTAGAGAGGACCTGGAATTGCTATAAGCAAAGCTTAATGGGCTATTCTAGTGGGAATTCAGAGACAAGAATTCAGAGAGAAACAAAGATGGGGAGTGTCATGAGGCTTTGGAGGGCACTACCAGGCTCTGGGACAGCAGCCATACTTGCTTCATTCTGGCCATTCTGCCCATGTCCTGAGAAGCTAGACAAGACTAAAAAGAAATGGACTACTTTAATTAATTATTTTATTTATTTATTGTAAACACAATATATGTGAACTTAGGCAAGGCTTTGGTTTCATATGTAACTTCCTTTCACATGTGCATATAATGTGTTTGGTGAAATCCATCCCTCATTCACACTAATTCCTCCCTTATGCTTTCCACTCTTTCCTCCTAACTTCAAAGGTGTTTGAGTTTTTTAAAATCCACTGAGTCCACTTAGTGTTTTCTGTATGTACAGGGAAATATGGATACCTATGGGAGTATGTGTGTAGCCTCTCAGGAACCGTATCTTTGAAGAAAACAGACTCCCCTTATCCCTGTGGCCATGAATTATCAAAATAACACCTCAGCTATGGGTGACTTGATGGCTCCTCTCCCATTCATGCTGGAATTCTGGCCAGTTTGACCTTACACATGTGATCACAGCTGCTGGGAATCCATGTGGAATAATTCCTTTGATGGTGGAAATTTCAAGACAGCATAACATTCAAGTTATGTCATGGCTATTGCTCATTGTTTTTATTCAGCTCTACAGTGAGAGATTAAAAAGATATGGATTGGGTTTGGTGAAGATCAGTACGTGAACTATAAAGTTAAAGGAACTACAAAGAAGATCTGAAAACAAGAAACCCTCCACTGAAGATTCGGTGAAAATGCAAACTCATTTAAAAACAGAGTCTGAACTATGAATGTCACTAAAGAGGTTTCCTACTCCAGAAGAACAGTCTATGCAGACAGAAACCATAGCAGCTATGATCCAAAAGGGCGGGGTTTCATCTTGACCTGGCAGCAGAAGATGGCTATTTCATCCACATGATAAAGGTTAATAGACATGAAGGATGGAAAAGTGAGAGGGCTCTAGAGGCTTGTGCATAGCTTCCAGAAGGCTACTGAGGACAGGCAGTCTCCAACAGGGTCAGAGCCCCTGTAAGAAGGCCCTACAGGGCCACTTGTAGGAAACAGTGAAGGTGAAGGCTAAATTAAAATGGAAACTCAAGGATGCTGTGCTGGGACCACGGGAGGTCTACCAAGGCAAGCACTGGCATATACCAGACAAATCCAAGAGACTAAGTGTGTTACCAGTGGCAGAGCTGGAGGAGAGAGCTCTTTGGGGCCCAGATAATTCTATTACAAGCCCCAGATGCCTAACACAGAATTATAGGATTTAGCATTTTCCCAGGGTTATGGTCTTGCTTTAATATAAACTTTCCTTACTATGCCCCTATTCTTTCCTTTGGGGGTGTGACTGTTTAATCTACACCATCATATGTTAGAAGTATGCACTTCTTTTAGGATGTATAGGGACTCACATTTGAAAAATTGCTCAAGACTCAGACGAGACTCTGTACTTTCCATTTTGAACACTGCTGAAAACGTTAAAGACTATAAACATTTATATATTTATTTTATATATATTAAGTACTTATATTTAAATATAAAGACTATATTTAAAGTTAGACTTAGTGCATTTTGCATTATGAGATGACCATGAGCTCATGGGGATAAGAGGTAGACGGTTATGGCTTAAGAGTGATATGGTTGGCATCGCGTTGACAACGGGTAGACTTACATTGATTGTCAACTTGACAAGATCTGGAATGACTTTGGAAACAGATCTGTGAGCATGTCTATGATAGACTTTCCACATTAGATTAATGGAGGTGGGAAAACCCATATTAACTTAGACTGAATACGTAGGAGAATGTAAGATGAGCAGCAACAGTCTTGTTTCATCTCCCAACAGTAGACCCAGCTCCTGTAACCACACCTTCGTTGCCATGATCCCTTCAAAGTATAAGCCCAAATAATCCCATCTTTCTGTAAGCTGTTTTTGTCAATTATTTTATCACAGTAATGAAAATAGTAACCAATGCAACAAAGTATTGTCAATCAATTTCACTGACAAAAGGTCTGGTGATAAGTGTTTTGATAAATATTAAAAGGCATAAAGAGATAGAGGAAAAAGCCCAGTGGGTAAGGTAATGCCATATAAACATGAAGATCTCAGTTCATCTCCCCAGAACCCAGGCAAAAAGCCAGGGAATGAGGTGCTCTCTTGTAACCCTAGGACTGCAGAAGTGCAGAGAGGGGGACCCCTGAAGCTCACTGGCCAGCCAGGCTGGATGAAACAATGTGCTTCACATTCAGAGAGAGACCCTATCTCAAAAAATAAAGGTTGACATCAATCAACAAAAAATATGCAATACTCAGCTTGGGCATCCAGATGTGTACACATATGCACAAACATCATTACCAAGTAAACCACTCAGAGAAAGGAGAGGGAAGAGGAAAGAGTGGGCTAGGAACAGAGTCATTGGAATTAGTATTTCCTAGGAATCACAATATCCTACAATTTTTGTGAATTAAAATGGTGGAATCACTGTTCTATAAGCAGCAGCAGGAAGAGGAGGAGAAAGAGGAAGAGGAAGAAGAAAAGGAGGAAGAAGAGGAGGAAGAGGAAGAAGAAGAGGAAGAGAAGGCCCTGTAAAAATAGAACAAAAGGAACTTTAAAAGAACATTTGTAGTGTTAGAGAAAAGCTTTAAGTGATAGAGAATGAAAAGCAGAGAAACTATGATATACTAAGAAAATAATGAAAAAATTTATATACCAGAGTCATCTTAGTATGTGAAGCATTCTTGTTAGCAAACAGAAAAAAGAAATGAGAATTCAAAATAGAACTGGCCTATAAATATGTAGAAGAATATTGAAGCTCCCAAGAAATGGCAAATTCCAAATGAGATTTTTTTATAAAATTATAAAACATTTATATTATGTAATAAAGTAAGATTGTAGCAAAACCAATATCATATACAGTAAAATGTGATGTGTTTGGAGAGTAACTTTCCAGTAACCATGAAAATCAAATAAATGCATACTCTGAAAAATTGATACCAATAACACTGTTCTTGTAAGGGACTCAGTTTATAGAGGAAAACAGACAATTAAACAAAAAAGATATAGAAATGCTATAAAAGCAAAGCACAGGACATTCTGGATGACTACAGTTTAGTTTAGGCATCTTTCTGATGAACTGATCATTTAAGTGAAACAGAACAAAATGAGTAAGACTCAGTCAACTAAAGGGAAAACAAGACTATTCCAAAGAGGGACAAGGACAGTGAGTACAAGTCTCCAGACAGAAATGAACACACTGTATTAGAGAAAAAGAACAGCGTGACTACAGAGAAAAAAATGACAATAAATTCCTGGTTACCATGTGATCTGAGAAACATTCCCAAAACCTCCCAGAAATCTAACTAGCAATTAATTCTGAGCTATGTTCATCCTAGATGCATGACTGGCAAGATTAGATTTCGTTTTCATTTTTAGATTTTTGACTTATTTTATTTTTAATTTTTGTGACAAAAATTATATAGCTCAAGATGGACTTGAATTTGCTACATAACTCAGTCTGGTTTGAAATCATCTCCCTCACAGACCTGGGATTACAAGCGTTATGTGCAAAGATATCCAGATCACACTTGGATTTTCAAAAGGTTACTTTGGATGCTACTACATTGTATTTTTCCATTTATAAGTTTCTTTAAAGTTTGTAATTGGCACACATTTATTTACTTCAAAAATTAACTACATAATCTGACCATATATATAAAATTTATGTTTTTCTTGAAATTACTTAGCTACATTAAATAAAAGCATGAACAGAAACAATTAACTTTTCATATTAGCTATATATCTGTTATAAATTTAAGGTTTACTCAACAGTTAATTTTTAAAGTTTGGGAGGATCTAAAAGCTTGTTTGGGAGGCCAATGCTTTAGCTGCTAAACTGGTATTTGATTAGAATCTTGTTAGCTATCAACATTCTAGCAATTCTTCAAATCCCTAGTCAAATTTATTTTTCTGATCTCTCTCTAGATTTTGTGAAGCCTCTCCATAATAAGCACTTCAAGCATACTTTTATCATACACTCTAAGGGAATGTTTGATCCTCTACTCTAGACAGTTAATACAGTCATGAGCATTGTGCTATCTATGTAGGACAGTTATTTTTTTTAAACAATCCACTAAACAAGAATTCTGTCAACCAGACATGGTGGTACAGGCCTGTTATCTTACACTGGACGATATAGGGAAATAGCAAGATCCTGACTCAAATAAAAACAGAGAGAAACACCGAGAGAGAGAGAGAGGAGAAAGAGGGAAAAAGGGGAAGAAAGGAGGTAGGGATGGAAGAGGGAGGAGAAGGGAAAAGAATAGGAAGGAATAAGGAGGTGAGGAGAAGGGAATGAAAGGCAGGAGAGGGGAAAGGATGCCTTCCTTTTTATACATGACTTTTTCTCATAAAACACATTTAAATCCTACCACTTTCAACATATGAATAGTATGCTGAAATAACACACAAGGCATAAATGCCAGGCTTTAATTTTCATGTCTTATTCCTAAGGGTTCCTATCTAATGACAGAAAATCTATATCATTCAGACACTCTTGGTTCATCTGAGCTGGCCCAGTAAGGTAAGCATGTAATCCCACAACTACTCAGGAGGCTGAGGCAGGTGGATCACAAATACAAAGTGAGTTCATAGTCTAGGTACCTTTGAGAGACTGATCACTATCTCAGGTAGAGGGGTTGGGGGAGATGGGGGAGGCTGGGGGTATAGTACACTGGTATGCAACCAACAGGTGTATATGATAAACTCACTTCAATCCCTAGTACTGTGGGAAAGCAAACAAAAGACCCCAAAACAACACATTTGACATGCATTTGTTGAAGAAACAGTAAATCAACTGACAAAATCTAAATTCTTTAAATCTGCAACAACTTAATTTAATGCCAACTTTTGGGCATAACACTAACAAAAACTACTTTCTTTCATCAAATGCGAATATTTTATCAAGTATAAATCTTCAAAACTTATTTTTTTCAGAAGTTTCAAATGATATGTCTACTGAATAAATATAAAAATTTTCATTATGGCTCTCAGAAGATACCTTGTTGCTTTGTTCTAAGATTTTGAGCCTCTAGATCTATGAGGCAATACAGGTGCTTGAGCCACGCAGTCTGTGGTACTTTTACTATAGTAGCCCCATGTTGCTCATGTAAAAGGCTTCCTGAGGAATGTTGTTTCTTAACATCAGAAAATGCAATGAGTTGAGAATAAAAGGTCCAGAGACAGACAAGAGGATAACAATTAGGAATTGGGGGTCATCAAAGTAAACCAAATCTAGTATTCTTCACCTGTTCTCAGACTGACATACAAGCTTGCTCTCATTCACCTATGTGGAGCCATGAGTTGCCTTCAGCCCACAATCACCAAGCCTGTACAACAGAGACCACATGACAACAAAGTCTCAAACATTTACCACCTGGATCTTCATATTTTAAAAATATAAAAGGGTCATGGCTGCTGTTAAAGTGTGAACTAAAATTAAACTCCCTGGCTCTCCTCATTAGCTGTGTATACATAAGCAAGTTATTTAAACTCCCAATACCTCATTTTCTTCATTATAAAATGGGAATTAAAAAAATCTCTTTTGTAAAGTTGTAAGAATTAAAGTTGAGTCTTGAGAAACGAGTTTGCACTGTGCTAGTCTACTTAGATGCGTGTTTTGAGATCTCCAACAAGAAAATAAAACTCACAAGGAATCAGAACATAGAAATGTTGAACAACTTTTCAAATTAGGTGTTATTAATGAATAAAAGAAATGATAGCCTATTTTAGCATTTACTATCATAAAATAGACATCTACCACAAAAATTAAAATGAAGCAAAATTCACTGACAGAACATGGCACATTTGTAGTCAAGAGAACAGTCAACAGAGCAAGAGTTATAAACCACGATAACTGCTTTTGTAGGATTAAACTTGCTTACCTCCATTACATCCTCCAAATTCTCTTCTGCATCTGCTTTCTCTGTCATCAGTTTGGCTGCCTTAAAGTAAGTCTTCATAAGCAGATAGCCCCTTTTGGCTCCATTCCAGTATGACCGAGGAATTTCCACCAAGCCATACCCCAGTAATAACACGAGGAGAAACAGACCCCATGTGTTGGCAGCAGCTATCCCAATAGTCTGAAGTTGGTTCCTAAGAAACAGAAAATATAAACAGATAGCTGATATAAATACGCTTTTATATAAAAATATAAGACTAGTTAGTAGTAAATAAAATTTCAGAAAACTGTCATAGAGAATAAGTATGATTTTATATGAAGAAATTTACACCACTTTCCAGGCCCAGCAGATAATCTGTATGTTTGAATGGAAAGACAGAGTGTGACAGTAAAAACAGACTTCAATATGGGAAACACTGCTTCCTCCACAGAAAACATTTTTCCCTTCCTTAATCAAGATGAACTAAGAGAGCCCTGTAAACAGTTAACTTGTGTTATGGTTTACCTACACCAACAATGAGACCTAGCCCTACTCTTCTACACAGACACTTTAGAGTAATATATATATATATTAGAAACTATATACACAAGATGAATTTTAACATTGAAATACCTGAGTTTAAAGTAACATTAGGAAAACTATTCTCCAAACTAAAATAAAGAAAAAGAAAAAAATTTAAGTCCTAGTGGGGGAAAATTCATTTTTAACCATTTATAAAATTTAAAATTCTATAAAAACCATTGTTGTTTATCACAGCATTATTAGTCAAAACATTAGCCCAACATCTAATAGTTATATTTAAAGATGGCATCCTGGATTTTCTTAATAAAGTGCATTATTCAGATACCCTTTGAGGGTATTTATGAGACATATATAATGTGGTGTATGTGTTTCCTTACTTGCATGTGTTCAGTAAAAGTCAATTCAAATAGTACAAACATACACAACAGTGTTATAAAGACTCCTTTTCTTACCATTCTAAATGCAAACGTGGGTTTACAGCTACGTAAATTAGAAATGCTCCAAATATCAGTAAGTAAGTTCCATAATAGATTGCATTCTCAATCAGGGCTGTTTTTATCTTTCCAGTGATGGAAAAACCTCCAGATCTTGCATATGATTGCATAAAAGGTAATAGAATCCTGGTTGGATGAAAAATACATGATCAAAAACTCAATTGTGTGGCTGTTGAATCTAAAATACCCAAAACATACAAATCTCAATGTATAATTCTCCCCAACAAATGTTTTATGAGTAAGTACATGTTTATGTTAATACTGAATGAACTATGGTAAATTATTATTTTTAATATTAAATTTTAGGAAAAAACAGAGGTCCTAAAGCAGGAGACAGCAAAGGAGGCTGCAATGACACTCAGACTCAAATAGTGTAAGTGACTTCACATCCTCTAAAAGGTCTAAAAATAGCCCTTAGAGCTGCATAAGAGGCCAGGGTTGTGGTACAACTGTAATCTTAGTACTCGGAAGACAGAAGCAACCTTGGCTACATAGACCTAGATTCAAAAACAAAGACATAAATAACAACATTATCCCTTTAGACTCACTTTGGACTATATAAGAATAAGAAAACATTGATTTTTTTTTTAAGCAAAGGATTGCAAGAGCACACTCACACTCTTCCTGCCTCAGTTTCAAATGCCAGCTAAGGGCTCAGGACATCATGTGTGTGTGTCCTTCACTGAAGAAAACACTTTCCAATGTCTGGTTTCCTAAGACTTCAGCATAGAAAACTAATTGAAAGCAAACAAAAATGCAAGTAGTTGGGAAGGTTAAAGGTAGTGGTCCAGGTGAGAGCAGGACAAGTGTGGTAGTTTGAATAAGAATGTCCCCAATAGGCTCATATACTTTAATATTTTGTCAGAAGGGAGTGACACTGTTTAAAAGGATTAAGAGGTGTGGCCTTCTTGGAGCGGGTGTGGTCTTGTTGGAGGAAATGTGTCACCAGGGGTGGTGGGCTTTGAGGTTTCAAAAGCCCAAGCCAGGCTCAGTGGCTTACTCCCTTCCTGTCACATGTGCATCAAGATGTAGAACTCTCGACTACTTCTCCAGCACCATGTCTGCCTACCTGCTGCCACACTCCTCACTATGAAAATGGACTAAGCCTCAGAAACTGTAAGACAGCCCTAATTAAATGCTTTCTCCCATAAAAGTAGCTGTGATCATGGTATATCTTCACAGCAATAAAGTGCTGACTAAGACAAAAAAGAAGACTGACTGTCAAGCTAATGACTGAAAGTATATAAGAGACAATACAAAACAGCAACAAGAACACAGGGTAGTTGTCATACAAGTTTGAGTTCAGAAGACTGGAGAGACAGATTTTGGAGCTATCAGGATGTTAACAGCAATAAAATAACATCTGCAGATTAGACCTGGTGAAGCAAGTGCATCAAGTACAAAGAGAAAGAAACTTAGACTGACCTGAGAAAGAGGAGGAGGAACCAGTGAAGAAGACTAAGACAGAGCAGTAAAGAGGCATGGAGGAAAACCAAGGAGTATATGACAAGAGGAAAAGAACAAGAGGAAAGTATTTGAAAGTGGAGGAGAGAAAACCATAAACTAAATGCTGTCAAGAGGTCAGGCATGTAAAGGATTTGCATATGTGAGTAGATGCAGGAGTGTACTGAAGGGTACTGCTGACTGAGGAAGGAATACATTAACTGAGCAAATGGAGAACGTGTACTTAAGAGGTGTATTATAAACTATGGTATATGCATAAAGCAGATGCCTCCAAGAAATGAATAAGAGTACCAGAACAATGATATGTACAAAACTGTGTAGATAAATCTCCCAAGTGTATATGAACAAAGGGCATGGGGGAAAGCATGCTGTGTAAGTCTTTGTTTATAGATTTCTAAACACAACAAATCAATCTATAGTGATGGAAGTATAAATTGTGGTTACTCTTTAGGATAAGGAATGTCTAGAGAAGAACATGAGGAGAACTCCAGGGGTGTTGTAAGTGGCCTGCATCATTGAGTACTGGTATATGGACTCATCCACTTCAAGAATGAACTTAACACAGTAAGTGCAAATTTTTTGTAAGATTTCAACTTCAGTCTTTTTTTTAAAGTCTTCTAAAACAATGGTCATAATAATATTAGTGAGGTTGAGACTGGAAAAGAATTTGAGCTAAGAGAGACATTTTAAATAATATACTTGTATGCGAGAGATTCATTTATGTGCATAGGGGTACTGTTTTATATGATGAGGAAATTATGTTGTCAAAACAGAAAGCTGTAAGTTAGTAACAAAAGCTTAAGGAGATAGGTTCCTATTTTAGAAAGTGGGGGTAGCATAATAAGAATGAATCTTCCATCCCTGGAGGGCAAGGAGAAAGGACTGATAAATAGATATTTGTGTTGATAAGATATAGTTGCCACGTGACAACTTCTGTGCAGCACAGTAAGTCATATGCCAAGAATAAAGGTGGTATTTTAGAAGGACTAGAAAAGGGTCACATCAGACTTAAGTTTAGAAAGTGAAGAGAAAGACAAATAAAAAAATGAAAATCTGGCAATTTTGAGGATATGGGTGAGATTATTTAGAATAAACTTCCAAAGACACTATTCTATTTCGTTTTGTAATCTTCCTCTTGCAGTGTTTGCTATATTCAGTTTGATAGCTTAGTGTCCTGCAGAGTATCTAAGGAAGGATCAGAAGGCAGAGGGTAACTGGAGTCTAGAGCACAGAAGGAAGACAAAGCTCGATGGGTAGAAAACAGACTTGGAGTACAGTCCTGGTTATTAAAGCCACAATTGTAACTGATGGTATCTCACACACAGGCAGGCAAGATGACAGGACACAGGGATCAAGGGAAGAGCAACATTAGGAACTGGGTCACAGAAATCAGGGAAACATCCATGAAATGATGAATGTATGAATGAAATGAGAATGTATGAATAAGCAGGCAGGGCTGGAGGCTGGACCTCCATTACTACAGACCCTACACATATAGGGAATAAGACTTGATTATCTGAGCTGGATACAGCCTGGAAACTTCTTTCCTTCAGTCTAGAATCCTCGAGAAAATTCACACAAGCTGACAAGAGAGGGAAGCAATTTAATAGTCCTACTCAGCTACAACAAACGCCTATGAACCACAACAATAACCAGCATGATGAGATATCTCTACTAGTGTAGAAAACGGCACTCACATTTGTTGATGGGAACTAGCAATTGTCTAAATGAACTTAAGGTCCACACAGGGAGGAACTGAAAACCTATCCAGCTCCCTAGGACTGGTGAGGACATACACATTCGAGAAGAATCTACTTCTGCCCTGTTGCTAAACCAGCATAGCTCCTTACTATATTCTAAATCTTATAGCCACAGGTCAATGTGGCTACCATGCCTCTCTTTACAGTAACTGGAGACCATCCCAGAAAACACAAGAGGGCACAATGCAGATGGAGAGACTGTTGGGAGCACAGCCCCGACACAGTACATCCCAGGGCTTACATCTGTGTCTCGGGGCCACTGTGGAAGAGGAGAGATTTTAAGAGGCAGAATATCAGCAAGTCTGTGAAGAAACAGTCTCTCCTAGAAATAGCTGCATAAATAAAACTGGAACAATGACAATATTAACAGACACATTAACATAGAAAGGAGAAAATTTTGTAGGGTCCTACCTCTAGAGCAGTGGTTCTCAACCTTCCTAATGCTATAACCATTTAATGCAGTTCCTCATGTTTTGATGACCCCTAATCATAAAATTATTTCCATTGTTACTTCATAACTGCAATTTTGCTACTGTAATGAATCATAATATAAATATCTGCTCTTCAGGACATATGATCTGTGCCCCTATGAAAAGGTTGTTTGTCCCGACCCACAGGTTGAGAACCACAGGTTCTTGCTCTAGGCTAAGAAGGTCACTAATGACTGCTGGGAGAGGGAGAGTTAGCCTCTTCCAGGGATGAGCAACCTTACTGGTTGTTCAATGCAGAATGGGCAGCCCTGAATCCATATGTACACTAAGAACAAAAACTGATTCTCTGTACGGAACAGTAATAGTCAAGTAAGTAGAGGCTATCAACTTGAGAGTGGGGGTGTATGGGATGGGTATGAAGGAGGGCATTTGGCATAGGCTGGAGGCAGAAAAACAAGAGAAGTTATATAATTCTATTTCAATATAACACTTTTTACAAAAAATGAAGAAAGGAAACAAGGAAGAGTGGTTCCTTCATAAAAGCACTTTCATGAGTAACAAAGCTGAATGAGGACCAGACTGAAGGTCAGACAAGAAAGACAGCAAGTAAGGAAACAGTCACAAGAAAAATCTTCATTTTTGTTTTCTATTTTTGTGTGCTTTCCCCCCCTCTTTCCTTTCTTCTTGTAAAAATGGGATACTACATCTCAAAGTATTAAGGTTCATTAAAAATTAATCCTTTAAAAAAAAAATTAATCCTTTAGCCAATAATGCAGCCTTCACTGCCACTTACCATGTTAAAAACTGAGATGTCCAATAAACTACCCTCCAGAAAATTGGCATGATTCCATCTGGGATGTAACTCCATGGCTTGAAACACGGAGGCTGTCTATTCAATAACAATTTAAAGTCAATTGATTATAAATACCAACTTCTTAAATGAAAGTATAAACAAATTTGTGAGTTTGTATGCATCAATTAATAATTACTGATTAAATCATATCTCACAGAAAATTTAAAAATCAAAGCTGCCAAACCAAACACCATACACGAAAGGAACAAAACCACTCACTCTAAAAAGGAATGTCATTTACACTTCCAATTCCCAATGTATTCTTAGGTATTTAATGAAAGGAAGACATAGTATTTAATTAACTGACTGTTAATATGAAAATCTTTTTAAAAAATGGATGTATGGAATCAAATACTTAACAATTATACTTAAAATTATACTCATCCATTTGTAGGGCTCGCTATACTTTGTCTTTTATTGTTAGATAGGAGTGAAGGTTGGAATGGGAATTGAACAGGAATTCAATAAAAGAAAAAGTTATCATTGCTGATGCTAGTTAAATTAGACACTCTCATCAGCAGTTAGCACCAGCATCTACACACAATTCTGTTCAGATTTTTTAATGAAAAGTCTCTGATGACAACTTCTATTTTAAAGTTTTCTAGTCTATGAGACTATTCTTTTAATTCAAGGACTTCTAAATACTCAAACTCTTACTGGTGTATATATAGCTTTGAAAGGTGATGAACATTTTAGTGATTCAAAGATGAGCACTTGACCTTTACTCAAGTCAGATGTTTTTTGCACGTGCATGTGCATGTTCATGTGTGTGAAAGTACATGTGTGCGAGAAGGTCAGAGGCCAGCCTTGGGTGTCATCCTCAGGAACACTATTCCACCCTTGAGAGAGTCTTCTGATTGGCAGAAGCTCATCAATTTGGCTACACTGGTTCACCATGTACATGAACATGGTTACACCATGTTCAGCCTTTTTATGTGGACTCTGACAACCAAACTCAGGTCCTTATGATTATTAGCCACGTACTCTATTTACTCAGTCATCTCACCAGGCCCTAGAGTTTCCTCTGAAACTATATGAAGAAGCACATAAATACTACTCAAAGCACTAACACAAGCTTCCTGTCAACATGAATAAGTTTCTTATATGGAAATTTAATAGGAATTCAATATAACATTTGGAAATCGCTTATTCCTCATGTGAAATTATGTTTCTTTTAAACATTGTGTTTAACTATCTCTCTCTTTCTCTCTCTCACCCTTCCTCCCTCTCCTTTTCCCTCTCCCTCTCTCTTTCTGAGTGTGTGTGTGTGCGCGCGCGGTGCATTCTCGGGTGCCTGCAGAAGCCAGAGGTTGTGTCAGTTGTAAACTGCCTGAGATGGATGCTGGGAATTGAACTCGGGTTCTCTGCAAGAACAGCAAGTGTTCCTAATTGCTGAGTCACCTCTCAAGTCCCTATGATGTTTCTTAAGAATGTATAATACGAGAGAAATACCCTATATTCATAATAATCTTGCTTTAGTTTTTGTTTGGGGATTTTAAAAACAAGGTCTCTCCCAGGCTAGTTGTAAACTTCTCATGTAGGTGAGGCTAGCCTTGAACTTTTGATGTGCTGAGATTACAAGTGTATAGCACCATGCCAAACTCTACTTCTGTTAACTCTTATAATTTGGATGAAATGGAAATGTTCTTTCTTTATAGATGTATTCATGGTGCTGAAAGATGAAAATGTTCATGACTCTTTTTTAAAAAGACAGTTTGAGAAGAATAAGATGTTTTAGATTTTTGTAAGATGTAGAAACAAACTAAAACTGCCTTCTTTAAGTTTCTCATTAAGTACTATATTGTGTACTGATGTATATTTAAAGTGTATTATTAACAATGGAATATAATAACTATACTATAATGAATGAAAGGATAAATAATAAGGAATAAGGGAAACTTTATGAATATAAAATAAAAGTGGTGAAAATATCAACTGCATTATTGCAATGTTTATATAGAACAGGAAAGTAGAAACAAAGAAATACCTTGGAGCTGGAGTGACAGATGCATACACTCCCGTAACATTGTTATTTTCAGGAGGGCTGGAATTTGCAGCAGCATGCCTACATCGGTTATATATTGTCTAAAGAATGAACACAAGGTTTTATAATGAGAACCAAGAATTCACCAAGTACTTAAAGGATATTTCATAGTCTACCTATTTTCCTGGCTATACTGTTTAACAGCTAAATTCTTAAAACAGCATTTAAATACAAAATGTAAGGATAACATCTATAATTTAGTCACTTTAAGAAAGCAATATTCAAAACATATTCCAGATTGTATGACTACAACTGTCTTTTAAATTGTATCTCAATTTCGCCTCTTACCGTACTAACATCCAGTGGCAGTATGAAGACAATAAGAAAGCAGAGATACCAAGCAAGCAGTGTTCCGATGATTACAAGTCGATGCTGTTTCTTAAAGTCTCCATATCGATGCAGGAGGAACAATGCCAGAAAAAAGACAAAAACAATCTCAAGTCCTAAAGCTGCACCGCTCATTATTGAGTGTTCGCAGTCTCCAGCCAAACTGACTCATGGAGACCTGTGGACCATATCTGTTCAATTCAAAAAGAAGAGAAAGAAACATATAGCATTAACACAGAAAACAACAATTTGGAAATTTTACAATTAGCTATTTAATATATAACAAACTCTTTGGAAAACTGTCATATAACTTTACACTGGGGTTTGAATAAAGTGAAATATCAAGTCTTTTATAACTTACTTCTTAAAGTACATTTCTGAAAGTTTACAAGCAGGCTGAGTGTGCTGCCACACCTTTAAGGCTAGCACTTTGGGTGCTGAGAAAGGAGGATGATGAGTTAGAGGCCAGCCTGGACTATACAGCAAGACTCTGTCTGTCTCTAAATATAAATAAAAATTTCTTTAGGGAAAATAGTATAAAATAAAAGCCATCCTTGTTTTTAATATATTAAAATTAAGAAATTCTTAATACTAAGATATGAACAGTTTTATAGGCATAATGTTATCGTACACTGAGTGAAGAGTATCCTTGTATTATTCAAATGCGGATTTCTCTGCCCCAGTGTCTGGCTGGACATGGCATTCTAACGCTTAGTCTAATATCTTCGGCTTCAATGTTGTATAAACATTGGTCCTCATTTAATCTCTAGCTTGCCAAAAAAAGGTCATCAGCCAGAATCTGAATAGAGAGCAGAATGGGGTTGGACTTCTGACCCCAGCCAGAGGAGAGGGGTGGGGGGGGAATGGAGGGAATGAGGGAGAGAGGGAGAAGGAGGGAGGGGAGGAGGGAGGGAAAGAGATGGGGGGGAGGATTTGCCAAGAGAAGAGCATGCAGGTGACATCATAGGAACATACCTGGAACAGAGAGCCAGAGAAAAACTAAAATGCAAGTATCTCCACAATTTTGGCTGAGAAGTAGCCATATTAGCTTAGAGGATTAAAATAGACTAGTAAGTGTTCAGCTATTGTGCCGTAAAGCTTGAATAAATAAATCTTACAAGATAGCAGGAATAAAGAAATAAAGAAAAAAAAGTATCACTTTTAAAATTCCATTAACACAGTTTTAATATATAATTTGAGTATGTTTCTTAATGTTATAAATGTTAGCCAAATATTTAAATTATTTTTAACTTAAAAACTTTTTTACATACAATATATTTTGATCATATTGTTTCTCCTCTCCCAACTCCTTGCAGATACTCAATCTCACCATCTACCCAACTTCATGTTCTCTCTCTGCAAAGATCATAAAACAAAAAAACAAAATAGAAAAACTGGAAGATAAAAATACCAAACAAAAGGTGCATACACAGAGAGAGAGAGAGAGAGAGAGAGACAGACAGACAGACAGACAGACAGACAGACAGACAGAAACAGAGAGACAGAGACAGAGAGAACAAAAAGCACGGGAGTCCATTTGTGTTGGCCAACTACTCTGGGGCATGAGGCCTGCCCTGGAGTGTGGTTGATGTATCTAATGACATTTCATTGGAGAAAACTGGTTTTTCCTTTCCCAGCAGGTATCAACTACAAATAGTTTGTTGGTTGGGTGGGTGTTTGTAGCAAAATATTTTATAGAAGTAAGTTAACCTAGAAAATTAGATATTAAGTTTATCTTAGGAAGTTAGACATTTAATAAAGTTTTCTAAGATCATCCATAGCCAAGAATTTAACATTTTCTGAAAGCAGTCACCACCAGAAAGATTCAACAGTAACTTCTTTGAAACATTATTATCCTTTCCTGGTTTGTCAAACTTAACTTTCATGATTTAAAGTTTGTTATAATCTGCTTTACAGGTTATCATTTCCCACTAATCTGCATAAATCTTACTTTCTCTTTAAAGAGCTACTTTTATATTTTATGTACAAAGAAGATGCTGCCGCTGTTACTATTACTGTTAATTATTATTATTTTATTACTGCTGCAAAAGGGTCTTACTATCTCGATCACACTGGTCTGAACATCATAATATAGCCAAGTTCGGCTCATCCATCTGCTACTGTGAATGACTTGAATGTTGAGATGACAGGCATATCCACCATAGGTGGTCTTACCAATGGATAACGAAGTCATTTTGGTTTTTCTAAGGTTTTAAGACATAGTCTTGCTATGGAGCCCAGGCTAGCCTCTAATTCATTATATAGACCAGACTTGCTTTGAACTGGTAACTCTGCTATTTCCACTTCCTCAGTATTGAGACAACAATTTTTTTCTGTTTGGTTTGTTTCAAATAGGGTTTCATGTAGCCCAGTCAGTTCTAGCAAGAATGACCTTTATTTAATACCTCTTGCCTTCATTTCCCAAGTGCTAGGATTACAGGCATGTGCCACCACATCCACCTGGAAAATATTTTTTGATTGTAAATGTATAATACAAACAACAACAAATGATTTTTAAGTTAAAAAAAAAAAAACCAAAGAAGCTACCTGAAGATAATACACGATTCTTTTCCACCCTGAATCTAGAGCTTGTTGGTCTGGCTAAGTGAGCTGGCTAACAGCTTCAGAGACTCCTGTCTCTGCTCCCGTTCCCCATCAATAAGGTACAGGCACATGCACTTCGCCCAGCTCTCTGTGGGTTCTCAGGTCCTCAGGCTTGTGTGTCAGCACTTTCCGTGTTCTCAGCTCCTCTCTTTATTTGTTAACTGTACCTCTGTACTGCCCTCTGTAGTCGACTCCCTGAGAGAGACATCTCTAAGGTCGTGTCTGGCATATTTGAAATATCTGTGAAAATAATGACTGATTACACAAATTTTACTGTTTTCTTCAGTACTTAACACTATTATTGCTGAATTCAAAAGAAATCTGAAACTTGCTACAGTAAATTTTATAAATTAATTTCTCTGCTTTGTACCTTATCAACTACTATTAAAAAATTTAAGTACCATATTCTAGGAAAAACCCCACGTACCTCAACCATTTTTAAGACAAGCATATATTAAGTGACTAGGTGAAAGTGCAAGAGGAATGTGCTGAAGAAACCTAGGTCCATCTTTACTATCCAGCTTTTAAAACACTGTCACTCAAGGAAAATGAATCAGTTTTCTCTAAAGGAATGTCGCTGGGATATCAACCACATCCCAGGACAGGCTCCATGTCTAAGGAAACTCATTTGGTTTGTTTTTGTTTTCGTGTGTGTGTGTATGTGTGTGTGTGTACTTTTTGTCTCATTTGCTTTGTTTTGGCTTTTGGGGACAGGGGTTCTTATTGGTCTTTTACTTGCTTTAATATTAGTTTCTGTTAGTTTGCTTCCTTGGTTTTTGTTTATTTGTTGGGGGGGG